>NC_091123.1:104308065-104619416 GCF_040183065.1 Periplaneta americana
AGAGGAGAGGCTAAGTCGTCCGTGTTTTGGGCGGGTTACGCGCGCATCTGGTGCTGGCAGAGAGGAGAGGGATCTGGATTGTTCGAGAGTGCTTTCTCTGGAGTGCTATCTCTGGACACGCGTGGAACTTTCCAGGCTACGTCGCTGTGGTTAAAAAAGAAGAAACGCGAGTGAACTCGGACAGTGTGATTCATGATTAGTTCAGTCAGTAAGCCAGTGAACAGAGCAAGCCAGCCAGTCTTGTGTACCGGAGTTCGACTTGAGTGTGCGTCCGCAACTGTGTGAGCATTAGAAGGCCTGAGTTCGAGTGCAGTGGACCGCAGTTGGAGGGACCTGAGTTCGGGTGCAGTGGACAGCAGTTGGAGGGACCAGAGTTCGAGTACAGCGGATTGTCTCTGAAGGTCTGTGGTTCGAGATTATGTGAATGCGAGTGACTGAGCTAGAAGAACTAGCCAAGACAAACGAGCTGTGAACTGAGAACTGACCGTTCTGTGTTGTAAATAGTGCTTTGTAAATATTAGTTAAGATTAACAGTTCATTGTTGTTCGGAATAGTCCAAGTAAATTGTCATTGTCGTCAGTGGAGTGCTATAACGAATACTGTGTTACTGTGTGGAGAGCAAATCCTATTGTTGAGATAATAAAGTTCCATTATTGTTGAGTTGAAATAAATTTACATTGTTGTTCAGTATAAAAAAGTTACTATATATATATATATATATATATATATGTCCAAGATGGCGGCCGGCAAGTAAAACGCATATATTGCTCCTGAGTTTTATGGTAATTATGGTATTCTAAATTCAGAAACTTGTTTAAAGTGCTGCTGTTTGGCAAATGAAGTGGATAATCTGCAACAGGAATTACTATCAGCAAATGAAATAATTAGAATTCTGCAAGAAGACGGTTTTACCTTAGAGCAACAACAGAAGGATCAAATCTGTAGGCCTAATTTCAGCACCGTGAGGGAAGGAAGTTCCTTGGTAGTGACTGACTGGACTAAAGTAGTATATAAAAATGGGACTAAATCAAAGAATATAAATGACTAATTACACCACACCTCAACCAATCCCAGTGATTGTGAATCGTTATGAGGTGCTTCAAAGCGATGAAATGAATGACAACATACTCCATAAAGAAAAACAGCATGGCGGGAGAAGTGGACAAAGAAGTGTAACCCTACCAGCAACGAAGAAGCACAATATTATAGTTATTGGTGATAGTCACGCCAGAGGTTGTTCAGAGAACATAAAGCATTGCAGTAAAATTCCAATCAATGTGATTGGCTATGTGAAACCCAATGCCGGAACAAAGCACATCGTAGAAAGTGCAAAATCAGACATTAAACATTTAACAGGAAATGACTTTGTAGTAGTGTGGGGTGGTGCAAATGATATTAGTAAAAACAATGCCGCGCATGCTATTAGAAACCTGACATCACTAGCAAATAAGTGCAGCCACACGAATGTCCTCTTTATTAGTGCCCCTCATAGATATGATCTGATGGCCTCGTTCTGTGTTAAAGAAGAAGTCAATTCATTTAACGACAGATTAAAAAAAAGAATGGAAATCTTCAGAAATGTGAGAATAATTGACTTAAATCTGGACAGGAATAAATTTACTAGACATGGTCTTCATCTAAATAATCTTGGAAAACAATTAATCGGAGAAAAAAATATGAGTGAAATACTAGATATAATTGCGAGTTCATCGAAGGATCCCATTGTGATGGACTGGACAAGACCATGTGCGGAAGTCTCTACAGAAGAAGACGACAATGTAAAGGGAACTGCAGACAGGGGAGACTTGTTAGAAGGAGACGACGATGTCATCAAGGGGACTACGTGCAGAGCTGAATCGGCAGAAGACAACGCAGCCATCAAGGAAACAGCAGACAGGACAAGACCGGACACGGAAGACTCTATGGAAGAAGACGATGATACAAAGGGGACTACTCAAAGGGGACACTTGCTAGAAGGAGACGACGATGTCATCAATGGGACTATGTGCAGAGAAGACCAGACAGTCAACGGAACAGTAGACAGGAGAGAACTACCTGAGGTGTCTGACGTGGAGATCGACAATCAAGTGACGTCGCAGCTACATACAACAGGGGAATCATCAGAGATCACTCGCACCTCCAGTAGAAACCCGAAGAAACCAGCCCATTTGGAGGATTTTTTATGTCCAGGTTTATGCTCAAACTAATCCATATAAATGTCCGAAGTCTACGGAATAAGGCACCCAACATGGAACTGATAAGTACAAGTGGAAATCCGGATCTAATTTGTATTAATGAGCATTGGTTAACTGCAACAGAAATCTCACTTCATATTCCTATCAAATTTCAATTAGGAAGTGCATATTGTCGCACAGGATTCAAAAACGGTGGTGTATGTATTTTCATAAAAAAGGATCTGAAATTCAAAGTAATAAATCTAGAGGCTTACTGTATTGATAAAATATGTGAGGTCTGTGCGATCACATTAAGTGGCCACAATATTACTCTAGTATCACTTTACCATTTACCAAATGGAGATATTCCATTATTCTTTAAAAACTTTGATGCAATCCTAGCTACTATTAGTAAATGTAATACTAAAATAATTATCGGTACAGATTTAAATATTGATCTTACTCAATCAAGTAATGAAGCAGGATACTTCTCAAACTTTCTTAGATCCTATAATTTGTATCCCACTAATTAGCCTTAGCCCAACTAGATATGAAGCATGTCTTGATTACTTTTTTACTGATATCCCACAAATGTATTGTGAAGTAAACCCCCACAACTTTTGTTTCTCTGATCACTCTGGCCTTATAATGCATGTTAAGGTAGAAAAACACTTATCTCATGACAGGAATGAGTACTTACTACTACGTAACTTTAGTGACAGCAATTTTGTTAAATTTTGTGATATGGTAAGTTCAATAGATTGGAACCCAGTAATCATTTGCACAGAGGTTGACATATCATTTCTGAATTTTGTAAATCACCTTCTAAATTGCTTTGAAACCTGTTTCCCATTACAACACAGAAAAAAAAGTTGATGCAAGTCTATCTGATTCAAAATGGTACACAAAAGAACTCAAAGCTTTAAAGAACTCTGTACTTGCCCACCATACAGCCTATATGTGCACTAAAGCTGAGGGGGCAAAGAGAGAATACTCAATTTTAAAAAAAGAATATAAAAGGAAAATAAATGAGGCGAAAAGAAGCATGTATGATAATTATATTAACTCCTCTTACAATAAATGTAAATCAGCATGGAAAATCGTTAAGCAAGAAACTAACATGACCAACAACACAAAAAATGTTCAAATAGATCCTTATACATTTAATGAATTCTGTATTAAATCAATTGAGGACATTGCTGACAAATTTGATGGTGATATACCTCAGCATTATATTAGCACTGCTCCTGAAGGAGAATTTACTTGGCGTAGTGTGACAGAAGATGAAGTTATGAAAGCAGTTGCTGAACTCTCTTCCTCTCATAGCTCTGATATTTTCGGCTTCTCTAACTTCTTCATTAAAAAAATAGTGAAATTAATTGTCATACCATTAACTCTTTTAATCAATATGTGCATCCATGAAAAGTCCTTTCCAGATTGCTTGAAACTTTCTAAAGTAATACCTATATACAAACGAGGTGATATAAACGCAGTGTCCAGCTACAGACCTATTAGCCTTGTCCCAAGTTTCTAAAAAATTATTGAATCTCTCCTCTACAAGCAAATGAATGAATGGTTCGTCCAACACCAACTTATCTCACCTAGGCAGTTCGGTTTTCAAAAGAATAAATCTACAGTATTAGCCCTGGAATACCTGGTCAAAGAAATCATTACAGCATTTGAAAACAAAAAATGTGTCTCTTTAACACTGTGTGATCTCACTAAAGCATTTGATTGCATATCCCACGATCATTTAATAGCTAAGTTACAACACTATGGTATTAGAGGAGAAAGTTTAAACCTTATTAGATCTTATTTAAAAAATAGAAGACAAATTGTTAATATATCAAATAAGCTCTCTGATGTGAGACTTGTCACTAATGGAGTTCCTCAAGGCAGCATATTAGGCCCTTTTCTCTTTCTTGTATTAATAAATGATTTACCATACAGTCTGCCTCAAGATCTAATCATGTATGCAGATGATACCACCTTAATAACATCTCACTCAGATCTTAACCAGTTAAAGTTGTCACAGATGAATAATCTTAACATGAATGAAGTGGTGGCAGCACTGGTTACGTACTTCAGCAGCAAAAGTATGCTCCGTATTTGTTAAACAATCCAGAGGTAAAACAGTGTTTTAATCGGAAAATATTAATATAAACTAAATATTTAACTTGTTTCCTACAGTTACACATATAAATTTCATAAATAATGTAAAAACTAAAATAGTTATAATTGAATATTAGTTCCTAGACTCCCAATCAGCTGATCCGGCCGCCATATTGAAATTGAATAGTATCTGACCAGTGCTAAAACCACTCTGACCCATTATATTTTTGCTGTACATATTTATATTTTATAATATTTTGCTGAACATATTTATATTTTATAATATTGAACTGTTGTGAAACTACTTGTAAAGAACAAAATATATTAGGTAAGAGGTGAAGTTAAATGTAAGAATAATTTCGTGTCTTATTATAGTCTAGGCCTAATTTAGTTTAGTATAGTGAAGCTTAGAAGTGTTTGTGCTAGTGTCGTGTGCCGTGTGAATAATACAAGTGAAGTGAAGTGATATATTAAGAGGTAAGGTTAAATATAAGAATAATACAACTTCGTGTCTTGTTATAGTTTAGGCCTAATTTAGTTTAGCATAGTAAAGTCACAAAGTGTATGTGTTAGTGTGAGTAATAGAACATTAGTGAAGTGAAGTGAAAATGTGCATTATGTCAGATAAGTGTGGTGCATGTCGAAGGAAAGTGTGTCAAGGTGTAAATTGTATACAATGTAATATATGGTTTCATTGGGACTGTGCAAATACTAATGCTGAAAATGTAAATAGTCAATGGAAATGTAAATATTGTAAACAATTAGATATTGTAAAGGAACAGGCGGAAACCATCACCCATTTACGCAGACAATTAGAGCTTGCTAATGAGGAAATTGCAGCCTTGAAATCTATAAAGCCTAAAGTTAGAAGTAAATCACCAGAGTTTAAGGTGGTCTCTAATCAGAAGCGTAAAGGGAAGAGTTCCAGTGTCCCTAGTACTGCCACTGCTCCCTCTAGCACTGAAGTGGAACTGAGCAACAGATTCTCTGTTCTGGATTCTCTAGAACCTGAATCTGATGCTCCTTCCAACTCGGTATCGGAGCCCAAGCATAGGAAGAAGATACTTTTGTTAGGTAGCAGCCATGGTAGAGGAATAAGTCAACGGCTCCAGGCTTCATTGGGTGAGAAATATGCTGTTACTAGCTTTTTTCAAACCCAATGCTTCTCTGTCCAATGTTGTAGGGGATCTATCTGCGCTTGCTAAAGATCTTGATAAAGAAGATCATGTAATTATAGTGGGGGGTGCAGGAAACAGCCTAGACAGGAACCTCAATTATTCAATTGATGGAGATATACACAACATTGCACAGAAGAGTGGCCATACGAATGTGGGTTTTGTGAACCTTTTCCAGAGGCATGACAAGCCGTGGATGAATAGGAGGGTTGAGAGTGTAAATCTGCGGATTCACTTGGCTCAATTGGAGAGGGACATGGCCCACATTAATATTATAGACACATGCTCCATTGTAAGAGAGGAATACACTAATCATGGACTGCATTTGAATTCTCGAGGCAAGGACTCGCTAACGCGTCTCATTGCTGACAGTCTTCAATGTGACCATGGCAAGTGTGACAATAAAATTCCTGTTGTAATCCGTCATAGGGCTTGTCCTTTTTTAGGGTAAATAAAAAAAGTCAAAATAACAACAATAATAACAATAAACAGAATCAACAAATCGTAATACAATCAACATTCAGTGTATTCCAACAGAATATAAGAAGTATAAGAAATAAGACTGATGAACTCCTTGCATCCTTAGTTTCCGAACATTTAAATCCGAATGTGCTATGTATTACCGAACACCATATGAAACAACAGGAAATATTGTCTCTCTCACCGGAAGGATATAAATTAGGTGCTAGTTA
This sequence comes from Periplaneta americana, assembly GCF_040183065.1. Lineage (NCBI taxonomy): Eukaryota > Metazoa > Arthropoda > Insecta > Blattodea > Blattidae > Periplaneta > Periplaneta americana. The sequence goes on from NC_091123.1 coordinate 104,314,219, forward strand.
CTGCAAACAAACTCTTGAGGATGGAGGCGTGAGTGTATTTCTCAAATCTGACCTTAAATTAAAAAATATTGAACTTTCACATTTTTGCAAAGACAGGGATTTAGAAATTTGTGCTGTTGAATTAGAAAATGAAACATATAATTTCATTATAATATGTCTATATAGAGCACCATCTGGAGACTACGAAAATTTTATTCATTTATTGGAAAAGGCAATTTAATTTACACAGTAAACTTTCCGACCAGAATACAAGGGGATTCAGCTACTGCAATAGACAACATATTCATCGGAAAAGAAAAAATAGGTATATCTCAAACAACCCCAATAATTAATGGTCTTTCGGATCACGATGCTCAACTCCTAAGTATAAATATTAACACATCATCAAAAAAACCAACTAAAGTGAGATTCAGAAATATAAACATGGAATCATTAAATGATTTTGAAATAAATCTTAAAAATGAAACATGGGAATCAGTATACAGTCAAAGTGATATGAACAGTAAATTCAACGAGTTTCATAAAACATTTCTAAATATTTTTGAATCCAGTTTTCCTGTAAAGTATAAAAATGAAACAATATGTAACAATAGATGGATTACACAAGGTATTAAAATCTCATGCAAAACCAAGAGATCATTATACATACAGAGCAGAAATAGTAATGATACAAACTTAAAACAACACTATAAAAATTATTCAAAAATATTACACAAAGTAATTCAAAAAGCTAAAGAATTACACTATAATAATACAACAATACAAAACTCTGATAATAAAATCAAAACAACTTGGAACATAATTAAAAAAGAAAGTGGACGATCAAAAAGTAAAGTAACAAACTATACCCTTATATCTAACAATACAAAAACGTCAGACCCAAATGAAATTGCAAACATATGTAACAAATATTTTCTTACAATAACTGATAACCTCAACATCCCCCAAGACAATGTTACTAACAGTTTAGATTCTTTAACACAATATTTTCCGACAAAATTCCCAAATATTCAAATATTTCCAACAAACAAACAAGAAATAATTGCAATTATTAAAAATCTAAAGTAAAAAAACTCCTCAGGTTATGATGAAATAACAAGCAAAATATTAAAAGCGAGTTCACATATTATAGCTGGGCCATTAAGTTATTTATGTAACTATTCAATGTTCAATGGTATATTTCCCGAGAGATTAAAATATTCAGTGGTTATTCCTATCTTCAAAAAGGGAAAAACAACGTCTCCAGAAAATTACAGACCCATATCACTTCTACCAGTCTTCTCCAAAATCTTTGAAAAAGTAATGTATAAAAGATTATATCATCATCTAGAAAGATACAACATTTTAGTCCCAGAACAATTTGGATTTAGGAAAAATAAAGGCACAGAAAATGCAACATTTAGTTTAACTGACAAAATTCTGGAGGCAGTAAATAAAAAATTACAAGTTGGAGGGATTTTCTGTGATTTATCCAAAGCATTTGACTGTATAAATCATAAAATCCTGCTAAATAAATTAGATTATTATGGAATTAAAGGTGTTGCACACCAATGGTTTCACTCATATCTCATAGATAGGAAACAGAAAGTTGAAATCAATACAACTATGAAATCTACATCGACATGGGGAACTATTAATAATGGAATTCCTCAAGGATCAATATTAGATCCCCTACTTTTTCTAGTGTTTATAAATGATCTTGCCCCTCTTATAAAAGATGTAGGTCATCCCATATTATTTGCAGATGACACAAGTATAGTAATTACAGCCAATAACTCCAACACATTCCAATCTTCAACAGAGGAAATTCTCTTCAAAATATGTGACTGGTTCTCAGTCAATAAATTAGTATTAAATTGTAACAAAACTAACATAATTCAATTTAAATCCTGTCCAAATTCAACGTCGCAAATTTCTAGCACAATAATTAACAATAGATCCCTATTAGAAACAACAACAACCAAATTTATTGGCTTAAAAATCGATAATGTGTTAAATTGGAAAAATCATATTAAAGAAATTACCCCCAAACTAAATTCAGCTTGTTTTGCTATTAGATCTATGCAAAAGATAGTAAATATCAATATCTTAAAAACAATATACTTTGCATACTTCCACTCGGTAATGAGTTTTGGAATAATATTCTGGGGAAATTCCACAGATAGTAACAATATATTTCTATTACAAAAAAGAGTAATTAGAATAATAGTAGGTGCGAAATCTAGGGAGTCGTGTAGGACTATTTAAAAAAAAAACTACAAATAATGCCCATGCTTGTCAGTATATCTTTTCATTAACAGTCTTCCTCGTATGTAATCATGAAAACTTTGTAACTAATTCAACAATTCATAGCATAAATACACGTCAAAAAAATGACTTTCATACTCCATCGGCAAGTCTATCGTGCTATCAAAAAGGAGTGCGTTATATGGCAGTAAAAATTTTTAATAGCCTCCCTATCGATATAAAAAATGAAACTCAAAACATAAAATTATTTAGGGCCAAATTAAAGAAGTACCTAATTTCTCACGCCTTCTATTCTGTAGGTGAATTCATGACATTCAATAACACTTCATGAAATTGATACTAAAACTATGTGTTGTACTAGTAGACTATATTGTAAATCTCGTCTGTATATATATTTCATCTAGACTGTGACTATAAATTAAGATTTTATAATAGTATTAAGTTTTTTGACTTGTTCCATATTCTAGCTGTAAGCATGTATGAATACCATGGAATGTTAATAAATACAATACAATACAATAGCTAAGCAATGGTTTCACTCAAACAAGTTAATGCTTAATGAAGAAAAAACCCAGAAACTAATCTTAAGCCTCCCCAACACACTAGATAATGAAATATCTTATGTTAAACTGTTAGGTTTTTATTTGGATCCAAAATTAGGATGGCACAAACACATAGAAAGTATATGTACTAAATTGTCGAGGGTAATTTTTGTTTTTAGGAAGTTAAGGCCATTGGTTTCAACAGAAACTCTCAGACAGGTATATTTTGCACTGTGTGAATCTCACATTAACTATGGAATTCATATATGGGGAAGTGCAACAGGAGTCAATAGCATCTTATTACTACAAAAAAGAGCACTAAGGGTAATATTCAATAAAAATACCAAGGAATCATGTAGACCACTATTTCCAGAGTTAAAGATAATGACAGTTTACAATCTATTCATTTACAGAACCTTGATATTCCTTAGATCCAACATAGATCTTTATCAGACTAGATCAGATATACATTCCTTCAACACTAGAAATAAAGATAAATTAGATTACACAAGGTGCAGATTGAATGTGAGCTCAAATACCTGCTTTTTAATGGCATAAATATATTTAATAAGTTACCACTGGAGGCGAGAAAGTTACCAATAAATAAGTTTAAGTCCTGCATACATAGATGGTTGATGAACAGACCTTTTTATTCAGTGAATGAATTCATGGAGTGTGATGTAAATATTGTATTTTAGAAATGTAACCCTTTCTTTATATTTTAATTTGTCTCTTTGTACTTCAATTATACCTTTTGTCCTCATATAAAAGTGTTAACCTACAGCATACTCTGTATATCTCACAGTGTTTGATTTGTTTATTTCTCAGTGTTCGTTTATTTGACTATGTATGTTTATTTGCTTATAATTATTTGTTTACTTGTCTATATTTATTTGTGCTAAGTTTGTTTGTGCATGTGTGAGTGTATGTGTGCGTGTGTGTGTATTATCGAACCTGACGATGTCATATCCAGGCCTTGTACACTGGTTTCTGACAAATAAATAATAATAATATTATTATTATTATTATTATTATTATTATTATTATTATTATAATTATTATTACCGGTATTATTATATATATTGTATACATATGTGTTTATTTATTTATACTGGCGTAGTTAAGGCCAACAGTCCTTCTCTTCCACAGCACCAGAAACACAAATAAAATAATAAAAAATCAAACTATAAGTAACGTAAAACCAAACGAACATATATAGGCTACAGTTACAGAAACTTTAAATGAATTAGCATTGTCTTGAAGTTTAGCAAACCAAAACACACCCTTCAGCCCCTATAGGCCCACTTAACATTGTATCAATGTTCTACAGGTCTTACATTTTATCTCTGCCAGTCAGTGACTGTTAAATTTCGAGTGGCTATCTTAGTCATGGGAATCAACAACCTTTCTGCCATCTCCTTTCCTCCCCCGCAAATGTGACGTTGCACAAAGGCAGAGATAAAATAATTATAAGATCTGTACATTGATTCTGAAGCTGTGCATTTCACGTAATTTCGTGTCTGTGTGTGCTTTCGCTTGAATTTCAGAGACAGCTGATGATAAACAGGGAATTCCCTTGTTCCCAGTCTGAACCCACTGAGGTGTAATCGAGAGAAAAAATTTATCTCTCTATCAGTAATACCAAAGAATGAATATATACGTAGATATACTGTATAATTTAATTTATATTAGAATACTTTTTACCTATTGGCCGCTGTACACCTATTTTTTTAATATGACTTGAGAAATTATATCTCACAAATTCAGAACATAATTATTATATTAATTCTTATTTTATACACAGAATACAGATACAATATAAACTCGCAATAAGTCATTTTTCAACATAAAGACTAATATTCTGAGAGATGTATACCTTTTTTTTTTTTTTTTAGAAATTAAGAGATTGTTATTTCCACAACACATAACATACTATGTTGGCAACGTGATTATACAGTTAAAATTTCGCAGTAACACATTTTCGGACATGAATAACAACATTTTGAAAGACATATGTTTTAGAATTAATACAATATTATTTTCAGTAGCCTTACGTACATTCACATACTACATTGGCAATATGACAAAGTAAAATGGAATTGCTTTTTGATGTGTGTAAAATCTTTTTTTCACTACTTCTTTGTATAAAATATAGTTGAGAATGTGAAAAACACGGAGTTTTTAAGTTAATGTCTGCAACTTTGAGCGACTGTCCTTGAGCTTAATTTTAATATGTGCATTACAAATGCTAGTCGCACTGAAATTGCTGTTGCTTAAAATCAAAAGGCATGTTAGTGGGTATCATAGGAATGTGTAGGATAAAAACATCTTCTTTCGTTTTACCAGTTAATATTATCACTTCTTACGTTTTGAATGAGTTTTTTCACGCCAATTCTTGTTCCACTGCATAATATTGGTGGGTCAATATTTTCCAATAGTACTATTCGTGATTCAATATTAAGTATTAAATTATATAGTAGCAATCCTTGTGGTTTCAAAGAATTCATTTGGATAAAACACAGTTTGCTCACTATCTACAACTGCGTAAAGATACTTATTGCATGAATTGTCTAGTTTAGCCTTCATGATGTGTATCAACAATGTTATTTAATTTCGTGTTATAATTTCCATGCTCTCGTGAAAGTCGATGTTTAATACAACAGAGAATAATAAAGAACAATTGACTATGGAAGATTGCATTTTAGTATTACACAGGAATGTTACATCATATTTACTTTCATTTCTTACTTTTTTAATTAATTTAACGTCCATTTTAACAATTTTAATATAGCCTATGTTTTTCTCCTGGTTATGAAGATTAAATGTGCAAACTTTGGCACATATAGGTCAAAGCATGTAGATTTGTATAGAGAAAAAAAAAACACACACACCCCCACTTTCATTTTTATATATTAAGATAATGGCAAATCTGTTCACTTTTTACTTTTTTTTTTTAATTTAGTAAACTTTATTGTACATAAATAAATACATTATAGTTGGGAATAGCAGGAACAGAGAAAGGAAAACAAAAATAAAATAAAAGAACTTGACACTTGTTTATGAGTATTGCCCACTGGCAATCCCAAAAGTACCCTATAGCCTCATATCACTATGACAGTTTCTTTTTAGTCTTCTATGTGCTGGATCTTGCGGTGGAGTAGTGACAATTACTTGAAGTAGCGGATTCATGTGGTTTAGAAAGGAGTTATATAGTCTGATATAACTCTGTCTTAGGACCTCCATCACCTCAGGAATACAGAGATCATCGTGCAGGTTCTTGTTGCTGATATACCAAGGTGCACCAGACATCAGCCTCAAATAGCAATTTTGCATGACCTGTATTCTTCTTATTTGTGATGCAGAAGCAGATGCCCAAATTAAAAATCAATATAGCCACACAGGGCGCACAATTGAAATATAGATAAGTATCTTGTAGTGTAGAGGCAATGAAGACCTGTCTTGATTAATGTGTTTTGGCAGGTAGATTCTGTATCTAATTCTTTTAACAATAGCCAATATGTGGTTATGCCAAGTAAGTTTGCTATCTAAGATTAATCCAAGATATCTGACAGATTGAGCCATTGATACTTCTGAACCACATAATGTTACTGGATAATTTACAGTGTTCCTCTTATAAGTAAATCTGACTAAAGTTAATTTTTGGGGATTCATAATTACTCACCATTGCTTACACCATGTGGAAATTTTTTCACAAAAATGTTTAGTTGTTCTCATGCTGATTCACAAGTACCTTTACTAAGGATGGCAACATCATCAGCAAAATGGGCTATTGTTAAGTGATCTTGAGTTGGAAAATCCAATGTATATAGAATATAAAGCAGCGGTTCCAAAATAATACCCAGAGGTATTCCAGATTGAACAATATTTAATTTTGACTGAGCAGGTTCGTATGTTGTGAAAGGTATGACTTGATTATTAAATAATAGGTATCTGATACATGATTTTTAAGCTTTGAGAGCAAGCCTTCATGCCATACTTTACTTTATCAAATGCCTTTCCTGTTTCTAGAAACAGATCCAAGCATAACACTTTTTCAAGTATTTTTGATAGTAATGGCAGCAGACTTATTGGGGGTAATTTTAAGGATTGCTTTTGTCTTTATCAGACTTGGGGATCATAACCACTATGGCATGCTTCCAGTGTCGAGGGAAATATGTTAAACGTAGAACTGCATTGTAGATTTGTGTTAGAAGAATGAGTGGTTTTCTAGAAAAATTTTTAAGGAGAGGTTGAACAATAAGATCATGGCCAGGAGCTTTCTTCTTTGGTGATCTTTCAATTTGATTTCTGACTTGTCCCGGTGTAAAAAATTTTCCAAAGTAAGATACTTGAAGAGGTTGTGTTAAACTTTCATGAATTTGATGAGCGAAATCTGGGTCAAGACTGGGATTGGATTGGAACTGATGATGTTTAGAGAAAACTTTTACTTTTTGTTCAGATGTTGAAAACCATTGGTTGCCAACTTTAAGTGGAGGAATCCTACTGTCAGTATGTTTTATGGTAAACTTTGTTCTTTGCCATAATGTTCCATCTTCAGCAATTAAAGATTTTAATTTACTCTCCATTGCAGCCTGATGTTGGTTTCTTAAAGCTTTGCTGAGTTCTCTGGAGGCTGTGTTTAATTTGGTTTTGTATGGAGGGTATTTTGTGTTCCCAGAGTAATTTATATTGCTTTTTAATGAGATAAAGTTGTCTTATATGTGGTGTAAATGGAACTCTATTACCGTTTACTTAAACTGAAATATCTGAAATGTAGGTTGATATTGAATATTGGTGTAAACTATATAATAAATGCATATTATCCATGACCACAACGAAAAGCATGCCTTTACTAAATACTTTTGCGTTTGTAAAGTAGGCTTTTATTCAACATTACTTTATTTCACTAGTGAGATAAAGACTTTACCTCACAGTTTGAACTTTATCTCACAGTTCATTAGTATTTTCCTAGTACCTGGGTACACACATATACTTTTTCATTCAACTATTACTCAAGAAGTTAATATATTAGTTACTAGATGTCACTACCTCTACTTCTTTATTACTATTTCTTAAATATACATACACTCAATCTCCTTCTCTTTTCTCTATCTGCTACGTCGTAATTTGTACATTATATCCTTATCTAATATGCATCTTTTTAAAATTTTGTAATAATTTATCTTTTGGGATGCGAGGAGACTTGAACCTACGAAGTTGGGTTTAAAATTTTGTAATAATTTATCTTTTGGGATGCGAGGAGACTTGAACCTACGAAGTTGGGTTTATAGGATTTTAAAACAACACGCGTTAGCCAACTGAGCTAAACAGACACGATGATTAATGAATTTTAATATTCCTCTTAAGTTTACAGAAGTAAAATGTGAAATTATTTTAATCACATTAGTTCCGTGAACACTTCTAAATAATCCCTGAAACTTTAAAAAGACGAAAATACACGTTTAAAGTGAAAAAAATATATATATTAAAATTATATAATTAATTATAATTTGTTATTTATCCAACGCCTTAGATACAATTCTTTACTAATCATGGCCTCCTACAACATAACCTACCTAGTAACGTATTGATTCTAAAATCCATGTCATGGTATGTGATTACATGAGGACTTATTTTCAACATATTTTCTTTTATAAAACATAATTTTTCGTTATGGTCATGGATAAAATTACGTATGGTACTTGTGAGCGTGATCTTTATTGCACTCGTGTAATTTAAGCACTTGGCTGATGCCTCGTGCTTAAATCTTTCCACTCGTGCAATAAAGATGCACTTACCTCACAAGTACCATAAATAACTATTCTTATTATTTTTCGAATGATCTATAATACATTAAAATAACTGGCAAATCTGTTCACCTTTTGGTTAAACTGAAATATCTCGAGATCTGATGGGGCTACAGTAACGTACTTGGGCTTAAAACACTTGGGACTTCATGCATGATCGATTGATTCCTAATTTTCTTATTCCGTAAATATCGACCAAAGTTATGATGGAACATGTATTTGAGCAATGTTCTAACATAACTTTGATCAAAATTGACCGAATGAAGTAAATTTGGGCTCAATTGATAATGTGTAATGCAGTGAGTGCTATAGACCCATATACAGACCCAGAAACAAAATTTGGACCACCTAACTTTTGTTTCTTGGTCTGTACACTATCGTAGTTCCATTAGGTCTTGAAATATTTCAGTTTAAGTAAAAGGTGAACAGATTTTGCTAATTACTTTAACCCTTAACCCGAAATACCAGTCTGCCAGGCCTGTATGGTATTTTGTTTCTTGAATATTTACAACACTGCTTAATATTGTGTGTTATCCTTTGAGCTATGTTTTCTTTAGTCCATCTTGAGGTGTGCTGTAGTGTGGTTGTAATCTACATCTGTTCAGTGCATTGTTGTCGCTGTTTCTTATTAAAGTATGTAATTATTATCTACTATATTTGCCAGTCTCACAGACCAGTATATGTAGCAGTTCATCAACTTCAATATTGTTGTAAGTATGTTTTGTGTTTAATTTCTTTTCGGTAATTAGTTTTTATTATGTCCCACAGTTATTGCAAACATATCTCACCTTGTCAGTTATACCCACTGATCCTAATTTTCTGAAAATAATGCAGCAATGGCTAGAAGATGAAGATGAAGTTGGTGATAAAAATGAAGTAGGTGAATATCCACATTTCGATGATTTTGCCCACACCCTGATTTTATCATCCCTAGTGCTAATCAGACTGAAACATCAGATTCAGAATCAGATGGTGAATTGTTAGAGAGATATATACAAATCCCTAATGAAGTTGCCAAATGGGAGTAAAAATGAAACAGTTCCATCTAATACTGGTACTTCAACAAATGACATATATTTTGGAGAAGACAAGTTTGTATGGTACAATCAACCCCAACGAAAAACCAGAAAAATGCCTTCACACAATATTATTAGAGGTCTACCTGGTATTACCACATCCACTAAAGACCTAAAGACTTCATAGTGCAGCTGCTCCTGTAGAAAGCTGTAACCTGCTTCTGGTTAATTGATACAAATATATTATACTGAATTAAATAAATTATCTTGAATGAAACGTGTTAAATTACGCATGATATGAAATATGCCTGGTCTCCGAGACCGACCTTTCTGTAAGCATGATTTTAGTGATCTTTTGGGTTAAGGGTTAATATAAAAACTAATAAAGCTGAATTAATAGATTGTCTCTTTTTATGCATTGTTGTGGAGGCTTTGGAAGTTAGCATAGCCTACATGATTATAGAAAGTATTGAGTGCTAAAATTATGCAAGAAGGAAATGTGTAATTTTTTTAATTTTTGTGTTTGGTGTGACTGTGTAAACACAGAGAATTCTTTAAAAATAATTGGGATTTTATGCAAGTTTGTCATTTTACATACAAGTAGTCAAGTGTGGTGATGTGAGAGAAAAACTATAAATAAATAAACAGTGAAAGACGATTCATGACAGTTCTGTAGTGATAACTAAGATGGGTTTCGGTAGAGAAACGAAAAAGCTAGACAAAAAATGTTTAAACAATAATATGCGACTTTGAAGAATTCAGACATGCTTATCCTAATTGAGAACGATGTTGAAGAATTCAGACAGGCTTATCCTAATTGAGAATGATGTTGAAGAATTCAGACAGGCTTACCCTAATTGAGAACGATGTTTCTTTTTAATTAATGGCAGGTACTTAACTTACGTCGTTCATCCATATGAAGCTAGTTACATAGACCAATTTACCGACAGAGTCATTGCCCAGGGTGCTTCATAGGAGGCTGGTCTAGGCTACATGAGACGAGATGTTGATGGAGATTTGTTGTAATGCCACAGGGGAACTGGAGCCCTTGAAGAAACCTCCTGTAATACCTGAACCATGGGCTTACCCAATACAAGTTATAAATAGGGAGTGTGCCAGAGATGAACCTGGGTTCACAGGATTACAAGACCAGCGCTCTAGACACTAGACCACTGTAGCGGCATGAGAATGATGTGATTTGCAGTATAATGCGAGAATTGAAACGAAAACAATTATTTTCCTACATATTATGTACCATATATTTTCATGTCAGCAATTACATTCGTGTAATGTGGACCTAGGAGCGTAGGCCGACAGAAAAAAAGATGGGCGGACGATCTGAAACTTCACTTTGGATCCAACTGGACAACAGCCAAGGACTCCCGAGACTGGAGACTACTGATAGATGCAGCATCAAAAGAATGAGGATCTTTCCCGAACTGGCTACACAGGAATTCCAGAATAGCCACCTTGCCTTACAGGGATTCTACGGGCTAATTCTAACGTGGAACTACAATTTTGCATATAGTGTCACAATTACACTCACACTTTCTTGCCGAATGCTATATTACAAGTAAATTTCATACATTCTACTTTATTACCCTAATACTCTCCTGGATCACGGTAAGGAACATAACAAAGATAACAAGGACCACTAAGAAGATAAGGGCCATGAAAAAGACAAACAGTAAGAACATAACAAAGATAACAAGGACCACTAAGAGCATAAGGACCACGAAAAAGACAAAGACAAGAACCACTATAAGGATTACGACATGGATGACAAGCACTACAACAAGGATCACGATAATGACCACGACATGGACTGTGATAAGGACCACAAAGACCATGAAAGCACTACGATAAGAACCATGACAAAGACAACGATCATGGTAGGACAAGGATAACGATAAGGACCATGATACAGATCACGATATATGCCACGACAAGAACTACAAAGATCGCGATAAAGACCACGACAAGGATAATGACATTGACCACGATAGCGATCACAACATGGACCACTACAAGGACAGTGAAAATGACCACGAAATTATCATGATAAGAATCACAATGACAATGATAAGGGCCACTACCAATACAATAACTGACCATGATAAGAACCACTACGAGACCAATAACTGATCAGGATGACAACTACAAGGACAACGATAACTACCATTATAAGGACCACTACATGGACAATGATCACGATAAGAGCCACTACAAGGGCAATGAAAGTGAGCACGATAAGGACCACTACAAGGTCAATAACAATAACGACAAAGACCACTACAAGGACAATGGCAATGACCATGATAAGTATCACGACATGGACCACTACAATGACAATGACCACAATAAGGATCACGATAAGGATCATAACTATGATAAAGATTATGAGAAAGACAACAAGGACCACTATAATGATCACGACAAAGTCAACAACGATCATTATAAGGATCATGATAAGGATCAGAACTACGATAAAGACTAGGAGAAAGACAACAAGGACCACTATAATGATCATGGCAAAGTCACAACGATCATTAAAATGACTACGATAAGGACAAGAACAAGGAAAAAACGAAAACCACCGTAATGAACACAATATGGGCTATGACAAGCACCAGTTCACATTAAGGACCATGGCATGTATACAAGGACCAGGATAATGATCACGACATGGACCACAACAAAGATCACGATAAGGACTACGACATGAGCCGCGATAAGGATCACAAGGACGAAGACCACGATAAAGATAGCGATAAGAACCAAGAAGACGATAAAGCGCAATATTACATTAAGCACGAAGACCAAATATAACAATAAGGACTATGACAAAGACAAGAAGAACGATAATGGCCATTAAAATGACAACAAAACATTATAAGTTCTACGACAAAGAAAACAAGGATCATGATAAGGAACATGATAAAGAGAAGAACTGCTATAAGGTCCATGACAAGGACAAGAAACACAATATCGACCACGACGAGGACTAGGATGAGGATCATAACAAGGACCACGAAAGCACTACGTTAAGGATCACGCAATCACCATAAGGACCAGACAAAGACAAGGACCATGGTAAGGGCCACAACAAGGATAAGACAAAGACAATGACGACAAGGACCATGGTATGAGCCAGGACAAACACCACAATAAGGGTGACGATAAGGACTATGACTTAGACCACAACAATGACCACAAGCCAAGGATCACGAATTAGACCACGACAATAACTACGATAAATACCACGAAAAAAACCAGGACTACGATAAGAACTATGAGAAAGCAACCAGGATCACGATAATGATCATGATAAAGACAAGAACCACCATAAGCACAAGTATACAGACAAGGTAAACGACAAGATTATCGTAAAGAACACGACATGGATCACTACAAGTACAACGATAAGGATCACGAAAAGCACCAAAGCGACAATGAGGACCATAACAAAAAGACAACAAGGACCATGGTAAGGACCTGGACAAAGATATCGAGAATCACAATAAGGAATGTGACAAAAATAAGGATCACGATAAGCACCATAACAAAGACAAGGACCATGATAAGTTTCACGATATGGGCCACGACAAGCACTATGACAAGGATCATGATAAGGTCCATGACATGAATGACGAAAGGACGACAATAAGGATCACAAGAACCACAACAAAGACAATAAGGATCAAGACATTGGCCATAACAAGTAGCACAATAATGAACATGATATGGGCCACGATCAAGATAAGAATCACGACAAGGACAAATGTCATGATAAGAATCATGACTTGAACTAAGACCACGATAAGGACTATGACAAAGGCAACAAGGACCATAACTTAAAAAGTACCATGATAAGGATCACAATAGACAAAAAAAAATCGCGATAAGAACCATAACAAAGACAAGGACCACGATAAAGATCACATCAAAGATAACAAGAATAAAGGTAAGGACCATGACAAAGACAAGGGCAGTGGTAAATATCACAATGAGCTCAACAACAAGAACTATGAGCTTAACGAGAAGAACCATGATAAGGCTCACAAGAATCACGACAATGACCAAGACATGATGTAAGACAGGCATCACGACATGGGCCATGACAAGCATCATTGTCTTGTCATGGTCTTTATCGTGGTCCTTTTGTGTTTGTCGTGGGGACCACGATTCATGATTGCTGTTTTGCCCCTTGTAGTGATATAGCATTGTTTTTCAGTATTTTGTAATGGCACCTGCCTGCAGTAAAACCAAATGGCTGCATAAACATGTGTCGCCACTCGTCTCGGTGCATCACATGATTAGTATTCAAATGTAATTATTATTGCTATTTAAAATCAGTTTCTTAATGGTTGTTGCTAAAAACATTCTAAATTTCATTGTTATTATTAAAATAAATTATCTCATTTACAATGGTATCTTAAGTTCTGAATTACGACAATTATTTGTTAAAATATGTCGCAGAGTCACGCATTTTTAATATAAATATTTTGCATAATTAACGCAATCATTAATTTTTTATAATGTTGTAATTGTTAATATTGTATTGTCTGTGGCCTTTAATATTTATTGAAAACAAGTCTCACTGTGTTCGCGATCGGTCACTTAATCCAGGACTCTGTAAAACTCAGTTTTAACAATATTAAGGTAATAAAAAAAGGATTCGCGGGTATAGGGCTCGAACCTGTTCCCTTCCACATGACATGAAGAAGCTTTAGCCAACTGAGCTATTGAGATGAGACTGAATGTCTCTTTTCTTTGGGCATGTCGATCTTGCCATCAAGGCCCAAATTTCAATGTTACTGTACGATTTATACTCGTGTGTGTATATATATATATATATATATATATATATATATATATATATATATATTTACAACACATTTGCATTTCTTTGGAGTTTTTCAAGTAAGTTTCGGAACTGGTTCCAACAACAAACCAAATAGACTGAATTTAAATAACTGGATTACGCATTATCTTGTGTATCTGGGCTCCGAGTCTCCAATTATGCGCAGTGTCTTGTATCTGGGACTTAGAATAGCATTCCTTTTCTTGGGGGACTGTACATCTATTATCAGACAGTAGATCTTACTTGACGATATGTGTCAGAGGAAGAACAACTGTTTCTACACATCTGAAGTCTGATTAATGTGATATGTTACTAGTCAGCGATGTACACAATGGAGAAGGAAAGGAATTAGCCATCCTACCTCTGGGTTAGTTGCCTCATGAGTGATACCTTATTGGAGTAGCCTACTTATGAGGTTCAACCTGTCTTTGGAAAATTGACTAAACAAAAATAGGCGATTCTTGCCTAAGTAGTAATCTATGCCCTAACTGAGGAAGAAGAAGAAAAATTAAACATATAATAATTATTTAATATTAGAGTTCTTTCACATTCTAGATTTCAACAATCAAAGAATTAGAACATTTTGTAACAAAGTGAATTTGTTTTTCATTATATAAGTTATGTGCATACAATTACAAAAGTAAAACATATGCATTATATATTTTAAAACTCGAAAATTCTTTTATTTCCGTATGGAGTTCAGAAACTGATATTTCTTCACTATCTGCAACTGAGGAGGAAAGAGGTCTCAAGTTGTATTGCAACTGTAATTGTTGTAACGAAATTTGTTGATATCTTGTTTCCTTCTTCTTGGATTCGACGTGCAGTGAACTTGAGTGAATAACTGTGGCAGCGTCCAGGCGGAAGCAACGCGTCTGGAATTCTTGGGTTCGACGTGCCGTGAACTCGAGTGAGTGAGCTAGAAGAACTAGCAAAGGCGAACGAACTGTGGACTGAAAACTAACAGTTTTGGTTTTGTAAACAGTGCTTTGTAAAAATTAGCTGAGATTAGGAGTACATTGTTGTTCTTCTCAATAATCCACGTGAATAGTCTTTGCCGTGCTGTGAGTGCAATAACGACTATTGTGTTGCTGTGTTGAGTGGAATACCCATTGTTGACGGGTGTATGATGAAAATTAGAAATAAAAACCACATTATTGTTGAATTCAAAGTTACATTTGGTGTCAAGTGAGATATTGTTGACATAATGGAGAACCTACAGCAGATCTTGCAAGCCATCGCGGAACTGAAAAAACGACCTTAGTGAAGTAAAAGCAGACATGAAAAATTACCTTAAAGAAGTGAAAAGCGACATACCTAAGTGCAGTGAAAGGCAATATAAGCGGAGTGAAAAGCGACAAAAGTGAAGTGAAAAATGATATCACTACACAAATTAGTAGCGTTTCGACACACGGATGGAATTGTTATCATTGTAAAAGATGAACTTGAAGCCAATTTTGACAAACTAAACGATAATTTCGCAACTGTAAATAAAGCAGTGACCGAACTAAGAGAGGACGTAGACCATTTCGACGGCAAATTCGCGGTCTCGAGCAAGAGGATACAGGTGAGTTGCTGGACAAAACGACTGAGGTGCTGAATAAACATGCTGAGGAAAATAAGCACATACTCACGTTGATGGATCAACATGCTGAAGAAAACAAGCACATACTCGCGTTAGTGGATCGCCAGGCTAGAGAACAGAAACAGATACTTGCCAAAGAGGTTCGACGGGCCGTGCAAAAATCGGCCAAAGAATTAAGGACCCCATATAGTGGCTCTGTGGAATCGACGCATCCAGCCAGATATTCTAGCGTCAAGACGCCGAAGTTCGACAGAACGACGTTCTGGGAAATATTTCGACGCCAGTTCGAGGCTATCGCGGAACATAATTGGTGGATGTCGGCAGATAAAACTACTCAGTTGCTGGCTGCGCTTCAGGGACAGGGGTCGGAAACTCTTCACAGCGTCCCAGAAAAGAGGACAGCCGTTGAGATAATGGAGGCCTTGGAGGGACGTTATGGTAACTAACAACTTGCGGCAGCATTTAGGACTCAACTGAAAACGAGGGTCCAACAGTCAGGTGAGTCGCTAGAAGAATTTGCGATAGCGGTAGAACTGTCCCCATAAGGCCCTCAGGGGCCTACCTCCTAACTTCGTCGCTGGAGAGACGGCATACACCTTCGAGTGCGGAGTTCGCGACCCCGAGATAAGACAACCTCTTGGCTGAGCATCACGTCATCAACAATGCTCTGTCAGTGGCCCTCCAGATGGAGGTGGCCAAGTTGACGGCTAATGTCTCGGCATCGCACCGGATTAGGAGCATCGCAGCGGCCAACTTCGAGTAATGCCAACCGAAATCACACAAGCGACGGAGACGAGGAGTGCCCACCTGCTGGTCCTGCGGCGAACCTGGACACATAGGGAAGAACTGTGACCGATATGACCACAGATAGGAAAACTAAAAAGGACCAATGAGAGGAGGAGCACGTCCGCGCCGTCATTACCATCCCCTCAGCTGATCTTGAAGACGGTTAACAGAAGATGTGACGATGGACTAACTGCTGATTGATGGATAAGAGACCGTCCATGCAGAGTGCTGGTAGGCAATGGGACGTCGCTCACTATAGCCAAGCCAGAAGTCGTGCCTGGCCTACCTGGGAGGACGCCGATATGAGCTTCGTACTGCTTCAGGCGAAAGCTTGCCCATCCAGAAAGAGGTTTCCCTGGATTTGATCTTGGGGAAGAGCAGACTGAAGATGTGGGTGTTCGTCGTAAACATCACTGAAAACGTCATCCTGGGACTCGATGCCATGCGGATCTTCGATGCGACGGTGGATGTCTGGCGCCCTATCCTCCGTTTTGGTCAAGATAAAGTGTTCCTGAGGGACGTCGAAGACCAACCCATGGCTACCAGACTCACCTTGGAGAATCATAATCCCACCAGGCTGCGAGATGGTAGTGACGGCATGACTGGATGGACAGCCTAAGAGAAACCTGCTCCTCGAGTCGCAAATGACTCCGATAGATGGGGTTTATGTGGCCAGATCCCTAATCCCGAACCAGGTGGTGGTACCGGTGAGGGTCCTGATTGCCACCTTTCGAGACAAGGAGGTGTTGTATAATTACTTGTAAAGAGCTAAATATATTAAAGGTCGAATTCATAGTCGTCACTTATAAAATGAGGAAACACTTAAGTAATGAGCGTGTGTTTAGCACTTATTTTATATCATATTGCAGAGACGCTACTCTTTCATATGCACTGAGCATTCCCTTGACATCGAAAGAAATATGCAACATGACTAAACATGGGCGCTTTCGCACATTCAATTGTTTTCCAGCATCTTTAAATTGTTACATCTGCATTATTATCGTAGAGAAATACAGAAGTTAATATCATGGAGTTAAAAATTATACGAGGGGGATCCAGGAAATAACAACCGTTCGCGCATAACCGCCGCGCAGCCGACTCCCCTTCCTTGTTTGAAGGTCAACTGGCTGCAACAAGTCGCCATTGTGCATTTAGTGTTACTTCAAAATGAACGACGTGATTGATAATCCCGCCGACTGTGAGGTGAGGAGTGTGATTCGATTTTTGAATGCCCGACATTTGAAACCTGCAGAAATTTACCGGCAATTGAAAGAAGTGTATGGTGATACTGTAATGAATGAAAGAAATGTGAGAAAATGGTGCGAAATGTTCAACAATGGGCGAACAAATGTCCACAATGAAACTCGACCCGGACGCCCATCACTCATCACAGAAGACCTGAAGACTAAAGTGAACGACAGAATCTTACAAGACAGGCGCACATCACTCGACGAATTGCATACTGCCTTTCCTGACATTTCTCGTTCTTTGCTTGGTGAAATTGTGTCGCAACATCTTGGCTACCACAAAATCTGTGCACGATGGGTTCCACGGCAACTGAGTGATCAACACAAAACTCAGAGAATGGCCTCAGCATTGACATTCTTGATGCGATATCACACCGATGGAGACGCCTTTCTTGATCAAATTGTGACTGGTGATGAGACCTGGGTGTCTCACAACACCCCAGAGACTAAGCGCCAATCACGTCAGTGGCATCATCCCTCATCACCCAAGAAACCGAGAAAATTCAAACAGACTCTCTCAACACAAAAAGTCATGGCTACTGTCTTTTGGGATAGCAAAGGTGTTCTTTTGCTGGATTTCATGCCAAAAGGCACTACGATCAATGCAAATCGTTATTGTGAGACTTTACGAAAACTACGGCGAGCCATCCAAAACAAGAGGCGAGGAATGCTTTCGAGAGGAGTTGTGCTTCTTCACGACAACGCCCGCCCGCACACTGCTGCTTCAACTCGAGAATTGCTGGATCAATTCGGTTGGGAAATCTTTGATCATCCGCCCTATAGTCCAGACCTTGCTCCTAGCGATTTTCACCTTTTCACTAAGCTGAAAGACTTTCTGGGTGGTACGCGTTTTGGAAGTGATGAAGAGTTGAAGAAGACAGTGAACACCTGGCTTAATGAACTGGCGGCAGAGGAGTATAACACGGGAATTCTAAAGCTAGTAAACAGATACGACAAATGTTTAAATGTAGGTGGTGATTATGTAGAGAAGTAAAGGAAGCTTCAGTTATGTAACAGACTTTGTTTTTTCAAATAAATATATATTTTTTTAATTATTACAACAAAACGGTCGTTATTTCCTGGATCCCCCTCGTACAAAATGTCGAGAAAACATTTTACAGAAGAAGAAAGAAGTGAGCTAAGAGAACTAGTTATGAAATATAAATAAATATATATCTGCACAAACTAACTGCAAAATAATAACAAAACCAGAATAGCTCTATGTGTTGCCAAGAATAGGTTATTATTACATTATTATTAGTTATTCCTCTATTATTAGCCTACATAAACTTACCTGAAATGATGCTGTAGCATAAAATCTCAAAGCAACCAGTATTTTCAGCTGTGGTGAAATCAGTAAGTCTCGTGGTTGCATTGTGATTTTCAATAAGAGGCACCAGAATATTCACAACAGTGTTCTTGTTGAAACGGTATCTCCTCTTAGATTGTTGGTCATTGTACATCTCTAAAGAATTTTCCATATCTCTGATATATCTTTTGTTTTGCCAAAACACATTTTCATTTTAATTATAGAACTCGATAAATTCAATAACATCATAATCACCATTCACTGTATACCAAGTCAGCTGATTACAATATTTTGAGGAAACACTTGAGTAAGCTGACAAGCTACTTTATTTGAATAAGTGTTCACTTCAGTAGGATTTATGAATTGGAAATTATTATAAGCAATTGCTTAAGAGTTTTCTTACAATAAATGTTGACTATGAATTCGGCCCCAAGAGGTGAGGTTAAATATAAGAATAATATGATTTCGTGTCTTGTTATAGTTTAGGCCAATTTAGTTTAGTATAGTAAAGTCTAGAAGTGTATGTGTTAGTGACGTATGAATAATAGAAAATAGGTGAAGTGAAGTGAAAATGTGCATTTTGTCAGATAATTATTGTCGTGCATGTCAAAGGAAAGTGTGTCAAGGTGTTGATTGTAAGTAGTGTAATATATGGTGTCATTGGGACTGTGCGAATACTAATGTTGAAAATGTAAATAACACTAGCCTGCGAATTTCAACTTTGTGTTTGTTGCCTAAAATAAGTAATGTGATTTTATATAATGTCGATGTGCTGAATCCGAATTTTCAATCGGTTTGCTTCTATCGTGTCAAGTTTGTTTGCAAAATCACTTTAAATGTATTTTATAATTACGTGAATTTCATCACAAACTTTTTCATTTCACTTTTTTATTTCAAATTCAAAAACAATATTTAAAACACACAACTTGCTGAAATTATGTGTATGGTTATTCATACATGTCACTAGAGTGTTTTGGCTTTGTTTTGTCTTGTTTACTTCACTATTGGATGTATAAATGAGCACAATGTATCACACAAAAAATTACACCACTTGCTTCTTAGTTGAGAAAGTCCTCCTATTCCTCTTTCTTTTATGTTTCTCTTCAGGTATTTCATGCTTTAACATCCAACAATAATCACCAAGCATACTGATGCTCCCGTATCCCTGGTAACTTCTTTCGAACTCCTGCAGATCCTTGTGAAATCGTTCATCTTACTCCTAGCTGAAAAATCCTAGATTTTGGCGAAATAATCTAGCTGAGAAAACAGAAAATTTTGATACTCATGTTACAACCAAATTTCCTTGTATGCTTCAAGCATGTTAGCTACAATGTTTCGGTAATTAGGATCCTTGTTGCCAAGAAATTTTAAAACAACTTCACAAAATAACATCCATGCTGATTTCTCCTTTTCATCCATACTGTTTTTAAATGCTGCACCAGACATGTTTTCTTATGTCAGGACCATTAAATATATATCTTCTTTCAATTTGCTTCAGATAGTAGTGGAAATTTCTCACATATATACTTAAAACAGCCTCCTTCCTTATTTAAAGCTTTTACAAGCTGTTTCATTAAGCCAAGCTTGATGTGGAGAGATGGCAGCACAACTTTAGAAGAACTCACAAGGCTTTGGCGCACAACATTCTTACAAGCGACTTCCAAATTTTGTCGAGGTGGCCAGTCTTTCATAGTCCCAGTGATCAACTCGTGCCCTACTATCCCACAGGTAAAG
Source organism: Periplaneta americana (assembly GCF_040183065.1). Lineage (NCBI taxonomy): Eukaryota > Metazoa > Arthropoda > Insecta > Blattodea > Blattidae > Periplaneta > Periplaneta americana. The sequence goes on from NC_091123.1 coordinate 104,335,356, forward strand.
AATGCATGGAAATTTGGTAAAACCAGATTGTTGACCCAGCAACATAGTAAGAACTTTGAAATCTTCACAAACTTGTGTTCCTATAGTCTAATCGCAATAACAGCAGTTGCAAATTTGTGTATGATTTTTTGAGGATTACTGAATAGGGAACGGGCACTGAACCAAAATGTTTCTGTTATGAAGGAGGAAATCCTTTAAACTTCGCTTGGAAGCATCAATGAACAGTCTCCATTCACTTAGGTCATAGTTTGGAAGTCCAAGTTTTAGGATAAATGCTTTCACATTACTGCAATATACAAGATTAACATCTTCAGAGAAAAAGTATTTAAAATCTATTTCACGTTGTCAGTACCAATAGAATGATGTTTAAGATTTTCTGGTCGCACAGGGATTGGTACAGGTAAAATGACTGACTGAACAACTGAATACACGATTTGATTTTTATGTTTAGAATCGTACCCCTTCACATCACACGAACAGAAGTAGCATTCATTACTATGGTTCGACTGCTTTCTCCAAACCATAGGTACTCCAAAAGATAGCAACAGTCTTCTCCAATTGATCAAATGACGAAGTTCTTCAGTGCATACTCTACATACTTTGTGTGGTGCCCAAGCTTTACTTTGGTCTCCAAGTTTGATTCCAAAATAGGCATGGTATGACTTTTTCACAAAATCTGTAATATTACACCTCTGCTTAGGCAATGTGTATATCCTACATAAGTTATATAACAAGAGTGGTCTGGATTATTTAGATATCCTCGATGCAACATGATAAATACTTTCTTACTGAACTAAAAACTTTCAACATTCTACTCCACAATAAAGCTTCAAACTGATTTCGTTTCAAATAACTGCTGAAGCTTTCCTGGTGACGTGATAATTCGAAATTTTCTCGGGCTTCCGACGTGTCGGCCACGTTCTCACAGCGGTCTGCACTAATAAGAACCAATCGGCGCACAGCTCCTCGGCTGATTCCTCCCTCTGGCACTATAAATTAAGGAGCTGAGTACCCTTAGACATCATTTAACCCTGAAGATGAGGAAGATGAACATCCTCGAAACGTCGGTGGATCACCAACTCATGACCTGGCTGGAAGCCCGAGAAAACTTCGAATGATTTCGTTTCGTTTCCAGATGAAACGCAGACTAATGAAATGTGAGAGAAACTAGACGAGTTGAGTTCAGTCTCTTACCAAGGAATGGGTGACATTTCTTTCACAAATAAAAATAATGACAAGGCTGCACGTTATTTCGCCCTAACTTCCTTATGTGCTTGCACCCACTATCTGCTAAGAAACATCCAGTGTCTTTGGTTTTCAATATAAACACCTTAAAAATAAGTTGAATTCATTTGGTTTTCATATCCTAACATACTAAACCTAAATATGTTAAAGTATTACAGTTTAAATAATTACGCTATAAATTGTCGTAATATACTATAAGAAAATTAAAATAACAAAAAAATGGTACGTGATAGGAACGTTTTGGCTTTGAATTTGATTTCAGCATGCTAAAAAATACCCTAAAAACATTAAAACTTTGTTGGCAGGAATTTCATCGCAGACTAGTGTAATCAATGGAAATGTAAATATTGTAAACAATTCGATATTGTAAAGAAACAAGTAGAAACCATCACCCAATTACGCAGACAATTAGAGCTTGCTAATGAGGAAACTGCAGCCTTGAAATCTACAAGGCCTAAGGTTAGAAGTAAATCACCAGAGTTTAAGGTGGTCTCTAATCTGAAGCATGAAGAGAAGAGTTCCATTGTCCCTAGTATTATCACAGCGCTCTCATGGTTCACATGTCGACATCATACAATGGCGTGCAGTGTGCTTTTAAAACATAATTTTGCCGACCGATTTTTCCTCTGTAGTTTTCACTCTAAGCGTCACATTGTCACGTCTACTTCCTCGATAAGAATAAGCAGTAGTTTGTTATATTGTTAAATGGCTATTATTATTATTATTATTATTATTATTATTATTATTATTATTATTATTATTATTATTATTATTATTTTTATTATTATTTCATATATGAGTACGTTGACATTCTTAACTCTTTATAATAACTCTTTAATAATAATTTTTAATCACATACTTAATGTTCGTCCTCAGCACAAGACATTGCAACCTCGGTTTTAGTCCACGTGGATTATACAAGTAGGTGTCATTTAATAGTGGAAGCAGCTTATTGGTTGCAATATTGAAATTGAGGCAAGTGATTGGAGCGGCAACATAAGAAATTGAAAATAATAATGCAATTAAATTTCAAAGACCTGCCAAATGTTAACCATGAGAGCACAGCGATAATACTCGCACTGCTAACTCTAACACTGAAGTGGAACTGAGCAACAGATTCTCAATACTCGATTCTCTAGAACCTGAGCCTGATACTCCTTCCAACTCTGTATTGGAGCCGAAGCATAGGAGGAAGATACTTTTGATAGGTAACTGCCATGGCAGAGGAATAAGTCAACGGCTTCAGGCTTCATTGAGTGACAAATATGCTGTTACCAGCTTTTTCAAACCCAACGCTTCTCTGTCCAAAGTTGTAGGGGATCTATCTGCGCTTGCTAAAGAGTTTGATAAAGAAGATCATGTAATTATAGTGAGGGGCACAGGAAACAGCGTGGCAGGAACTTAATTATTATTCAATTGATGGAGATATACAGAACATTGCACAGAGGAGTGGCTATACCAATTTGGGTTTTGTGAACCTTTTGAAGAGGCAAGACAAGCGTGGATGAATAAGTGGGTTAAGAGTGTAAATCTGCGGATTCACTTGGCTCAGTTAGAGAGAGACATGGCCCACATTAATATCATAGCCACATCCTCCATTGTAAGAGAGGAATACACTAATCATGGACTGCATTTGAATTCTCGAGGCAAGGACTCGCTAACACATCTCATTGCTGACAGTCTTTATTGTGATCATGGCAAGTGTGACAATAAAATTCCTGTTGTAATCAGTCATAGGGCTTGTCCTTTTCTAGGGTAAATAAAAAAAACGTAAAAATGATAATAATAACAATAACAATAATAAACAGAATCAACAAATCATAACACAAACAATATTCAGTGTATTCCAACAGAATATAAGAAGTATAAGAAATAAGACTGATGAACTCCTTGAATCCATAAACTCCGAACATAAAATCCGAATGTCCTATGTAGGCGCTATTACCAAACACCATATGAAACAACAAGCAGTGGCGTGCAGTCAACCCCATCAACCCCAGCACTGCTGGGGGTAAGTAATTTCTATACACCGTTGTTTTACTATACTATATTCATTGTTGCATAAATCTAGTTTGAATTTCCCACGCGCGAATCCACTATGATGTGCGGTCAGATGAGAGCTCGCCAGACCCAGCAATGCTGAATTTGCTGAGTTAGTGCATGCGCTCTCTTTATTTCGGCTGTGCTTTGCGGGTAAGAGAGTGAAAGTGGGTTAGTCGTGTATAATGTAAGAAACCCTGCAAGCTGGCGTTAGGTGACGTCAGAATTCTTAGCCAGTGAGAGCTCACTGTTCTTAGCGCGTGGAGCAACGAGCTAGAGTTTCTCTAGCTCATTGGCGTGGAGCCATAGAGGTATAAATGGTGAATTGATCAGATCAGGATAGCCAATAGTGTAGCCGCAAGGTTTTAAAAATACTGATGATAATATTATTGAACATATTTTACTCGTATCAAGTTGGAAATTTCCTTTTAGCTGGAATGTAAACTTGTTAATAAACAGTAGGCCTACATAGTTAATTTATTTAATATGTTTTAGAATGTAGTTATTTCTGGATTGACTTTTATTGCATTCAGTTTGTTAACTTGGTAAACGTGGCCAACTACAATTTGAATTTGTGTTTATGCTTAGAATTTACACATGTCGCGAAGTAGTTAATGCAGTTCGCTTTGTGGTATTGTCATTGAAATATTCTAGTTGTTATATTAATTTTATTAAGAACATTTGTAATTTATATTAAAAATGAGTATATTGGAGAGCATAATTGAGAAGCTACATGAGCGACCATTTTCAATTAGGCCTTTTCAAGAAAAGAAGAGCATTATACAGGAAGGTAGGCCAAACCCTGAGTTGCCAGATTTGGTACATAAATCTAAAAATTGTACCAGACATTTTACAGTTTCTTATGAGAAATATTTATGGCTAGCTGGAAGTAGAAAATATAACTCTTTATTCTGTTGGAATTGTCTGTTATTTGGCCAAGATAGAAATAGGCCTACCAGCTGGACAAAATCAGGTTACATTAACTTAGGCAGCTTCACAAAAGCAGCAGTTTCTCATGAGGAATCTGTTGGGCACATTAAAGCATCCTATTTAATTGCCTCTTTTGGAAGAGTTCGGGTTGACATGCAACTAAGTGACCAGCTTAAAAATGAAATAACTTTTCATAATAAGAAAGTTGAGCAAAACAGGGAACTCCTTAAGAGATTTATTCATGCTGTGTGTTTTTTAAGCAAGCAAGAACTTGCATTCAGAGGCCATGATGAATCCAGTACTTCCATTAATAGGGGTAACTATGTTGAACTTGTGAAATATACTGCAGAATACGATCCCCTCTTGAAAGCACACTTAGAAACCTATATAGTATTCAAAGGCGTGTCTAATAGAATACAAAATTATCTAATGGAAGCAGTAGCCAAATCTTTATTAGAAGAAATAAAATTAGCCAATTATGTTGCAGTTTTAGTTGACGAAACAACAGATGTCTAATACTGCACAATTTTCCATTGTACTCTGGTACGTACATAATGGCAATAGACAACATATTTATTGGGAAAGAAAGAATAGGTGTATATCAAACAACCGCAATAATTAAGCTTAATGGTCTTTCGGATCATGATGCTCGACTTCTAAATATAAACATTAACACATCACCAAAAAAACCAACTGAAGTGAGATTCAGAAATATAAACAGGGAATCATGAAATAATTTTGAAACAAATCTTAAAAATGAAACATGGGAATCAAAGTGATATGAAGAGTAAACTCAACGAGTTCCATGAAACATTTCTAAATATTTCTGATTCCAGTTTTTCTGTAGCAAAAATATGCAACAATACACTAGGTATTAAAATCTCAGGAGAAATAATAATGATACGAACTTAAAACAGCAATATAAAAATTATTAAAAAATATTGCACAAAGTGATCCAAAAAGCTAAAAAAATTACACTAATAATACAACAATACAAAACTATGATAATCAAAATAACTTGGAATATAATTAAAAAGGAAAGTGGAGATCAAAAAGTAAAGTAACAAACTATACCTTTATATTACGACGCCATGTTGAAAGACCTAGTCGCGTCAGGGAAGTTGCGCGCGCATCTAGTGCGAGGGAAGGCGCGGCTTGACATGGAGCAGAAAGAGCAAGGGGGTGAATATCTGGAAATTTCGCAGTCACGCGAGCCGATTGTTGTAGAAGCTACACGACGCAGTACATTCGAGAACGTGTAATCTGATAAATAAAAAAGGGTGCAAGTGAGCCAGAAGGGTCAGTTTAGTAAGGTCAGTCAGTTAGTGAATTACCAGGGAGCGAGTATGGAAGCCAGCCTTCGAGACTGGAGTTCGACGTGCAGTGAACTTGAGTAACTGTGGCAGCGTTCAGGCAGAAGTAACGCGTCCGGAAGTCTTGGGTTCGACGTGCAGTGAACTTGAGTAACTGTGGCAGCGTCCAGGCGGAAGCAATGCGTCTGAAAGTCTTGGGTTCGACATATCGTGAACTTCAGTGAGCGAGCTAGAAGAGCTAGCCAAGGCAAACAAACTGTGAACTGAGAACTGACAGTTGTTTTGTAAATAGTGCTTTGTGAACATTAGTTGAGATTAGGAGTACATTGTTGTTCTTCTTAATAATCCACGTGAATAGTCATTGTCGTTCTGTAGAGTGCAATAACGACTACTGTGTTGCAGTGTATGAGTGGAATACCCATTGTTGACGGGTGTGTGATTAAAATTAGAAATAAAAACCACATTATTGTTTAATAAAAGTTACATTTGGTGTCAGAGGTGGGACATTGTCGACATAATGGAGAACCTACAGCAGATCCTGCAAGCCATCGTGGAACTGAAAAAGGACATTAGTAAACTAAAGGCAGACATGAAAAATGACCTTAGTGAAATGAAAGGCGACATAAGTGGAGTGAAAGGTGACATTAGTCAAGTAAAAGCAGACATGAAAAACAACATGAACAAGTACATTAATGACGTCACTAAGCAAATTGGTAGCGTTTCGACGCCAGTGGATGGAATTGTTACCATCGTGAAAGATGAACTTCAAGCCGAATTTCACAAACTAAACGAGAATTTCGCAAATATAAATACAGCACTGGCCGAACTGAGACAGGTCGTAGACCATTTCGACGGCAAAATTCGCGCTCTCGAGCATCGTCAAGAGCAGACGAATGAGTTGCTGGATAAAAATGCTGACTCACTTTAATGGATCAACATGCTAAAGAAAACAAGCACATACTCGAGTTAATGGACAACAGGCTGAAGAAAACAAGCACATACTCGCGTTAGTGCATCGCCAGGCTAGAGACCTGAAACAGATACTTGCCAAAGAGGTTCGACGGCCATTGAAAAAGCGGCAACAGAATTAAGGGACCCATATACAGACCCTGTGGAATCAACGCCTCCAGCCAGACATTCGAACGTCAAGATGTCCAAAGTTCGATGGTACGACAACCTGGGCGATTTTTCGACGCCAATTCGAGGTTACTGCAGTGCATAAAGGGTGGACGACAGCGGAGAAAACCACCCAACTGCTGACTGCGCTTCAGGGACAAGCATCGGTAATACTTCACAGTGTCCCAGAAGAGGGAACAACCACAGAGATAATGGAGGCCTTGGAGGGACGTTATGGCGACCATCAACTTGCGGCAGCATTTAGGACCCAACTGAAAGCAAGGGTCTAACAGTCAGGCGATTCTCCGGAAGAATTTGCGATGGCGGAGTAACAACTGGTTCATAAGGGCCTCAGGGGCCTACCTCCTAACTTCGTCGCTTTAGAGGTGGCCTACACCTTCGGCTGCGGATTTCGCGAATCCGAGATAAGACAACTACACTTGGCTGAGCATCACGCCATCAACAATGATCTGTCGGCAGCCCTCCGGATGGAGGCGGTCAAGTTGACGAGTAACGTCTCGCCATCGCACCAGATTAGGAGCGTCGCGGCGGCCGAAGTCGAGGAACGCCAACCGAAGTCACCCGAGAGACGGAGACGAGGAGTGACCACCTGCTGGTCCTGCTGCAAACCTGGACACTTAAGCAAAGACTGTGACCGATCTGGCCAGACAGGAAAACTAGAAGGGGCCGATGTGAGGATTGGAAACATTCCCTCGGCTGATCTTGAAGACGGCTAACAGAAGCTGCGACGATGGGGTGATTGCTGAAGGATGGATAAGACGCAGTCCATGCAGAGTTCTGGTGGACACCGGGGCGTCGCTCACTATCGCCAGATCGGAAATCATGCTTGGCCTACCTGGGAGGACGCCACTACGCCGATATGAGCTTCGTACTGCTTTAGGCGAGAGCTTGCCCATCCAAAAAGAGGTATACCTAGATCTGACCTTAGGTAAGAGGAGATGCGAGTGTTCATCGCCAACATCACTGAAGACATCATCCTTGGGACTCGACGCCATGCGGATCTTCGATGCGATGGTGGACGTCCGGCGCCGTATCCTCTGTTTTTGTCAGGATGAAGTGTTCCTGAGGATCGTTGAAAATCAACCCATGGCCAGCAGACTCACCTTGGAGAATGAGGTGATAATCCTACCAGGCTGCAAGATGGTGGTGACGGATCGACTGGATGTACACCCTAAGAGAAATCTGCTCCTCGATTCGTAACCAACTCCGATAGATGGGGTTTATGTGGCCAGATCCTAACTCCCGAACCAGAAGGTGGTATCACCAATCGGGACAAGAAGGTGCCTAGTAGAACTGTACTAGGTAGCGTCGAGCCGGTAGTGTCTGTGACGTCTCTGGGTGATAGCAAACAGCGTCACCGACCACGTCGAGAACTAGACCCGTCACTGAAAGAGCTGGCTCGAGAATTGGAGGAGAATTTAAGCAAAAGAGAAAGAAGACAAGTCCACGATCTATTGACAGATATTCAGGACGTGTTCAGCCTGTCTGAAAATTACTACGGGAGAATAGAGAAAGTTCAGCACCGCATTGACACCGGAAATGCTCGCCCAATCAGACAACCTCCTCGACGTGTCCCTCTAGCTAAAAGGAGTGAGATTGACAACCAACTGGAGGGAATGATAGCAAGAGCGGTCATCGAGGAATCCGACAGCCCTTGTTCATCACCCGTGGTAACCGTGAAGGACCTGTGTTTCTGCGTGGACTACAGAAGACTGAATGATGTCACCAAGGACTGCTTACCCCTTCCACGAATTGTCGACCCCTTGGACACCCTAGCAGGAGCAGAGTGGTTCTCAACGTTTGATCTCAAGTCAGGGTACTGAAAGGTGGCGCTACATCCTGAGGAAAAGGAGAAAACGGCATTCTCTACACGCCAGGGACTATGGCAGTTCACCGTTATGCCATTCGAACTCTGCAACGCCACGGCTAAATTCCAGAGATTAATGGAGTCCGTAATGAGAAGCCTGACATACAACTGTTTGCTGTTCCTTCATGACGTCATCGTAGTCGGCAAGACTTTCAGCCAACAACTGTCGAACCTGGGCAAGTACTCGAGAGAATGCGACAAGCCAGGCTGAAGTTGAACGCGAAGAAATCTCATCTCTTCCAGAATAAGGTCAGCTACCTAGGGGACGTAATAGAGACCAACGGATTGGCCACGGACCAGGAGAAGCTGCAAGCTGTCAAAGGATAGCCGAGACCGAGGGACAAGCACTCGGCCTCTGCACTTATTACAGAAGGTTCGTAGCTGGGTATGCAAACATCGCTAAGCCTCTAACCCAGCTGAACGCGGAGAAACGACAATTCCAATGGAGGGACGAGACAGAGTCATCGTTCCAATCGCTGAAAGAGGCGCTCTGCACTGCTCCTGTACTCGGATACCCCGTCCCTGGAAGAAAGTTCACGCTCGACAGGACACTAGCAAAGTAGGCATCGGCACAGTACTCTCTCAGGAACAGGACGGGCAAGAGAGGGTGATTGCCTAATTCAACAGAACACTCTAAAAAGCTGAAAGAAACTACTGCTTGACACGTTGAGAACGTCTTGGCATTGTGGAAGCCCTGAAGCATTTCCACAAATATTTGTATTGCCAGGATTCCATCTGAGACAGACCATTCTGCACTCCCCTGGCTATTGGGCTAAAAGAATCTGGAGGGGCAAGCTACCCGATGGGTTCAACGTCTGCTGGAGTACAACTTCACCTCCGAACACCGCCAAGGGACGAAACATTCCAACACTGATGCCCTATCACAATGCCCGTACCCGGATGGCTGCAGACACTGTCTGAAAGTAGAAGAGCGGGATGGCGCCTACGCAGTCTGAGCAATCGCCGCCCAGCCGAGCCCAGGATGAGATAACGCCACCATAAGGAGGGAGCAGTAAGAGGACCCAAACATTGGACAGCTACTGCGAGATGTGGAGTCCGGTCAGAGACCAGTGTAGGGCAATATCGCCAACCGTAGCACCACTTACAAGAGCTACTGGGCCCAGTGGGAATTCCTGATGGTCAAGGACGGTATCCTGAAGAGGATTTGGGAGTCGGCCGATGGTAGGACCCGAATAGAACTTGTCCTGCCCAGGAGCAAGGTGAAGGAAGTGCTGGAGGAGCTCATGCTGACGTGACTGGAGGTCACCTGGGAGCCAACAAGACGGTGGGAAAGTTAAGACACAGGTTCTACTGGCTGCATGAGTGAACCGACAAAGAACAATGGTTCCCAATGTGCGACACATGTGCAGCTAGTAGCGGACCAAGGACACGCAGCAGGGGAGCCATGCAATAGTACAACGTGGGAGATCCTTTTTAGAGAATCGTCATCGACGTTGCTGACCATTGCCGGCCATGGATCAAGGGAACCGCCACCTGCTAGTCGTCATGGATTATTTCACAAAATCGCCTGAGGTGTAGGCGATTCCCAACCAAGAGGCTTCAACGATAGCAGATGCACTGTTTGACAACTTCATCTGCCGATTGGGTGCGCACCGGGAACTGCATAGTGATCAGGGGCGCAACTTCGAATCCAACCCGATGAGAGAATTGTTCGAGTATCTAGGGGTGCATAAATCTAGGACCACTCCCCTATACCCGCAGTCCGATGGCATAGTGGAATGCTACATCAAAACCGTGGAAGAACACTTGCGGGAGGTAGTGTCCAACCATCAGCGAGACTGGGATGCCAGAGTCCCACTGCTCCTCTTGGTCTACAGAACTTCGGTCCACGATACAACAGGGATGACACCGGCAAACATGGTCTTCGGAAGAGAGTTGCGCCTGCCCTGCGATCGCCACCCAGCGCCGACGAACCAGCGACTCACTACGTGGCAGAACTGACCGAGAAGTAGAAGGGAATCCATCGACTGGCTAGAGAGCACCTCAAGATGGCCGGCTACAGGATGAAACTGCGTTACGACAGATTAGTCAACTCCGCAGGATTCCAGAAGGGCGACTTGGTGTGGCTGTATCGACCTACCAGATCCAAAGAAAAATCGCCGAAGCTGCGTGGTAACCCGTATCAACGACGTGGTGTACTGCATCCAGCGACAACCCTAAGGGAAGATGATAGTGGTGCATCTGGACCGACTAGCGCTTACCAGGGGACTTTACAGGTCGTACAGCCCTAAGGAGGAAGCAATATGGCGCCATGTTGGAAGACCTAGTCGCGTCGGGGAAGTTGCGCGCGCATCTAATACGAGGGAAGGTGCGGAGTGACGCGGAACAGAAATAGCAAGGAGTGTGTGGCGATTGGTTTTCGCAACTGTGCATATCCTTTGTTTTCATCTATTCTTTCACCCTTCATGACATAGATGGCAGTACTGATGTTATCATCTTATCATCCTTCCTTCCTTTTTCTGAGCCCTTACGCGAGGCTAGAGGCTTTAGTATCTCTTTGATTGTGACGTGATCGCTGTTCAGGTCTCTGATTTGCCTCTTTTGTATTTCCGTCGTTGGGCAGTTCTAATATGTTCTGTAAGGGTTGAAGGGTAGTGTTTTCGTGTGGCAGAGTTAGTGATACAGCGGGAGTCGACATGCGAGGTTGCACCTGAAAGTCAGGCAGACACGACTTGGCAGGGGACCCGACTAGGAAGTTTGGAACTGATAGTCGTGGAGTAGACTCGAGTGATAGAGTTTCATATTAGTAGTCTGTGAGATCGGAGTTGGTAGTTACATTGAGAGATACTCGAGTCAGTGACATCGGAGATGGAGAGTGAGTCTCCGGGAAACTAGTGTTGTGTTAGATTAGGCAGTTTTCATCGTGTCGAGAGTTAGATGCTGGTCGTTTGTTAGCGGAGTTATAGTCGAGTTTGTGATTATGTTGACTATTGGCAATAGTTTGGCTTATCGCGGAATTAATTTTAATATGTACATTCAAATAGTTTCTAGTTGGGAGAGACCGTATTTAGTGGTTTCTGAGTAAGACGATTAGTCTATTCATTTATCTGTCATTCGGGATTTAGCGAGTGTGATCGACATGGCGGCAGACTATGTCGAGTCATTACATATTCATATAGTTATATAGAAAAGTTCCCCACGAGCAGCTGTGTGGTTATTATCCCGTATAGTTATGTTTCATTCTCCGCGGACTGAGTGTATGGTTGAGTATGAGGTATATAGAGAAGTGGTCGTGAAGGCACGACGCAATTATTGTGTCGGAAGAATGTCAGATGTCGGGCTCTGTGATTTTACGAACTATTGCACTATCAGTGATCGTGCACTCGTTACATGTGAGGAAGCAACAGTTGTTTAGTTGTTTATCCATCTCCTGTGACTATTGTGTGAAGGTGCTATGGGGAAAAGTGGCATTGACTATTGGTGTGCTCATATCTATTTTTTAGTTGTTTTTTTAGATTGCGGGACAATGAACTTCCACTATGACTAGCTTCGATCTTCCGTCTCGGTGGACTCAGCGGAGATCGCGGGGATTGGGAGGTGTTCAGTGAGCTACGCCTCAACCCAACTATTGGTGATGTCGGCGCATTTAACGCGTATGTTTTGAAGACCGACATTCATCTGCAGCAGCGCGGTCAAAGCACTCTGCTACGATCGAAGGCGTTCTGCGAATGGCGGTCTGTGACTGGCGAATGCCTGACCATAGAATGCAGAGTCGACCATGTCCCGCTGTGAAGAGCTCCGAGAATAGGGGGCATTCGGTGAGCAACGCCTCAACTCTATGAAGCCTGTTTCATCATCCCGTCCATAGCGGCCGCAGTGCAGCTGAAGGATTCTACCACGATCAAAGGGGTTCTGGGAATGGCAGTCTGGGACTGCCGAACGCCTGACCGTGGGTTGCAGAGCCGACCCTGTCCCGTTGTGGAGAGCCCCAAGATTTTCGGGCATTTGGTAAGCAACGCCTCAAGACGGTGATCCTGGTTTGTTCATCCTGTCACCAAGTCGCAGTCCAGTCAAGGACTTCGAGTAAGCGTCGGATGGCGTTCTGGTAATGGCGGTCTGGGACCGCCGAACGTCCCATCCTTTACTGATGAGTCGACCGTGTGCCTGTGATGAACCTACGGTGGTTGTGATGAGCAAGATTCTGGAAATTGGTTTATAGAATTTCCCGGTATCATTGGTTGTAAATGGTTTTCCAATGCCCGAAAAGGAGCGATCCATTGAATGAAGTGCCGCCTGGTATGGGTTGTGCCCAGGGGACAGTATCAGTGGGTAATCTGGCTTTGCTCCGCGGGATGTGTACAAATTCTTTGGTGTAAATTGGGCTGAGCGGCCACCAAATAGTTCCAATTTATATTTCGCGTGGTTTTCTCTGGGACCTCTTCCCATTGTATGCTATTTAAAGTGTTTTCGAGTTGGGCTATGAATGGTTGTCATTATATTCCTTCTCGAGTGAGTTTTAGTTTGTTGAGTATGGTTTGTCTTGATCTGTCGGTGGACAGCATTAGGAATACGAGAGTATGGTTTTGGTATGGTTATGTGATGTGGGTACTTTCTGTCTGCGCACAGAATTTAGATTATTTAGATTTATGTATTAGTTTTAGTTATAGTTCTAACATTGTTATTAAAATGGCCATTTATATTAGTGAATCATAATCTGTGCTTCAGTGGCTGTCCATGATAATATCTTTGAAAAATATTGGAGTGCAAGAGGTCAAATGACTTTATTGTCAAACGCCTGGCATTAGAAAACAACAACAACATATTAGTGAACCATATTGGTTTGTTATTTTTCCTCACCATCCAACAACGATTTCGAAGTTATGCATGAGCTTACATGGTCATGGACCCCCATAGGGGCGAAAAACGCAAGTCACAGAGGGAATATCTGGAAATTTCGCAAAGCCACAGAGCCGATTGTTGTAGAAGCCACGTGACGCAGTACATTCGAGAACATGTAATCTAATAAATAAAAAAGAGGCATGTGAGCCAGAAGGGTCAGTTTAGTTTGGTCAGTCAGTTTGTGAATCAACAGCGAGCCAGTAAGGAAGCCAGACTTCGAGACCGGGGTTCGACGTGCAGTGAACTTGAGTAACTGTGGCAGCATCAAGGCAGAAGCAACGCGTCTGGAAGTCTAGGGTTCGACATGCAGTGAACTTGAATAACTGTGGCAGCGTCCAGGTGGAAGCAACGCGTCGGGAAGTCTTGGGTTCGAAGTGCAGTGAACTTTATCTGAAAATCTTGGGTTCGATATACCGTGAACTTGAGCGAGTGAGCTAGAAGAGCTAGCCAAGGCGAACGAACTGTGAACTGAGAACTGACAGTTTTGTTTTGTAAATAGTGCTTTGTAAACATTAGTTGAGATTAGGAGTGCATTGTTGTTCTTCTTAATAATACATGTGAATAGTCACTGTCGTTCTGTGGAGTGCAATAGCGACTACTGTGTTGCAGTGTTGAGTGGAATACCCATTGTTGATGGGTGTGTGATTAAAATTAGAAATAAAAACCACATTATCTTAATATATAAAATTGAATGTGAGTATGTATGTATGTATGTATGCATGTATGTGTGTGTGTGTGTATGTTCCCTATACAAATCTATACGCTTTGACCGATATGTGCCAAAGTCTGCACATTTAACCTTCATAACCAGGAGAAGAACATAGGCTACATTAAAATTGTGCAAATGGACAATAAATTGATTAGAAAATAAAAAACAGAATAAATACGATTAAACATTCATTTATAATATTAAAATGCATCTTCTATAGTCAATTGTTTTTTATTATTGGCTGTTATATTCAATATCGACTTTCATGAGGCCATAGAAATTATAACACAAACATTGTTGATACGTCTCATGAAGGCTAGAATCTACACAATTCATACAATAAATATCTTTGCACAGTTCAGGACGTATTATGAATTTCTGGATGCAGTTGTAGATAGTGAGCAGGCTGTGTTTTATAACTGAATTCTTAAATTCTTTGGAACCACAAGAATTGCTACTACATAATTAAATACTTAATATTGAATCACCAATAGTACCATTACGAAATATTGACCCATCAAAATTATGTAATGGGATAAGAATTGATGTGAAAAAACTCATGCAAATCGTAATAGATATGACAATATTAACTGACAAAACGAAAGAAGATGATGTTTTTATCCCACACATTCCTACGATACACACTAACATGCCTTTGATTTTAAGTAACTTCAATTTCAGTGCCACTAGCATTATTAATGGTCATATTAAAATTAAGCTCAAGGACAGTTGCTCAAAGTTGCAGACATTAGCTTAAACACTGCGTGTTTTCCACATTCTCAACTATATTTTATACAAAGCAATGGAAAAATAAAATAAGATTTTAGACATATGCCTATCAAAAAGCAATTCAATGACACTTTTGTCATATTGCTAACGTAATATGTAAATGTATAAAAGACGACTGAAAATAACACAGTATTAATTCTAAAATATACGTTTCTCAAAATACAGGCTGTATTTATATATGTGCCCTGTATTGATGTTTATGTCCGAAAATGTGTTACTGCGAAATTCTATCTGTATAATCATGTTGTCAATGTAGTATGTTATGTGTTGTGGAAATAACAATTATTCAATTTCTGAAATACCGGTATACGTCTCTCAGAATATTAGTTTTTATGTTAAAAATGACTTGCTGCGAGTTTATATTACATCTGTATTCTGTATATAAATAAGAATTAATATACTGTAATTAATATGATCTATTTGTGAGATAATTATAATTTCTCAAGTCGTATAAAAACTATGTATGATATAAACAGGCGTACAGCGGTCAAGAGGTAAAAAAATCTTCCAATATAAATTAAATTATGTGTGTATATATTGATTCTTTGTTACAACCGATAGAGAGATAAATTTTGGCTCACGATGACATCCCAACGAGTTCAGACTGGGAACAAGGGAATTTTCTGTTTATCATCAGCTCTCTCTGAAATTCAAGTCAAAGCACATATAGATATGAAATTACGTGAAATGCACAGCTTCAGATCGATGTACAGATCTTATAATTATTTTATCTCTGCCTCTGTACAACGTCACATTTGCGATGACACACCGATGGGTTCAGACTGAGAACAAGGGAATTTTCTGTTTATTGTCAGATCTCTCTGAAATTCAAGTCAAAAGCGTACATAGACATGAAATTACGTGAAATGCATAGCTTCAGATGAATGTACAGATATTATAATTATTCTATCTCTGCCTCTGTGCAGCTGGGGAAGAAAGAGACGGTAGAAAGATTGTAATGCTTTTAATACACTGACTCCCACGACTAAGATAAGTCACTTTAAATTTAACAGTCGCTGACCGGCAGAGATAAAATGTAAGATCTGTAGAAATTTGAGACAATGCTAAGTGGGCGATCAGGAACCAAAGGGTGTACTTTGTTTTCCTGAACCTCAAGACAATGCTAACTCATTTGAAGTTTGTGTGACTATAACCTATATATATTTTCGTTTGTTTTTATTTTATTTATAATTTCATTTTTATATTATTTTATTTTTATTTCTGGTGATGTGGAAGAGAAGGCCTGATGGCCTTAACTACGCCAGAATAAATAAATAAATAAACACAAATAAATACAAATAAAAATATTTGAAAGTAAGGGACGTGATAAAACGTTTTCCTTCGTTGCGTGACCTAAAGTTGTTTTAAATTGAGTTAATCCTTTCAGGCATTTGGCTAAGAAGTTCATTAATTCATGTAAGTGACGCTATGTAAAGATTCATCTTTAGGGACGAGGAAAGCTTATTAAAGACAATTCGTTTTGGTTGTCTATAGTTGAGTTTCTGAGATTTCCGAAAAGTCTAAGAATCAGATTAAATAAAAAAAAAGAAGCAAAAAGCACAACCCGGGCAACGCCGGGTACTTTCAGCTAGTTGTTTAATAAAAGTTACAAATCTAACAATACAAAAATGTCAGACCCAAATGAAACAGAAAATATATTTAACAAATATTTTCTTACAATAACTGATAACCTCAACATCCCCCAAGATAATGTTACTAACAGTATAAAGTCCTTAACACAATATTTTCCAACAAAATTCTCAAATATTCAAATATTTGCAACAAACAAACAAGAAATAATTGCAATTATTAAAAATTTACAGTCAAAAAACTCTTCAGGGTATGATGAAATAACAAGCAAAATATTAAAAGCGAGTTCACATATTATAGCTGGGCCACAAGTTATTAATGTAACTATTGTTTGTTCAATGGTATATTCCCCGAGAGATTAAAATATTCAGTGGTTATTTCTATCTTCAAAAAGGAAGAAACAACATCTCCAGAAAATTATAGACCCATATCATTTCTACCAGTCTTCTCCAAAGTCTTTGAAAAAGTAAAGTATAAAACATTATATCATCAGAAAGATACAACATTTTAGTTCCAAAACAGTTTGGATTTAGGAAAAATAAATGCACGGAAAATGGAACATTTAGTTTAATTGACAAAATTCTAGAGGCAGTTAATAAAAAAATTACAAGTTTGAGAGATATTCTGTGATTTATCCAAAGGATTTGACTGTATAAATCATAAAATGCTGCTAGAGAAATTAGATTTTTATGGACTTAAAGGCATGGCACACCAATGGTTTCACTCATATTTCATAGATAGGAAACAGAAAGTCCAATTTTTTTTAAATTTTAGTTGGTTATTTAACGACACTGTATCAACTACGAGGTTATTTAGCGTCGATGAGATTGGTGATAGCGAAATGATATTTGGCAAGATGAGACCGAGGATTCGCCATAGAGTACCTTGCATTCACATTACGGTTGGGGAAAACCTCGGAAAAACCCGAGGTAATCAGCCCAAGTGGGATTGAACCCGCATCCAAACGCAACTTCAGATCGGCAGGCAAGCGCCTTAACTGACTGAGCCACCCCGGTGGCTTAAGTCGAAATCAATGCAACTATGAAATCTACCTAGAAATGGGGAACTATTAATAATGGAATTCCTCAACGATCAATATTAGGTCCCCACTTTTTCTAGTGTTCATAAATGATCTTGCCCCCCTAACAAAAGATGTAGGTCATCTCCTATTATTTGCAGATGACACAAGTCACAGTAATTACAGTCAATAACTAGAACACATTCCAACCTTCAACAAAGGCAATTCTCCTCAAAATATGTGATTGGTTCTCAGCCAATAAATTGGTATTAAATTGTAACAAAACTAGCATAATTCAATTTAAATCCTGTCAAAATTCAAGCTCGCAAATATCAAACCCAATAATTAATAACAGGTCCCTAATAGAAAGAACAACCAAATTTCCTGGCTTACAAATCAATAATGTGTTAAACTGGAAAAATCATATTAAGGTATGCATCGACTCTTGGAGTAAAAATTTACAATTTCCCCTCAATCTAATTCAAAATTCACTTACTACTTTTTTACAGTTAAATGAAAGGAATGTAAAAGGAAACAGGAAAAAATAAATAAATAAATAAATAAATAAATAAAATTTTGGGGGCACAGGAGAAACATTTTGTAAGAAAATCATATATTATTTCGGAAAACATTTCTTCGCTTCCAATTGACCTAGATCATTCATTTTTCATCAAACTGATCCTTAAACAGTGGAGAATGTTTTAGTCTAGAATGAACTTAATAGCATCTCTCACTTATTTTTTAAGTAATTTTTTCTAACATGTAAAAAAGTTATTTTATTTTATTTTTTTTTTAATTTATAGTGAGGCAATGGTTTTGCTTTGAACTAAATTAGTTGATTTTATATTACAACATAGCTCTATGTCTAAGCTTCAATTTGGTGTTTGAATGAAGTCGACAGCTCAATTCTAAGTGTACTTTTTACTTGCTGAGAGACTGAAAAATGTTGAAAAAACTGAAATGAGTTTAAATGAAGTTACAGTTTAAGTTCAAGTTAAGTAACAAATAACTTACTTTTATGCTCCTAAAACTGTCCTGCAACATAGGTAAGGCCTTCTCCTTGTGTCTTGAGGTCAATTTTTCTCTTTTCCACAGTTCTCCAGTACCGTCTTCGCTGCTGTTGCTTAAGAGTGCACTGCATGTAGACATTCAGGGTTAGAGTCTCGTCTGCAGTATTCACAACAGCGTTTGTGTATTTTCCTGGGGTGATGCTCATCTTCCAGAATATGTCCAATTCAACTTCGTTGCCACAATTGAAGTGACAGATAGCATCCATGACCCCAAGTTTCAGGGTTGTAGGACCTACAAACGTTTCTTTGGGGAAATGTCTCCAAATCAAATCACTGAAAGACTCGTTTGCATTCTGAGTCTTGTCATGCAAACACCTGCTCAGCATATTGGGGTTTGTAAGCCTTTCGTAAATAAATTTAACCCACTTCTTGGGACAAGCAGCTGCGCATGGAGTATGAAAAATTTAAATTTCGTCCATCAATAGTGGGAAAACTTAAACATGTTATATATGTTCATAAACTAGAAGAAACAGGCTATAATATGACACAAAAAGCAAAATTTTCATTTTTTGAAGAAAAATTGCCATTCTAGGGGTCGATGCATACCTTAAAGAAGTTACCCCAAACTAAATTCAGCATGTTTTGCTATTAGATCTAAGCAAGAGATAGTAATATCAGTGGCGTCACGTGACATTTTGACACAGGAATGCGATTTTTTAAAAGATTAAAATACAGTAGTCTGCTTTCGTTATATGTGGGAGTTGCGTTCCTGGAAATAGTCACTTAATGATGAATGTTTGAGTTGATTTTTCAAATTTTAATTTCCTGTAGCATAAGTTATAAGGATATTTATTGGACCGAAACCTGGCCGTGTCTACATAAAACACAAAAGACGAAAGTGCATAGAATGAGACCAACTACACTGTTGATAATACAGTGAATCAAAATAAGATTCAGTTTTCTTTTAGGTTTAACAATATTTCTTCAGGGAGCGAATTCATAAAGGTGGTAAATTGTGTATGATCAAGCAACTCAAAAGTTTCAATTTGGAATTTTCAGAAAACTTTTGAATAATATCAGTTCTGATAACATGCAGGATTTCATTGGACAATCGCCTCTACACAATTATTTTCTTATCCTGTCCAGGGATTGCATCCAGCCATGATCTTTCAGATTGAGGATAATTTTCAGCAGCAAAATCATCCACGCATTCCCAAAATTCCTGAAAGTAATTTCTCAGCCCTTGCTTGTACTCCTCGAAATTAAGAACTTTTGTTTTACAAAAAGCAACAGCTGTTACTTTTTGAAACAGAATATCAGAGTGTGGGAATATTGCAGCGAATAATATTAGTAGAAAAGAAAATCAAAGTCCTTCAGTACACTTAACAGCCTTCGTGTACAAATGACAGTTTCATGGTCCCATTCACAATCTTCATTATCCATCATTGATTCAAATAAGCATTCCAACTTTGATGATTTAGAGAGAAAACTCGAAAATTCAGCAAGATTAGTGAAGATCACTTTCATTTGTTTCATAAAATTGGCAGACTGAGTTAAGACGAGGTTTAATAAATTTGTACGCATAGCATGCACAAGGATTGCTGACTTACAGTGGCTGCGAAATTTTGCATGGAAATCATTATGTTCTCCCGCCATCACATCCGCTCCATCATAGGTTTGAGCAATAATTTTATCATTGCAATCAAAATCGTTAATGACTTCGAGAGCATGTTCAAGGAGAGCATTTGCAAACTATCCATGCTGATGTCCGTTCCTTTTTAAACTTCTTCAATGTCGCCATCTTCTGTTATATATCGCAGAATTGAAGATAACTGCGATTTCATGTTATGTCAAAGCTCTCATCCAGAATTAAAGCTACCAACGGTGCTTTACAATCCTCTTTCATAATTTTATTATTCATGACTTTGCCACTGAAAATATCAAGTCACTCTGAAATATCTGAATTGAAGGTGAAATGAAACGAAACATAGGGCAGAATTCTAAGTATGTTTTCAGTAAACTGTTGTGTCTTGCAATCTCGTTAAAAAAATTGCCTTTATTCTTTGAGGATTTACTCTCGTCATGTCCTCTAATGCAAGACCTAATTTTCCAAGACCCTTATAGAATGGCCAAGAAATGTTCTGTTCTGTCGAACAAGTTTGTTATGCTTTTTAATAGAAAGCCTATACTGATCACTTAAAGATAATTCAACATTTTAGGTTTTGACCAAGAAATGCAGTTGTTTTTCCACACTTGTTGTGACTTGCAAAGTCTTTGTGTCGTTTCCTGGATCTGTAAATATTATTTAAATCACTATAATCTGTATCATTCCACACAGATTTTTCACGAGAAAATAATAAACAAAGGCGCAAAAAAGTTTACTCATCCCTATATGCCTACACCCAGTTTTATCATCATTAACAACACAGAAGTTTCTGATTCGGCAAACTTACCTGCAGATACGATTTTTAATTCACATAGGTTATTCTGTCGTTTGAAAGTTGTTGCAAAATTACAAATTTAGGGTCTACAGTTATACTAGGTTAACTTAAAAGGCACTATAAATAAAGCACAACTCTCACAAATAATTTTTAAAAGTATTACTATTAGCAATAACAAAATATGTCATGCAGCATAGTTATAAAACACACAGAAAAACTGAATATAAGCACACGCGTGTCGCCAACTACGAAACCTAGATCACATCCCTTGGCAATGGTATAAGTGACGTTCTTCCACTCAGCAGTTGCCTGTTTTCATATTGCTCAACTGATGAACGGATACTGTCACATTTTGCCATGCAGCGCAGGATGGTTATGTATAATCTACATCGCATCCTCAGTACAGTGACGTTCTTCCTACCGATGCGACATACACAGTCACATTTCTGGAGTAAGAACTTGCTATTAATAAACTGGCTAGGGTGCATGCCTTTGTCACTTCATGTAATATATTTCCATTGCAGTAGCAGCGACATTTAAAATTTGAAAGTAATCATAAAATAATTATTATTATGTGTAACAGGTATAACACGAAACATACAAAATAAAGCACTGGTAAATAATGATAAATATATTTTTGTTCAGAAAAATTCAGGGGATGCGACACATCACCAGCATCCATGCACGCCACGTCCCTGGTAAGTATCAATATCTTAAAAGCAATGTAGGTACTTTGTATACTTCCTCTCAGTAATGAGTTTTGGCATAATATTCTGGGGAAATTCCACAGATTGTAACAGTATATTCCTACTACATAAAAGAGTAATTAGAATAATAGTAGGTGTCAGATCTAGGTAATCATATAGAACTATTTAAAAAAAGTACAAATGTGCCCATGGTGTTTCAGTATATTTTTTCACTAAAAATCTTCCTTGTATGTAATCGTGAAAACTTTGTAATTAATTCAACAGTTCATAATATGAATACCCGTAAAAAATGACTCATAATCCATCAGCAAGTCTATCCGTGCTATGGAAAAGGAGTGTGTTACATACGTACATACATAAGTGTTCTGCCCAAGGGCAGGTCTCTCACTGCAAACCCAGCATTCTCCAATCTTTCCTATTTTCTGTCTTCCTCTTAGTCTCCGCATATGATCCACTTATCTTAATGTCGTCTATCATTTGATATCTTCTTCTGCCCCAAACTCTTCTCCCGTTCAGCATTCCTTCTAGTGCATCTTTCAGTAGGCAGTTTCTCCTTAGTCAGTGACCTAACCAATTCCTTTTTCTCTTTCTGATCAGTTTCAGCATCATTCTTTCTTCACCCACTCTTTCCAACACAGCTTCATTTCTTATTCTGTCTGTCCATTTCACATGCTCCATTATTCTCTAGAGCCACATTTCAAATGGTTCTATTCGTTTCTCTTCATTTTGTCGTAATATCCATGTTTCTGCCCCATACAATGCCACACTCCACACTAAGCACTTCACTAATATCTTCCTTAATTCTTTTTCTGGAGTACGTTATATAAAAAATGAAACTCAAAACATACCAGTAAGATTATTTAGGGTCAAATTAAAGAAGTACTTAATTTCTCACACCTTCTATTCTGTAGGTGAATTCATGACATTCAACAACGCTTCATGAATATTTCTGTGTTGCATTAAGTATTGATACTAAAAATTTGTGTTGTACTAGTAGACTATATTTTAAAACTCTTCTGTATATATTGCAACTAGACTGTGACTATAGTTAAGACTTTATATTAATATTAAGATTTTTTTTCTTTTCGTTTGACATATTGCATATTCTAGCTGTGAAGCAATGTACGAATACCATGGAATGTAAATAAATACAATACAATACAATATAGTACATACACAAATATGTTACAGGCGAGACATACCTTTGACCTTGGCTGCATTGATATTTGCTTCTTGTTGATCTCTTAGGAGTGGATGGAAGAAGGTGTAGACAATATCAGAATGAGATATCTCATCTGCCATAAGGAACAAAGTGCTCAGGAAACGCTCAATGTCCACCCGTCTACGTTCAGCAACTTGCTTGATATTGGATCGGCCAACAGACAGTCCACTGGGTAAACTGTGAACAATTCATACAATGAGTCTAACATACTAAAATGGACTGACACTGTAGATTATTTTCAAGAACAAATTCTGTCTGTAATAAAAAGTATTACTAAAGCCATTAGCAAATCTAATATGTGAACTATACAACATCATGCATCATAAAATATGAAATATTTCTTGAACTTATTATCGGATTAGCACCTAAGCATGTACAAGTATCAGTGAGTCACCACTGAATGTAGACAAGATATCACATATAAAGCAACGTACTGCTTTTAATCTTATCTCGTCTGATTGCACATCACCACCTGAATTTACTATAAGACTTTAGGATCCATTATTAAGTAATCTACATGGAAAAGAGAGTCAACTGGGAAAAAACTCACTTATCTGAGGATTGGTGTCTGCTATAGTATGATTGATGTCACTTTATATAGAATGTTAATTATTTGTCAATGATAAAAGCTGATAAACCCGAGTTGATAACTGATAACACAAATACACATTTTTTTTAGATTGATGCACATCTGATTACAGTAGAAGAACATAAAGAGAAGTGAAGTGAAGACAAGATAGCAATTGTTCTTAAAGCTCTGAGAGATACGGTATAGTATGCAAAATTTAATGTATTTTGAATCAAAAGTTATTTTACAGTTCTCGACTATGTCCTACATACATATTAAATTATTTTAAAGGCGGTATAAGCAATGTGAATTCGAAAATTCCTCTTGTCTTGTTGTTGTTGTTGTTTTTTTTTTTAAATTTTATTGGGTTATTTTACGGCGCTGTATCAACATCTAGGTTATTTAGCGTCTGAATGAAATGAAGGTGATAATGCCGGTGAAATGAGTCCGGGGTCCAGCACCGAAAGATACCCAGCATTTGCTCGTATTGGGTTGAGGGAAAACCCCGGAAAAAAACCTCAACCAGGTAACTTGCCCCGACCGAGATTCGAACCCGGGCCACCTGGTTTCGTAGCCAGATGCGCTGACCGTTACTCCACAGGTGTCTTGCACTTCAGTATTTTTGCATTTTCTTGTAGTAATATTGTGCATCTTTCTATGTGTTCCATGTTAATTTCTTCATTTGCATCACATAACACACAGGCGGATGTATGGAAAATTCCTATATTGTACAGCTGCGGTTCCCAAAGTGTGAGGGGCTCCGTGAATGATTCTCATGGGCTCCGTCTGCGGCATTTATGAAGATGACAAAAATTGCTGCTTCCATCTAGTCTCTAGCGAGAAAAACACAAACTACTTTCATCGAGCGAAAATAGTTTACGTTTTCTTGCCAGATGGAAGCACCAATAATAGATCACTCATTACTGGAACTATATCGATGTTTCTTGCTTGACAAGTACTCAATGATTCTCGAAATTTATTTTATGTTTTATATATCAGGCAGGTAGCATTTGTTAATCATGATACGTGGAATCTACCATCTATTGACTGCTAAAATATATATAATGTTAATTTGATTGCAGAAGTGTTAGCTAAACTTTCGTTGAAATGGAACTGTGGCTTAAGACAGGCTCCATAATATCAGAGAGTCATCAGCTATCAACCAGTACTCAGTTAAACGGGGATAATTACAGCTGTAGAAGATAATGCGAATTCCTTGAGATTGAGTTCTGAATATGTTGAACATGATCCTATTTCAGAGTCTACGACAGTGATCATCAACTCGACTGAAAACGGGCTCGGGCGCTCAGCACTGCTTTTGTGCGGGGCAAGCATGCATTACCTTGTGCTCGGCATTATACAACCCTATCTCCCGTTCAGTAGCAGCTCTTGGCAGAAGATAGCTGCAATGTTGAATAGAAGTAGTAGGCTATGTCTCAACAGTCGTCAGGAATTTCATTCACAGTTTCAAGAGTTGAACGTATGATGTCAGATTTCAAGATTTTCATAGCCTAGCGTTGGGAAAAATCGTTATTTTTCTGGAACTTTTCCAAGAGTTTCGTTTCCAAGAAAGTACTATTTGCAAGAACAGTTTAGAAATAACAGCAAGCGTCTGACATAATGTAATAATTACCAAAATTTTATATTGTTTCAGAACTACTTCCGTTTTCAAAAGTCTTAGACCATAATGCAATTCGAACCATGGCAGCTGTTACAGTCAGGTGTAACAGTAATTTATACAAACCATAAAACATCGAATAATTTGATCATTCCTCCTGTTAAATAAGGGATATTACTACTACATGATATTAGTCTCTGTTGAAGCTTCTTAATTTATTTGTAATAAACATTGAGATTAGTTGGGCTACATTTGCACTGTTGGTACCATAGTCCTTCATTCATAGTATTCTGCCCAAGGGCAGGTATTTCACTGCAAATTCAGCATTCTCCAGTCTTTCTATTTTCTGTCTTCCTCTTAGTCTCCGCATATGATCCATATAATATCTTAATGTCGTCTATCATCTAATATCTTCTTCTGCCCCAAATTCTTCTCCCGTTCACCATTCCTTTCAGTGTATCCTTCAGAAGGCAGATATGTTACAATACACAAATTTTATAACACAATACAATGCAGTATATAAATTTGTGTATTTTTTTTTTTCATTTTATATAGTAAAACAGTGACTTTTGAAATAATAATAATAATAATAATAATAATAATAATAATAATAATAATAATAATAATGATGATGATGATGATGATGATGATGATGATAATAATAATAATAATAATAATAATAGGCACAATCTCACAATTTGATTTTTTTTCATTCTTATTGCTATATTAATAGCAAACAATGTAACTGAAGCTGATTGGACAATCAGATTGATTATTTAATATTGAAACGCGCCCTGCAAATTCATTGTAGTAAAAAATTTCGCTCTCCTTCCAACATACTCAATTCTGAAGGAACTACAGTAAGTTACTGTACACCCAAGGAGGACATTTAGGCTGGAACTGTTATGGTCTCTGAGAGAGTATCTGGAGTGTTCCAGACAAGATAGTTGGACCGTACGTTACACAGTATTCCAGTTCCTATGAGAAAGATTCTGCCAAACTCCTACTGTTATTTTGGAACAGAGGATTCCGAGCTACAGTTCTTTTATAGGAACTGTTATTTTCTCGGAACTGTTCCGAAAGTACTGTTATGTTATTTTTCCCTATCTCTGTCATAGACCCATCTACTGTGGATGTAGATTGTGCTCCTGCTTAGCTTCAGCTAGAAATGACAGACTGATAGTGTGATAATGAACTGAAGGTGATATACGTACTGTATGAAAGCAGGAAAAAGTCTATGTGATTTTAATTCACATTTTCCATTAGTCAGATTTCTCAGGCTTCATCAGCAGCTTTCAACAGACTGTGCATGTTCGGATCCACATACAGATACGAACATTGTTTAATGAAAATATGTAAATTCCACCACAGAACTCGCTAATTCATCTGATTACAATCTACAAAATTTTCTCAGTTCATGCACTACCCAGGTCATAGTGCATAATATTGAGCAATCAGTACGCAATAAAGAGGCTAAAAAATCTCGTAAAATTAGCATTATAGAAGATCAGGAAATATTTTTACTAATGGTCATGCATTAATAAAATAAAAAGAAAAAGTAGAAATTTAAAATGCAGTATAGTATTTAGTTTTATTCAGCTTTCATTTCATTCCTAACTTATCAACCAATTGCTTTCATACATGTAAATACCAGTATTAGGCATTTACATTACTTTAAGTTTAATTTGATCACTATGAGAAACATTTATTATCACGAAAAAGCAGCCACCATCGCAAGCCTCCGCTGTGGCCGCGGTAGCAAAACACGAGCGCAGCAGGCTTCAGAGCTGCCTGAGATGACGTCACAGTGCATCGAGTTGATGACCACTGGTCTACTATATCTAGTGAAGAGATAGGCCTATTGAAAGGAATTCAAGAACGAAAATATTGTGATTCATATTTGGACATGGGATTCACTGAGTTAGCTGATGGACGTCCACAGTGTGAGATATGTAACGAAGTTTTGCCCAATAGTTCTGTGTTCCTTGCCAAGCTTATAGACGGCATTTCGAAACTCATTCTGACTTCACAAATGAAACTACAGATTAGGTACTTCAAAAGAAAAGCTGACGAACTCCATGCAGTTCAGACAATCTTCTATCTCATGTAAAAGACAAATAACGAGAAAGCACTGGAAGCGTCGTACTTGATTAGTCATGACTTGGCTCTTGCTGGTAAACCTCACTCTTGCTGAAACTCTTATGAAACCACTATTAGTGAAGATAGTGAAGTGCATGGTGGACGAAAAAACTGCAAACTTGATCTCCAGTGTGCCTTTATCAAATAACACTGTGCATAATCGAATACAGAATGCATCAAACGATGTTAAAAATATCATAATTTTCCATATCAGTCAAATGAAATTTTTGCTACAACTTGACGAATTCACGGACGTTGCCGGATTAGCTGTGTTAATGACGTTTGAGCAGTACGAATTTTCAGGTCCTTTCAGGAAGATATTTTGTTCTGCAAGCCATTGCCATCCTCTACAAGCGGTACTGAAATTTCGTTGAAAACTCGATACCTTACGACAATTGCATTGACATGTGCACAGATGGCGCAAAGGCCATGGTAGGTCCTGTTGCTGGCGCTGTTACAAGGATCAAGAAAGTTTAAAAGATCTGCACAACTAGTCATTTTGTACTACACCAACACATTCTCGCAACGAAAAAAATGCCAGCACTATTAAAGCAAGTACTACACAACGTCGTCAAAATTATCAATCTTGTTAAGGTACGACCTTTGCAGTGTAGTCTACTCAATATTCTGTGCGAAGATATGGAAAGTATAGACCCACACAAGTCATTGATATTACACATAGTAGTGCGATGGGTGTCGCGTGATAAAGTGTTGTCTCATTTACTTGAACTTCGAATGGAAGTTTCTTCACTTTTGAATGACCAAAACAGTTTGCTAGCAGATTATTTGAATGATCAGGAATGGTTGTGCACATTATGTTACTTGGCAGACATTTTTTCAAAATTAACTAATTCAACACGTCCATACAAGGTAAACGGAATACTATATTCGATGCTAATAACAAAATTGCCACGCTGAAGAAAAAGATGGCGTTCTACATAGAAAGCGTCGAAAATAATTGATTTCAAACTTTATATAATTAAATAACACAACAATGAATGACTCATTCATAGCAATAATAAAAGCACACCTTGACAATTTGCTTCAAAATATGAATTCATACTTGCCAAGAGAAACTCAGGAATTGATTCGAAAGAAATATGAGTGGTTTGTAGATCCATTTCCAGTGAAGTCAAAACCAGCAGCTCTCACTGCGGCAGAATATGAGTTCCTTATAAACATGGTTTTAGACATTCACTGCCAGGCATAATTTAAAAGCAAATTACTTCCGGAATTTTGGACTCAGTTAGGGAAGGTTATTAAGTTCAAAAGTTAAATTTACCTTACTGCCTTTAGGTACTACATATCTATATGAATCGGCCTTGTCGAGGTACACGGCTACAAAAAAATGTATATCGAGCTAGTTTGGACGCAGAAGACAATATACGTCTTCAAACTCACTTCTGTGACAACGGACAGTGACAAACTCTGCCGCAAGAAACAAGCACATTCTTCACATTAACTTCGAGTGTACAAGCAACATTGTAACATTTTTCAAATATCTTAACTAGTTATACCATTTTGTAGATTTAAATAACATTATCTCCAGTACAGTACTGTTTCCTTTATTAGTATATCTTATTATTTTATTATTCATACTTTCATATATGTATCGTGTGTAATGTGCTTAATAGAACATAGACAGATATAACTAAAAACTAAACATTTCTTGGGGCTCCACGAGAAACTTTTGCTTCAAAAAGGGCTCCGTGACTGAAAAAGTTTGGGAACCGCTGCTGTACAGGAAGCTTGCCAAACAATGACCCGAATATCGCAACAGCAGATATATGTGCCTCTGGGGGATTATCTCAGGGTTAGTCAATAAAATTTTCCAAGTTTCATCTTTTGCTCCATCAAATTTTTTTTTGTTTTTGGGCGGATCTGAATTTATTTTTGATTAGTTGTTGTACAGAATAAAATGGAAGTCCATTACTAGATGGTTGTATAATTTGTGCTCTTTTTAGTCAAGAAGTCTAGTGTTTCATTTGCCTTTATATTTCACTGGGAAGGATTCCACTGTAAACTATTTCTTTCTGTAGTTTAGTTAGATAATAAACAAACTTCTTACAATCCTGAATTTTAGCACTTTTTTTTTTTAGACTAAACTGTTATGAAATTACAGCTTGTATGGCTGCCTGTGAATATGATAATATGACAGTGTTTAGGAATTTATGTAATCAATGTAAGAGGTTTTGCAAAGATATTATATAAACTTCTTTTTGGAGGAAATGTTATCTTTCATTAATCAATTTTCTTTCCTCTAAGGAATATTAAAGTCTGTTTTTAATTTCCTGTACCAGATTTATAAAACTTTTCTGTGTTTTTAATCTGTCCACAGTTTGGATACTATACCAACTATTTCCTGTATATGGCAGTCTAATTAATTTTTCATATGTATTACAGCAGAATTAGTATTACTTTCAACTTGTGACAGTTCACTAGTCACATGGTTCGCAGGTCTGCTGTCATGGCAACGTTGCCAACTTGCTGCTACTGTTGAGAGCCAGTCAGTTGAGTGCGATATTATGTTTGATAATGTGACAGTATTGCCCGCAAGTTAGAGTGAAGAAAGCAGGGAGCGTCAAATGGTAATTGGTTACTTCCAAAGGTTAACCCAGACTGCCATGACAGCAATCTGTAACCCATGTGGTTAGTGGCCATTAAGTCATATGGCTAACGGATTGTCAGAAGTCTAAATTACGTTAGTTCTACTATAGTGCTTGTTCTCTCAATTCCTCACTTATGTTACGAGTATTTGTAAGAATCTGGATAAACAGTTGGAATTGCTTTTTACTGTTCCAGTAATTAATCTTAGGGCCTGATTCATTTTATTATAATGAATTCCAATTATGAATTATGTATATTTTCAAAATTAAATATTAATGACAAAGGCCTATGGTGTTCCTTGCTTAGCAGAGTATTGTCTGGAAATTTGTCAGGTGTATTCCAGAATGTTCACATTTAAAATATATATAATAGGAGTAAAAAATATCTAATATAGACAATTCTCATAATTTATATGCTTTAAGCTTATATAAATATAGGCACATTGTTGTGAAAATCGAAGGCTGCAGTCCTCATTGGTAATTATTTACACTTCACATACACTACAAAATGTATTTTAGTGCTGTCAACACAGGCATTTCCATTTAATTTCCATTATAGACTATCTAACCTCTTGTCATTTACAAGGTTTTCTGCACATGGACATTTTGACCAGTACCGGTTACTGACAAATGTCATGTGCTGCAGATTTACTCTTTTCTTCTCATCACATATTATAATAAGAGAATGAGAGTCTCGTTTGGTCTCTGTTTTTTCTGCAAAATGACTAAATCAACCAACTATATTTCACGGCAAACCTCCTGCATGATTTTCAATGGCTTCACGGCTCCTGCAAATCAGAGTCTCACTATCAACAGTGACAATTGGCGCTCAGATATATTTTATTCTGAAATCCATTAGCTTGTAAGGTATAAAGAGGATGAATATCTACATACGACCAAAAAAGTTAATAATTTTAGCTCAAACAGTTCCCTCTGTACAATTATTTTAAAGACGCGAATTGTAGTGCAATGTTTGAGCAGTAATGCAATGAGGAACTGATTTTTCTCTGTCTCAGTCTATCTCAGTCTCTCTCTCGTATGGGACAGTGATATTACTACAATGCAGTGATTTGCTATTGGTTCTCACCATATGTATCAGGTTTGTATTTCTGTATAGACCAGGGAAAGACAGCAATATGCTCTCTCTTGTTACAGTACTTTGCACTCCTTCTCACTGTCCACTGCATGAACGAGTTAAGGGCACTGTAGGGGTAGTGGTTGAGGGAGAGTTGACATGTTATGAAGAAGCACCGTAGGGATGGCAATTGAGGGAGGGGAGTCATTCCACATCAAATCACACAGCAATAAAACGCGACATTCTCATAAATGGTCGAATTTTTTTTCATGAATTCCAGACATCAAATAAGGAGACCTGTATTGTTTTATTTTCACAATTATTAATTATTTGTGTAGTTATGACAATTTGAAATTACGCAAATTATGGGCACACCGATACATAAACTCACTTGGAACTCTGTGTCTACTTATAATTGAGATTTGTGGTTTGGCACATTTGAAAGACTAAATACAACACTTATTACTTTAGGCCTATCACAAATAAATTTAAAATTTGGATTAATTTTTTTAATCATTTCTTTTTCAAAGCAAAATTACTATATTAAATAGCAAAGTTAAAAATCTGAACATATATATAGACTTGTTCCCTGATGTATTATCTGTAAACTACTGCATTTAGAAATGTGGGATCTGCACACATACATTTGTAACAATTTATTTTCTGGAGACTTGCACGCGCTCGCAATTCCCAGCTAATGAACTGCTTGCGGTTGTAGGCTAGATGGCTGCCTGCGGAAAGTTTTACGAAATCCCCTGTTGCATATAATAACTGATGTCGCCACACTACAAAACAAATGCATTCATTCATCAAATGATTAATACCTTAAGGAACAGTAAATATCTTATCTCAAGTTATTTTATTGTCAGCTCAGCTAAGAGGGAGAGCCCTTCATAATGCTGTATGTTTATACTGTAATATGGCCAAGTGTGTAACGATAGCAAGGCTGAGTAACACAGTAAACTTTATGGCAGCAAACAGATGGCACTGGAACAAAATATAGAAGACAAAAATAATCAGTCAGGGTTTGAATTTCATGGAGTGACGTGACTTCTATACAACATGAGTGACGGTAAAGATTGCGTAATATATAACAAGTGTTTAAATTCATTTGACCTTCCTAATCACACTTTTAAAAAGAAAAGTATACTAAGACGCGTAAGTCGCGATTTATTGATAAAACTCAATTTAAAGGAGTCTTTGAATGTGCGAATATGTGATTCATTCCGTAAAAAATCTATCAACTACCGGATAGGTCAGGTGAAATTATATGTGAAGCCAGTAGTTCTTGTGATATTAATAAACATGAATCAATGAAAGTGCAGACAGAGAAAGTGGTTATCCCAGTTCTTCTCCTAGCAGTTCTATGGATACAGCGCTAGAAATCAGTAATATTGAGGAATTAAACAAGAGTTTGATGTCAATAGAATCCCCTATCAAGAAAAGAAAACTACAACAAAAACGATACCTCTGTGAAAAGTTTCAAAAAGTAAAAAGCTCCCTAGCAAGTAAAGTTTTTCATGTAGAAGATGCATCATCATCCCTTCAAAAGTCAGCTATATTTTATTTTTGACAGAATGCAAAGGAAATGTACAACCTGAAAATTACATAGTTATTGCAGACATTTCTGAAAATTATTCATTTGTAATACAAGATTCAGTACAAGGTGTGCATTGGAACAAATGCCAAGCCACAATACATCCTTTCGTAGTATATTTCAAAGAAGATACAGAAATTCGTCACAAAAATATTGTTGTCATCTCAGAAAGGATAAAATATGACACCAATTCCTTTCACATTTTTCAATCCGAAGCAATCAATTTCTCAAAGCAAGAATTCAACGATATGAAAAAAATCATCTACTTTTCTCTTGGATCAAGTTCACAATACAAAAACAAAAAGAATTTTAAATATAATTGCTTACATGAAGACGATTATGGAATTAGTGCTGAATGACACTTCTTTGCATTGCAAAGTCGCATGGTAAAAGTCCATGTGATGGCATTGGAGGAACTGTTAAAAGACTTACCATGAGAGCCAGCTTATACAAGATCCTATAACAACACCAAAAAAAAAAAAAAATGTTTGACTGGTGATAAAAAACATTTCTAATGTGTCATTTATATTTTGTCCATTGAATAAGCACAAAAACCACACTGAAAATTTGCAGGCCAGATATCACAATCTAAAACCAATAACTGGTACATTAAAATTACTTGCTTTCATTCCATTGTCAAAAACTGAAGATTTAGTAAAACAATTTTCTTTCAGAAGGAAGTAGGCAAATGAAAATTTTAAGTGTAGTGGGAAAGAAAACAAACGTTTAAAAAGCATAATGTACAAATATTTGAAGATATCATAATAAGTAAATTAGCAGGGTTTCCTCGAGTGATTTGATCAGTACTGGATATAATGTTGCAAGGTTCACTTGATCATCCAACGCCGATAAACCTCCCAGCACGCTTCAACACTTCCCGTCTACTGCTGCTGCACCGCCCGCTACACATTGTTTCGTAAGTAATTAAATTTCCATTAAACTATTGGAGATCCCATTGTGATTTTTTCTGGAATTATTAAGAATATTTCAGTGCCCCTAGTAGGAATTTTTTTCAGATTTTTAATACGGCTATTTCACGTTCATATCTAACTTTTAAAAATTGAGTCATAAAAAAATATTACATTAAAATTAGTTAGTAAATATTTAACAAAAGACATTACTTTAAGCTTTTAAATGCATTTTTTTTTTTTTTATTTTTAACATCAATATCCTCAGAAATATGATGCTTTAAATGCTGCATTGTGCAACATTTTTAACGAATTTTAACGTACAATATTTTTAAAACTTGTGGACTTAGGAGGAAATAAAAATACACTTGCTGGTTTATTAGACCCATAGAGTTGATAAAAAATATAAACACAATCAGAAATATGAAGGTCAAAATTTGTATAATTTTGTGTGATTTGATGTGGAATGACTCAGGGGTAAGGACAAGGCCATGCACGGATCTAAAAACGCACGAATGTAATGACAGAGAATATGACTTGCATAAGGCTCAACTCACACGGATCACAACTTTGCGATTATTTTGTAGTTTTTGTGTGGTTGTGCTGTCAGCAGAACTGACTATGTGTGGACTTCTTTTTTGTGGTCGCTTGAAGTCCATATCAACTACAGACAACTAAACCACAAGCTTACTATTTGCCAAGAAAACATCTGTCATTTCTATGGATACAGTGTAAAGCGTCTGTCGTTTCCAAGGATATGGCGTCGGCAGTGAGTGGTCGGCATGTCGCACTGTGTGAGTTGCACTCGATCACTGACAGCGACAATTCTGTGGGTGATACCAACCACAGACGTCGACAGTGACTTCAGTATGTGGTCCATGTGAGTTTCATAATCTGTTTCCATACTAATTCCTGACCACTCACAAGTGGACCATCATTTCGTGGTTGTAGTGTGGTTGTGCTGTGGTCTGTGTGAGTTGAGCCTAAATGTTGTCCAGGAGGTTAAAATTATAACTCGAACTGTAAAACGTATGCATTCAAGTTAATCCAGACAGAACACAAATATAATTAATTGTAAAGAAACTGTTTGAAGTTTAATAACTAATAAGTATGATTAAATTATAATAATACTCTTTTTAGAAATAAACTGAGACACTTTTATTAGAGTAAATATAAGCATGTATATACTGTAGTACATAATATTGTTCACAGCAATACTGAAACAATATTTTCTTTGCAAAAAAAAAAAAAATTAACCTCTCGGAATTAAAATAAACATTTCTTTTCTGTTTCAAGAAAGTGTGACCATTAAACATTAATACACCAGGTGAACTTTATTATAATGATTTCTGGAGTTTTTAATATCATTGTCTTTGAAGACAAGCTTATACTTTTAAAATCTACTAGAAGATTTGGACAATTTTCCTCTGGAGCCATCACAATAACAGCTTTAGTAAAGTCCCCATCAGTAAATGGCCTTACCTTATTTCTATACTGGGTGTAACAAAAAGGTATAGTATGTCAAAATTTTAGGTAAACATTTCTCACATATAGAGGATGAAAATAGGTTATATGAACATGGGTTCAGAAACACTTTATTTCCTTGTTATACAGTAGCGTGCAAATTAATCCGAACACGACATATTTTTACATTTTCTGTCATTGTTGGCATCACAGCTGCTCATACCGCTTTAATTGACATCTGTAGTACGTGTAATTCCATTGTTGAAGGTCTGTCATTATTTTTTTTATAATATGTGACTTTTGCCTGTCGTTTTGTACTTATAAGCTTTTCAGTTGTGTTGAAGACTTAATACTGCAATCCTGTGTACATTCTGTTGTCTTCACAAATGGATACAACTCCACGAAAACGGTCTAAAATTATAACATTAGCAGAGCATTCTTCTATGACACAGAGGCAAATTGCTGCAGAATGTCACATCGGTTTGGCTACTGTTAATTCGATCATAAAACGAATCCAGAAATGCATATAGAGTGTTAGTTGGGAGACTGGAGGGAAAAAGACCTTTAGGGAGGCCGAGACGTAGATGGGAGGATAATATTAAAATGGATTTGAGGGAGGTGGGGAGTGATGATAGAGACTGGATTAATCTTGCTCAGGATAGGGACCCATGACGGGCTTATGTGAGGGCGGCAATGAACCTTCGGGTTCCTTAAAAGCCATTTGTAAGTAAGTAAGTAACGATACAGGGAGACTGGATCCATCACACCCCAGAAAAAAGGAAACTGTAGCCGGAAAAGGAAGACTTCACCTGCAGATGGTCGTTTAATTGTCAGGAAAAGTAAATTAAATCCTAGACTAACTGCTGTCGACTTAACCCGCGAGTTAATGGCTACCGCTGGGGCGAATATTCATGTCACAACAGTGCGACGTAGGCTTTTGGAAGCTGGACGAAGGGCTCGTAAGCCTCTTAAGAAGCAACTGCTAACCCCTGTTATGTGCAAAAAACGCTTAATGTGGGCAAAATTACATCAACACTGGACAGTGAATGACTGGAAGAATGTACTTTTTTCCGATGAGTCTCATTTCGAGGTCCACGGCCACTGTGTTTCTTATGTATGGAAAGGATCCGAAAAAGTAACAGCAGCTCATCTCCAACAAGCACCCAAATACCCCCCTAAAGTAATGTTTTGGGGTTGTTTCACACATGAAGGGCCTGGAGCATTAATATCTATCAAGGGAATGATGAATTCTGACAAATATATTCACTTATTGGAAACCAGAATCGTACCCCAGCTGCAAAAATCATTTCCGGATGGCAGAGGTGTGTTCCAACAAGACCTGGCACCATGCCATACGTCTCGAAAAACTACAGAACTCTTCTACAAGAAGAATATTCAGGTACTCCCCTGGCCAGGCAACTCACCCGACATCAACCCCATTGAGAACTTGTGGTCAATTTGCAAAAGAAGAATGCAAAAAATGGATTGTTCTACAAAGGAGAAGATGATTTCTGCCCTCATTGGTGTATGGTTTCGCGATGAAGAAATGAAGAATATTTGTGGGAAATTAGTGGAATCCATGCTAAATCGTCTCAGAGCTGTTATTAGGAACAAGGGAGGCCACATAGATTACTGAGGTATGTCTTAGATCCTTTTTTTTATCCCGTCTGAGTGTTTTTGCATAAGTAATTACGTTGTTCGGATTAATTTGCATGCTACTGTAACTCTTTTCAATAACTCTGTTTACATTGTACGATGCGCATGCTAGTTACTGTGAAATTTCATAGCTATTCTGTAACAACAACCCCAATTACAACAATCTGATTACATGTAGATGCCCTTGTTTACCTCTGTTTAGAATGTAATTATGAATGGTGGTGGAAGCGGAGTGGGGATGATTTACCGTATATTCTATTTCGTTGTATTTTCTACAATTCGGATGTTCAGTATTCTGGTATGTGTTGTAATGTACACGATACTGTGATGGCATTCCACAAAAACTAAATAACTTACTAGGCAGAACTGTAGGAAAAGAGCTCTAACAAGGAAATAAA
This sequence comes from Periplaneta americana, assembly GCF_040183065.1. Lineage (NCBI taxonomy): Eukaryota > Metazoa > Arthropoda > Insecta > Blattodea > Blattidae > Periplaneta > Periplaneta americana. The sequence continues at coordinate 104,372,263 of NC_091123.1, forward strand.
ATGTTTCCGGATGCATGTTCATATAACAAATTTTCATCCTCTTACTTACTTACTGGCTTTTAAGGAACCCGGAGCTTCATTGCCACTCTCACAGAAGCCCTCCATTGGTCCCTATCCTGAGCAAGATTAATCCAGCCTCTACCATCATATCCCATCTCCCTCAAATCCATTTTAATATTATCTTCCCATCTATGTCTCGACCTCCCGAAAGGTTTTTTTCCCCTCTGGCCTCCCAACTAACACTCTATATGCATTTCTGGATTCGCCCATATGTGCTACATGCCCTGCCCATCTCAAACGCCTGGATTTAATGTTCCTAATTATGTCAGGTGAAGAAAACAATGCATGCAGTTCTGTGTTGTGTGACTTTCTCAATTCTCCTGTAACTCCATGCCTCTTAGCCCCAAATATTTTTCTCAGCACCTTATTCTCAAACACCCTTAACCTATGTTCCTCTCTCAAAGTGAGAGTCCAAGTTTCACAACCATACAGAACAACCGGTAATATAACTGTTTTATAAATTCTAACTTTCAGGTATTTTTGACAGCAGACTGGATGATAAAAGCTTCTCATCCTCTACATGTGAGAAATGTTTCACTACAATTTTGACATATCCTTTAATTACACCCTGTATATAGAGCAATTCTGAAGCTCAAGGAAACAGAAGATTCGCAAATTTAATGATCAGCAGTCTCCTTTAACTGTTTTCTCATCTCTCTAATATTTGTCATATTCACTTACATGGAACGAAGAATAGTACTGCTGTATATTAAACTTTTTAACACACTGCATTTCCTTGTCAAACTGAAAATTTTGCATCTTCACCACACGACACAGAAAGGAAAAGATTCTCCCATACTGACAAGAAACTAGACACGCACTGGTTAAAAGCCATCACAAAGACCTGTTTACTTTCAAAACTTACAACGACTGAACATTCGCAAAGCCTTTATACTAAATTCCCCATACTGTTCCGCAAGCTTCTACACCTGCACTAAGAAAACGTCACTAGCTCACACTCGATGCACATGTCACAAGTAGGTTGAGTTGTCTAGGATTGGTATAGATGAATTTCATGAGGCTCCAAACAAACATTAACTTGTTATCTATGCTTTCTTAGGCATAATCATGAAATAGAGTTAAAAAGCATTAACTAATGAATAATGAGTAACTTGGAACTTCAATGGGCTTCGAGTCCACATACTGAATAGGCAAATGGCATCACAGAAGTATATCATGATATCTACAGGAAAGCAGTCACTCAGACTCATCCTATCATTCCCATATAAAAAGGAGTGATAAGGCACAGTAAGCCTCACGCTGCGATGCTAGTCTTCCTTGATATAAAAGGGAGAAGGAAAGCATGAAGAATGAAGAACAATACAGTATAATTCTCAATAAGAGTTCATATTGTAAATAATATGTGTTTCACCTCCAGTATAAATTTTCAAATTTTGCCAATATCTTTTGACGTAATAACTTATTTATAGAATATTTACACCATAAACAATATTAAGCCTTTATAAGGTAAGTAACATGGCAGTATAATCTCAGAACTTTATTGGGGAGAGTGTAAATTTTATCGGCATTCAACCTTTAAACGCTTGTAAAAATATTGAAATCCAAATGGGGTGTGGAAGGAAATACTCACCTGATAGTCAACAAGCCTTACAGCATCAATTTAGGAAAAAAAAAAAAAAAATCATGGTTTATTTAATGACGCTCGCGACTGCAGAGGTTATATCAGCATCGCCAGTGTGCCAGACTGTTTGTCCTGCAGGAGTTTTTTTACACGCCAGTAAATCTACTGACATGAGCCTGTTACATTTAAACACACTTAAATGCCATCGACCTCGGACGGGATTGAATCCGCAACCTCGAGCTTAGAAGGCCAGCGCTATACCAATGCACTACTGAGGGCGACACCAATTTAGAATCTATAAAATACGAGTGATGTTCAATAATGAATGATCATGATATTTTTGTGACATCATATCTTTATTTATCCTTCAAATGTTGATAGTATTTCTTAAAGTAGTCCCCATTGTTTGCAATGCACTTGTTCCAACATTTCTGCAAGTGTTCAAAGACGTGCTGGAAACCATTTTTTGATAGGTCCTACAGAATCGCCTTCATCAATTGTTCTGAAGATTGAAAGTGGATCCCAAAACGGTGTTTCTTCAACTTTGAAAACAGAAAACAAATCACATGGCCCAAGTACGTACTTTAGGCAGGGGCATATTTTGCGGACTACCGGGGCTACCGGAGATAGCCCAAGGAAATTACAAAAGAAAAAGTTTATAATATAACATAATGTAATAATTTTGCATTATTAGTTTTACCATAGTAATTAAAATTAAAGTAATTGTTAGATTTATATGCGCTCTCTGCTCTCGAAAAGAAACAAGTTGTCAAGGCGGCATTGCTGGAGAAACCGCTTGCTACGTGAGGTAGCCTGTGACCGTTTCGCTCACGCTGTCCTTCGCACAACTGCCCATCCCCCCCTCTCCCTTCTGTTTCCATCGTGCACTGTAGAAGTGGTGAGTTGCCGCTCTCGTGATCGGTTTCTTCGCAGGCGCGAAGCAGCAATACGCTTAGTACGCTAGCAATTGAATGTGATTGTGTTTTTGCAGTGCATTATTTTAAATCTGTGATTTGTTCGAGTGTCTAAGAGTTATATTAATTGTGAATTATTAAGTTTTTAATTTCCCAATTAAGTGATATTGTGAAAAATATGGCAGAACAAGTTTCTGGAGAGGTTTGTGTTGAAAATGACTGTGTAATAGAAGGTTTATTAAAAGTGCCTTTTAACCGTCGTACATAACAACGAGAAAGTTGAAATTGTGAAAATGGAAAGACCAACTCCTGAGTTAAATTTGTCCATGGACGTAAAAGAAAAACAGCGAGAGTACACACGCCATTTCACTTCAACATCATATGGTAAGTGGAATTGGTCGTGTGGTACTTCTAAACTGTCTAAACTATTTTGCTGGCCATGTTTGTTATTTAGCCGTGAAACTAATGTGTGGTCAAAAGAGGGGTTTTCTAATATGAACTCCCTTCTAACGGCAATCCTAGAATACGACAGTCCACGTCTGGCCGCGAAACCAGGTGGCCCGGGTTCGATTCCCGGTCGGGACAAGTTACCTGGTTGAGGTTTTTTCCGGGGTTTTCCCTCAACCCAATTTGAGCAAATGCTGGGTAACTTTCGGTGCTGGACCCCGGACTCATTTCACCGGCTTTATCACCTTCATCTCATTCAGACGCTAAATAACCAGAGATGTTGATAAAGCGTCGTAAAACAACATACTAAAAAAAAAAAAGAATACGACAAATCAAAAGCTCATATTTGTAGTAGCATGAACTTTGCAAACTTTGGGAAGACAAGAATTGATTTACAGCTAGATAAGCGAAAAGCTCTACACATCAACCAACACAATGCTCTTGTGAAAAAAAAATCGGGAGATTTTACTGCATCTTATTAACGCAGTCTGCTTTCTAGGAAAACAAGAATTGGCTTTTCGGGGTCATAACGAGAGTGTGGAATCAGACAATATAGGAAATTATATTGAATATTTAAGTTCCTTAAGTGAATTTGACCATTTACTGGCCAATCGTCTTGAGAGTTCAACAGTATTTCGTGGTACTTCTCTCGCAATTCAGAATGACTTAATATTTGCTATAAGTGGGGTTATGATAAAGAACATAAAACCTTTTGTGGCCATTATTGTTGATGAAACAAGTTACTGCTCTAATCAGAGTCAATTGTCCACTGTTTTAAGATACGTCGACAGTACTGCCAATGTTCAAGAACGGTTTATAGGATTCACAAATGTCAGTTCGGACAAAACTGCTGCTGCTTTGTTTCAGCATGTGGAAGGTGTTATAGCAGAATACAATGTCGGCAATAAGTTAATTGCACAGACATACGTTGGTGCTTCAGTTATGGCGGGAAATATTAATGGCTTAAAAACAAAAGTTCAAGAAAAGTATCCTCAAGCACTATTTGTCCATTGTTACAGCCATGTTCTCAATTTAGTTTTGCAACAAACTACTTCATCCATTCCAGAATGCCGCATTTTTTTCAAAACACTGTCGGGTTTAGCTGCATTTTTCTCATCATCTCCTAAAAGATCAGAAAACTCAAGGAATTTATGAAAAAGAAACTCCCAAGAGTAGCACCAACTAGATTGAATTTTACATCTCGGCTTGTAAATACAGTAAAGGAATACAGAGAAAAACGGACTGCTTTCTTTAACAATATCATTTGTAATGACTCTGAAGAAAACTGGGATGATGCTGTAAATGTGCAGGCTCAAGGATATTTGAATTTTTTCACTCAGTTTCAGAATATATTTCTTCCTGAAGTCTATGCTAGAGTGTTCGCACATACAGATGTGCTCTACAATATTCTTCAGACAAAAAGTCTAGACATAGCATACTACTTGCAAGAGGTATCAAAGTTAAAAAAAAATACTATATCCGAGTTCAGACGTAGTGAGTTTCCGTCCATATGGAGTAATATGGCAAATGAAAATTCTTCAGCCAATACAATGGAACCACCATTAAAGCGAAGAAAAGGAGGTGATGAATTGAAATACAGGCAGCTGTACTACAGCATACTAGATCGTATGCACATGGAAATTACTAACAGATTTTCTGATTATGGAAAGCTTCAGTTCACACATCTTCTAGATTCTCAAAAATTTTCTGCTTATAGAGAAAACTTCCCGAATGAGGGACTAAACAAATTATTTTAGTCCTATAACAGTCACTTTGATCAAGTACGTTTGAAAAATAAATTAAGTGTAATATATTCAGCAGAAGTCTTTGATTTTTCGAACAAACCTATCCATGAAATATTATCTGCCATATATGAAAACCAGCTGAACCAAGTTATTCCTGAAGTCCTTAAATTGGCAACATTAATTGTGACAATACCAGCTACGTCAGCATCGGTAGAAAGAACATTTTCTGCGTTGAAGAGAATAAAATCCTACTGTAAATTAACTCATACACAAGAACGTTTATCTGGCTTGGCAATAATATCCATTGAAAAGTCATTTCTACAGAAACTTTGCAAGTGGCCCAACTGTAATTTCAAGGACGAAGTCATCAACGTATTTTCGTCCCAATCAAGACGTCTGGAATTCACATAAATATGTAAGGAATTTTATTATAGGGATTTTAAAATATATTTTGTGTAATAATATAGGCAGTGGTAGCCCAAACCCTTTTACCAGTATACGCCACTGACTTTAGGGAGGATGAAAAACGCATTTCACTTTTATTTTGGTGAGATACTCCGTAACTACATTTGCAATTGTGTGACCGTGCATTAACGTGGTGCAGCATTCTTCCTGTTGCACTGATTGTGAGTTAAGGTCATGTTCGCATGATTGATCATTCATGGTCTTCAGTACACTTTTGTGCTATTATTATTCGGTTGAGAAGTTTTTATCTTCCACTCTGCTCTCGAAAAATCTGAAAGTTAGAATTTATAAAACAGTTATATTGCTGGTTGTTTTGTATGGTTGTGAAACTTGGACTCTCACTTTGAGAGAGGAACAGAGGTTAAGGGTGTTCGAGAATAAGGTGCTTAAGAAAATATATAGGACTAAAAGGGATGAAGTTACAGGAGAATGGAGAAAGTTATACAATGCAGAACTGCACGCATTTTTTTTTTTACCTAACATAATAAGAAACATTAAATTCAGACATTTGAGATGGGCAGGGCATGTAGCAAGTATGGATGAATCTAGAAATGCATAGAGTGTTAGTTGCAAGACCTGAGGGAAAAAAGACCTTTGGGGAGGCCAAGGAATAGATGGGAGGATAATATTAAAATAGATTTGAGGGAGGGGGAATAAGATGGTAAGGACTGGATTAATCTTGCTCAGGATAGGGACCGGTGACAGGCTTATATGAGGGCGACAATGAACTTCCGGGTTTCTTAAAAGCCATTTGTAAGTAAGTATCTTGTTATAGTTGTGCGTTTTGGGAGGTTGCTGATAAACCAATGTCAAAAAATGATATGATCATGACCTTTCCTGCAGATGTCACCATTTTCGCTTTCTTTGGTGTTGGTGATGATGAAGATTTGCACAGATAGTTTTTTAGATTGCTCTCAAGCAGGGCTTTAGTTGGAAAATTAGAACTACGGGTACTCACTTAACCTTTTAAAATTTTTCAGACTAGCTCGAAGAGATTTATTCTGCAGCCATTTTTCTTTTACGACTTTCTGTTGATCGCATTCCAGTTGACAGCCAGGATTTCACACATTGCAGTGGGTCGAATTCAGAAAGAGAAGGTCCAGTTAAATTGATGAACATTAAATCAGCTATATGTTCCACCAAAGAGTATTTCTTATTGGGGTTACAATCTCATTGATGGAGCTAAACGACTGTTCAGTGTTCACACTCATCTGTTAATACAGCAATAGTGTCTGAAACACAAAGAAGTGACAATAGATCATCTGGCTTCCTTTCATGTTTTTTATATTCTGTGCACTCCCTGAAAGCTCTAATAATTGTCCTGTTATCTGAGATTCCAAATTGATTACCAGAGGTGCACTATACTTTCTTCTCCATTCATTATATCTAGCTCCTTAAGTCATTCGGATGTATTTAACACATTTAAGTGATAGAGAAGATTATTATAGTTACTACTATTTTGTAAATATTTATTCATCCCTCTGTGAGATGACTGAGTACCGGTAGTTAAAGGAGCAGTCTGCGATAAAATTCTATATTCCGATTATATCATCATCATCATCATCATCATCATCATCATCATCATCATCATCATCATCCTGTCAAGTACTAGTCCCAAAAGAACTGTTCCGGCCTGAAAAAGCGATTTTCTTGCCATCTTTTCATAGGTCGACCAAGTGACCGTTTCCCATTTGGAATTTTGGATGATACTTCAAAATTGCCTTAGGGATCCTGGATGAAAAGAGTCTTGAGACGTGTTCCTTCCAGTTTAACTGATATCTGGAGATATAGTCCAGTATTGATGACACATTAAGTTCTTAAAGGATATCTTAATTTTTCTTTCAATCCCATTTAGTGTAAGCTGTTCAGCACATGAATATCATCTCGCAAGCTGTTAGTCTGCTTTCATCTTTTGTTCTTATAGTCCACGCTTCACTCCCATAACATAAGTCTGGTCGAGCTATTATCTGATAAAGACCAGTACGAGTTGATTTTTGTACTAATGAAGGTTTTAAAACTCTATTAATGATGCCCATTGATTTGTTGAATTTTACAATTTTCTCTGATAAATCCAAATTTTCAACAAAGGAAAGTTTATATCCTAAATAATTAAACTCATTAACTCTTTCCAAAATTGTGTTATTTAAACAAATTTTGCTTGGTATTGGGTATTTACCACAAAAGCCATTATTTTTGTTTTGTTAATGGATATTTCCATTGAATATTTTTGAGCTATTAAATTTAAATTATGTACGGACCATTGCAAATCATCTTCAGATGTTGCTAGTAAAACAAGATCATCTGCAAACGTTATTAGATCTAATTTTAAATTTATCTTAATAGTGATATATCCGTGTTTTGTTTCTCTAAAATCTTTCACAATGGCATTCATATGAACGTTAAAAAGCAAAGGAGAGAGGCCACAACTTTGTCTGACTCCTGAGTTTATTTCTGTCCAATGAGTTTTTTTTTTTTTTTTTTTTTTTTTTTTACTGCAATAAGGTTTGATTTATAAAGGTTATAAATATTATAGAGGCCTATGATCTGCTTTGGGATCTGATCTTTTGTCAAAATTTCGAATAACAAACTTCTGTTCACTTTATCAAATGCTTTTATAAAATCAATAAATGCCAAATGTGTTTATATATTAAATTCTCGATCCTTCTCAACCAAAATTTGTATTGTAAAATATCCATTGCAGCATGATCTGCCCTTCCGGAAGCCATTTTGTTCTTCACTAAATATATCTTCATAATATTTACATAATTTATTCTCAATAATACTAGAATAAATTTTATAACCAGAATTTAACAAACTAATCCCTCTGTAATTGTCACAGTTGGTCCTATCTCCTTTCTTAAATATTGGAATAACTAATGATTTTGACCAATCTTGAGGTGGATTTTCTCCTTGCCATATGATATTTAACAGATTTAAAAATCTTATGAGAAATGACTGACTGGAATGTTTGAATAGGACAGCAGGTATATCATCTTCACCAGGTGCTTTGTTGATTATATTATAGGATGTTTACCAAAGTAATCTTAGAATTAACGGAATTTGTCGCATCTCTCTACGCCTTTTAGTTTGCGAAATATTAAAGGTCTTACTGCAAGCTCTGACATCATAACCACTGATCGTTTCATAAGACTGCATTGTAGTTCTGTTTGATATACAGTGTAGAATGAGTAAATACATATTCATATTTTACAGTCAGTCATTATTGACACATTTAAAACCTATCACATGCATATCCCGTAATAATAGACTAATAATAATAATAATAATAATAATAATAATAATATTGTTTCTACCAAATATTTGTAACAGGGGAATGACAAATATTATAAAAGAGAAACAAAATTTATAATGCTGACCAGAATACAAAAAACATTTTTTGGCTCTCTGTATTACTTTCTGTTTCATGTGCAGTGTCCTCGGAACCTGATGAATTAGAATTTGAAGTTTCTTCTTCTATTTGAAAAGATGTGTCTAAGTCAGTTTCTGGCTCAACCACATCTGATTCACCACACACATTTCTTAGCATCTTGCATCCCATTTCTCACTGCACAACTTTGTTTATATTAGGTTCCTATACATTTTAAACCTCATTGAGAACCACACACACGTCAATATTTTCAGCTATAGGTGCATCACTGTAATTTGCTATTGCTTCTTCGACGACCTTCTTTCATTTATAAGCAGAGGAGCGTGTAGTATCAGAACTATCTTGGGGAGATTCTCCTTTCAAAAATAAGGAAGGGACAGCAATTTTCTTCATTTCATACGAGTTCTATTGCCTTTCATTAAACGTCTTTTTAGTAGAGACGATGCTTCAAAATCAGTTTCATTGAAATGATTGAAACACACAACAGCAGTTTTCGATGGTGTAAGAGCTTTTCTGTTGATTTTCTTCACCCATGCTTTAAATCTTTGCGGTGACTTATCTCTGTTCGGAAATACATGAAATTATACCCCTTCTCCATGTTCTGTTTTTGTTGTTCGCTCTGAACACGAAAAAACACAACACCACGGCATTTTAAACTGTATTACGATACAATTTCTTCTGTTTAGTCTACTGTAGTTCAAAATCGTTCATATAAAAGAAAATACGCCTACATAAAACCACAATAATGGTATGTGCTGTTTTATGTTTAAATGAAGAGCAAAATATAACTTCACACAATCACAACTAAGTTCGAAATTCTGTTCACGTTTACTACGGCGAGAGATTATTTAATACAAAGCACTGCACTCAGGGATGTTCTCAGTCTACTACGCAATCACACCAGTTCAGTGGCTATGACGTCATAAGTATTTGTGCGGAGTCACTAACTCAAGAACCATGCCTCTCATTGATATGCGGTAAATTACATTCTACTTAGATTGAAAAACGTGTTTGATTAAAGCCAACTTAATTTTATCGTGAACTGCTCCTTTAATAATCTTGATTCTAAATTTATTGCAGAGCTTTCAGAGGTATCTGAAAGTTGTGACTATTACTTTCACCTTTATCACTTTACCACACTGCTTTTGTTTTAGCCACTTCAGTAAACTCATTTTATTTTTTACCTCAAGATCATATTCGTATGAACTAATTTCTAAGAAGTCATAATACCAACTGCGATCAAAATTTTGTTATTTTAACATTGTTGCATCGTGTGACTTGTAGCGAAGAAGTCAGAAATATATTGGGAAGTTTAATTTTGTTTTGTAAATTATAGTTTCTTAACTCTAAACAGAAACAGTAAGGCATTGTACTATTACCGACATGACATTTAACATTTAATTTGGTTTGGTGCAAGTAGTTGACAATGTCAGGTGGGTCAAACGAAGTCATTGTTAAATCACATTTTTCTTTCTATTCTTTTGTAGCATGCGGAAAAAACAAATCTCTTTCTTCAACATTATCATCTCCCCATCATTAGGTAAAGGCCTATGAGATTATTTTCTATCCAGTAAAATTATAGAATTTTATCCAAACAAGTGGAACAGTGTTGGTCTTGTAAGAGCCAGTACATACCACCATAGATCTGCATGTTTTAGAACTTCTGGTACTCCTTTTGGACAATTCTATAACTACTGGTACTGAGTACCGGTGAGTAACGGCCCAAATAAAGCCCTGCTCTCAAGGTAATGATGCAGCTACGAAAGCAACCTCCCACTTTTCTTCTCAAACTTATCATGTGCAGTTTTTCTGTTACCAATGTATGAGCAGCAATGGGCAGCATCTAAGGAAATTTTCAGAATCTCTGATAACTTTCTTAATGTTATTCATGTATCTTCCCTCACAATTGCAGCAGCAGTGTTAATGTTTACGCCTATAAGAGCTGTGATTGGAGCCCCAGGACTTAAGTCTTTGGATGATGATTGGCTTCCAACTTCGAACACTTTGTACCACCTAAGACCAGTACTATAAGGTAGAACAGATTCCCCACAGGCCTGCTGTAATATTTCATAGCAGCATATTATTCCTTGTGCGTTAACTTCATTTTGCCATTGGCGAAATTAAACATGTCTCAACTTGATAGTCTATCACAGGTTAAAAGTGAAAATAAATTGACAGATATCATTATTATATAATAAATGAGGCGTTATATTAACAATATAACACAAAGTTTAAATTATAAATTCAAAACTATGGAGAAAAAATCATGATCATTCCTACTGAATAATCTAAGCATATAAAAATAAGACTAATAATGTGTCAAGATTACAAAAATATGTAGTTTGTATTTTCTATACCAGAGCCTATGTCTTCGTTGTCAAGTGCTCAGTACTGAAAAACAACAATTATCAACCGTATTTCCTATCCATTAACAACAGGAATTTAACATTAAGCCATCACTGAAACACAGAATTAAGAACTAATGCATATGTTGTAATCAAAGCTTTAAAAAAGACTACTATTCAAAAACCTTGCCATGATCTAGTTTGATAGTTTCAAAAACTAAAAACAATAGAAGGAATGAAAACCTGCTTATCTGCAGACGATATTGTATAGAATACATATAAAAACAGTAAATGTGAACATAATAAGGCGGAAAACAAAATAAACTCAGCATTAAAAGTACCGTCAAATGGGCAAACTTGGAACATTAACATAGGGTATTTTCATTTTGTCACAGTGGCAACATAATCTTCACTTGTTACTTTGTTGTGCAGCACATTGGTTCTATTACAGTTTGGTGTTACTGTGACAAAACGAAAATACCCTAGTATGATAATGCTCCAAGTTTGCCCATTTGATGATACTGCAAGAATGGACTAAAGAAAACAATATGAAAATCAAATAACAAAACAGCATATCAAATTTTCATCCTCCAATATAAAATTAACAATAAAATAAATTAATAATAAAATAAAAAACCATGAACTAGCAAGAAGTGAAATAACTAGTATCTATCTAAACTAAACTCGAAACTGGAAACAATACATTAACAAAGTACAAGAAAAAGTAAATACAAGATTAAGTGGATTAAAACATCTACGTGGAACCAAGTGGGAAAGTACAAATAAAATTCTGAACCAAACTTGCAACATATACATCAAAGCTCTCAAGAAATATGTATGTATGTATGTATGTATGTATGTATGTATGTATGTATGTATGTATGTATGTATGTATGTATGTATGTATGTATGTATGTATGTATGTATGTATGTATGATGTATGTGTGTATGTGTGTGTATGTATGTATTTATTTATTCACACTGCAATGAGCAAATACCCGGTGGCAGTGGTAACTAATTACACTCAAATAAAGAAAATAATAAACACAATTAATAATAATACTAATAATACTAGTAAGTCTGCAGGTAAAGCATTCCAGTCCCTGATAGTACAATTGAGAAAAGAAAACTTTCCAGTGTCCGTCCTCTGTCTTCTTTCCCTCAATTTATAAGAGTGGTCGTTCCTTGAAGAGTAATTTGGCGGCTGCAACCTATTTTTTATTTCTCTCCAGGCAGGCTCACCTCTGTATGTTTTGAACAGTGCGCATAATCGAATTCGCGTTCTCCTGTCCGTGAGTGTGTCCCATTTTAATAGTGAATTTTTCCGACAATAGTTCAGAGCCCATTTTTTAATCTTTTCCAGTGTCTTAATATGTTCTAGTCTGTAAGGATCCCAACATGCAGCACCCTATTCCATTACTGGACGTACTAGTGATTTATATGCAATCTCTTTGGATTTATCAGAGCCTTTTCTTAGTGGAAACGAAGCCCTAATAACGGCCAATCCAACAACAATAAATAAACTTCAACAAAGGCAGAACAATGCACTCAGAAGATTAATAACACGAATTGTAAAAACAATACTGGTACTAATTACAGCAATGCAACCAGGAATATAACTGTTTTATAAATTCTAACTTTCAGATTTTTCGAGAGCAGAGTGGATGATAAAAGCTTCTCAACCGAATAATAATACCACAAAAGTATACTGAAGACCATGAATGATCAATTAGGCGAACATGACCTTAACTCACAATCAGTGCAACAGGAAGAATGCTGCACCACGTTAATGCACAGTCACATAATTGGAAATGCAGTTATGGAATATCTTGGGCCATGTGATTTGTTTTCTGTTTTCAAAGTTGAAGAAACACCGTTTTGGCATCCACTTTCAATCTTCAGAAAAATTGATGAAGGCGATTCTGTAGGACTTATCAACAAATGGTTTCCAGCACGTCTTTGAACACTCGCAGAAATGTTGGAACAAGTGCATTCCAAACAATGGGGACTAATTTAAGAAATACATAGTAGAAGAAATAAAACAATAAGCAACAAAAACTTAGATAAATACAAAATCCCTCCAAGATCAAAAATGGATACCTACATAAAGCACAGCACCTTACAAAACTAAAAATGCAAAACACACCAAACGCAAAAATCCATAAGTTGATATAAACCATACCTCCTACTCTATAACAAAAAAAACCATTATATTACCAAACAATAGAAGCTCATCTCAATCTTGAAGAAGACAGCTGAAAGCATGACACTGCACCAAAGATATTAAAACAGACAATAATATCAATAACAGAAGATCAATATCCTACAGGAGAATGGCTTCGAATCTATACTGATGGATCTACAACAAATGACAATAACTTAGGAAGAGGTATACACTGTAAACTGTTTTTTCCATTACATCTCAGCCGGGAAATACCATGTAAGATTCATAGCTGAAATAGAGGCTATACATTTTTCACTCAATAGTTCATATTAAGAATAAACGCATTCGAGAATGTGATCTTTCTAGTCGAATCCAAGCAGCAACAAGTAACACCCAAACTCAAACAACGACCATAGAAGAAATCAGAAATAAAATGAAACACTTACAAAACCTACAAAAAAAAAAAAATAAATAAATAAATAATATTCCACATGTTGGAATAATGGGAAATCAAACAGCTGATCAAATTTCCAAAAAAATAATTCAGCAATTAGTTAAAAGAACAGCAAACACACAAAACAATACAAGTCTCCGAAATCATCAAACACAAGGAAAATCTTGGAAAAACATTAATAAGCTTTCGGAAAAATATAAAAACCAACCAAGGGAAGAAGCTACTGCTGCCTTCAGATCAGCCTGTGAACATACCTGCCTAGCTGCTCATCTCTACAAAGTTGGCATAATTCATCTGACAAATGCCATCTGCAGACAACCCAATATAAAAATGGATAAGAACCACCTACTAATCTGTTCCAGTCTAGACAAAAAAATTACAAGAACCGAGAAACATCAATACACTATATTGGAATGCTAGGCAACAAATGGGCTTACCCTTCAATGTTGGCAAGAAGAAGAAGAAGAAGAAGAAGAAGAAGAAGAAGAAGAAAAAGAAGAAGAAGAAGAAGTTTTAAAGCCAAAAACAAATATCTTCAAACTCTTCTCAATATTTGTCCATTAAAATTAACCTATGGCAAGAATGCGAATTTCAGATTATGCCAAGAGTAGACCTAAATACCATTTTCATCAATATCATCTGTCATCTTCATTGCTGTAACGCCATTTTCACCACTAAATGAGTCATGTTTCAATTGCACAACCTACAAAGTGCCAGAATAATACTTCACAGCAGAGGATTTGTACCAACATAATCATAACCATTATAACATTCATAAACTACATGATTTATGCTGTTGTGACTTCATGAAGCAGGGTTGATTATAAATGGTCTCCCAAAAGTTTTCTTAAGTCTAACAACATAAACGCTCATGTCATTTCAATCTGTATTCTGTAATTTGTATCACTAATGCTTGTAATATTTATTTAATTTCGTATATAATAATTTATTTGATAGTGAAGCAAAACAGATTTGTTGAAAAATTTCATATTTATTTGTTAGATCCTTCAGCTTTCCTTACTATTCAGGTTCAGGAAGTAATCCAGATATCTTACTACTTTCATCAGATGTTGCCAGATGTTGGAGTGTTTTAGTTTATAGAGGATCGGGGTTCCGATCATAGCAACAGTAAAATTAACCAACCCAAGCAGTAACCCATCTCATTCCAGACTATATTGAAATTTTAAAAGGCAAACTGGAAAGGATACAGAGATTAATTAGAAAATACATTCAGAGAACCTTCTGAAGACCCAAACAAGTATATCATATGAATAGAAAATTTTGTAACTTAATTCTTGAAACAGCTAAAAAGTTCATTCCCCGGTAAAGTTAAAAATTTGAAACCATTTTGGAACAATGATTTACAAAAATTGAAAAAAGAAAAGAGCTGCAGCTAGAAATGTTGCAGAACTTACAAAAAATATATCTGATACTCAAAATTGGCGTAAAATGTGTGCTGTACTCAAAAAAGAAATTAATACTGTACAGAAAAATCATTTTACTATGGCAGAATTATTCAATACACGTTATGTTAATGCTTATACATTAATAGAAGCTAATAAGAAGTCTGATAAATTACTAAAAAAAGATTATGTGAGGGCGGCAATGAACCTACGGGTTCCTTAAAAGCCATTTGTAAGTAAATGAATCTATCTGTAAAACAAATATGATTTAGGCATACGAGGTTATAGGTTTTCCTGGATCTCTTATTTCCTAACTCAACATTTTATTGCAACCACATATGACAGAAGTATTTCCAAAAATAGATAGATTCACAGAGGATTCCACAAGGTGCAGTTCTTAGTACTGTACAACACTTTTTAATATCTACACCAATGACGTGCCACAAATAATTACAAAAATCTGGAGTAAAATGTGTTCTTTTTGCAGATGATTTAGTAATGTTTACCTTCAAACCAAGAAATAAAAACATTGAACTTAAAACAACAATGGAGTCCACACCTGTGGAGTAACGGTCAGTGCGTCTGGCCGCGAAACCAGGTGGCCCGGGTTCGAATCCCAGTCGGGGCAAGCTACCTGGTTGAGGTTTTTTCCGGGGTTTTCCCTCAACCCAATACGAGCAAATGCTAGGTAACTTTCGGTGCTGGACCCCGGACTCATTTCACCAGCATTATCACCTTCATATCAATCAGACACTAAATAACCTAGATGTTGATACAGCGTCGTAAAATAATCCAATAAAAAAAAAACAACAATGGAAAATTCCTTCCAAAAGTTACAGAAGCATTACCCATGGAAATAATACTTGCCCCATTAGACATTTGGGAAAAATTGCAAGATACAGTATTGGTTCCTATATTATTTATGCATGTTTTGATAATAATAATAATAATAATAATAATAATAATAATAATAATAATAATAATAATAATAATAATGTAGTCTCGAAGACGACATTTAGTATTCACCCTGTATATAAGTAACATTTTTTTTTTTCATGAAGAAAAAAGTAGTCTGAAGTCTTACTGGTGTCTTCTGTGAGGTTCAAACCTGTGTTCGGACAGTGTTCATCAGGAATGAAATGGAGATATTGAAGAAAAACTCTCATTACTACTTGTAACGTCTATATAAAACCAGTAATTACATACTGCGATGAAGTTTTAATAACAACAAATCTTAAAAAAGATAAAAGATTAGAAAATCGAAGTCTCCAATTAATTACAGGAGCTCTTAAATCTACTTCAATACCTGCAATGCAACTAATAGCTCATCAGTCTCCTATTACATTTAAACTAGAAAAGCGTGCTATTATGCCATACAAAAAATTGATCAGACTTCCATTTAGCAATTGAGAGCAAAGAAACTTCATAGTTAACTTTAAATCTCAGGAAAACTTTCTCTCTAAAGTACACGAAATTAAGAAAAAGATAAATCTCCCAAAAAGGAAAGAAAATCTAATTAATAAAACTAACCAGTAAGTAAGTAAGTAAGTAACCCTACACTAGCAACAGAAATAGAACATTATCTGGGTCCTGATTGAAGTTATTAAGAGTCACACTCCAAAAGATGTCCTGAAAGTGGTAGCATTGGAAACTATTTATAGTAGATTCCTTAACCAAGAAATGCTTCATATTTTTACTGATGGATCACTGCTGTTCAATCAAAATGGAGAAGGTACTGTTACTACATGTCCACTTCTTCGTTTTAATCCTACAAATTTTGATGAAGTTGAAGTCTTCAGTTAAAGGACTAGCTATTATAGTGAAGTACAGATACGAAATTAAAATTTTGAGCTTGATGTGAATCCATCTGTATGTAGGCAACAATTTCATAAGACTGTCCACAAGTAGCAAATATATAGCAGTTCTTGTTTACTGCACTGTGTTGTAAGTGAAACTTATAAAATAAGGGAGCTCCAAATTTTATTTCCACATCTGTAGAACTTTCGTCCTTTCAGTTGCATAGCATTTCATTCATATTTGCTAAAAATTCCTGACATTTTAAAGAAAATCAGATCAACAAAGCACTGAAGTGGAGGATTACGTACAGCAGCTTTCAACTGTGTTGTTATGAGGATAGCCAATTGGAACTAAGTACACTATGTCGCCAACAAATGGGCATGACGTTTACCTGTGACGTCATTTCCAGGAGAAATTTGTTTTTTTTCCCTCTCTCTCCCTCCATCGTTCTTAAAATTAATGAGAGATAGCGCCACTGTTTGTAATAATGTTAGGTAGGGTTTGATGAGGAGATATATTAGTGTCAACTAGACACATTGTTAGTGATAAGATTTGATAGAGTTTGAAGAGATAGATTTGTGACAAATTGGCTACTGTCAGTGACAAGGTTAGATAGGGTTAGGTGAAGGGATATATTAGTGACAAGTGCTTCGCGCAAAAATGACACAAGTGAATGTTAGGTCCATTATCCCCTTGATATATTATTTTCGTTTCACTCATTAATTCGATTTCAATAATATTTCATGTACCACATCACAGAATAGAACAGAAATCTTACATTTGCAATATAAATGTAATATACAATAAAACAATTACAAATAGTAAGATGAAAATATACGAGCTATTCCATCTCAAATCGACCAAAATATAGAGAAAATTGACCTTGCAATTTTTAAATACAATGAAACTTTTTCTGTCTGTAGACAACTGTGATACAGTGCTTTGTGTAAAGTTTGAGGCATCAGAACTTCATAGTGTTTAAATTAAAAATATTTAAATTTATCGTATTTTCATAAAATTAGCAACTTTAAACTGTTGTAGCTCCGAAATCCTTCCACCCAATGATCAAAATCATGGTTTATTTTGATGCTGAGAAATCAGTTTATATTGACATATAAACAGATTTTCTTACTTTTTATGGAAATGGAGAAATTTAGATTTTTCCTCATTAAGATGCCTTTGCCAACGAAAAAATATTTTTAAAATATATGGTTAGATTTCGCATTGAAAGTACAAATAAACACATTTTTTACTGGTGGAACGTTGATAAGAGAGTATTGAAAATATCAAATAAAAAAAATAAATAGTACGTGCGTGAATTAACCAGCTGACTGTGAGGCGGGAGATAGCTGAGGCAAGCAAGGCCAGGAGACATAAACACGAGAAGTGTCATCTAGCAGCGCATGGCTGTCCTAGCTTTATCACAGGTTTTCTTAAACACAGAAGTAAAATGATAAGAAAAAGAAGACTGCATCCAAACATTTACTAATCAAATGTTGCTACTTCTTGCTGAGAACTTCCATGCTTCCTTCTGCAGAAGATTATGTTTTAGTTTAGTTTGGGGATACTTTTTCTGATATATTTTCTTCTTTACACGCCAATCACAATGAGTATCTCGTTTAAAGTAGTGAGGGTTGCCTTGTCAATACATTCCATTTCACTATTACACGATTCTTCATTATTACTGTTGCTGTTATTACCACTACTCTCAACTTGAACATTACAAGTTGGCTGAACATTTTTTCTATGACTTCTCTTGATTGAACTAAGTTATCTAAAGAATGTGACTTATTTACTTTCAATCTGAAATATGTACATAATCGAAATTATTATGTTTTGGTACTTTTCAGCTACGCCAAATTTTTCTGCAATCTAACGGATACTTTCCGAAGCCCTTTAACATTGACCCTTTTGTGACGCGTAAGTTGAAGGGGATTGAAGCAGTGGTCACATGAGTAAGATTTGTTCTCCATTTTAAGCAACGTGTGAAATAAATTTTGTTACAATATAGATGTTTATATTATGGAAGCGCTCATGAAAGACACGCATTTAACTCAATAATTTGATCGATATTGTTTTGAAATACTTTATTTTACCGTAATGGTTTCACAAATATCCTTAACGAATAACTTAACCGGTATAATAATATATATGAACTTGAAAAATACTGGGTCACAAGACTTGCACTTATAAAATGCACACGCAACTTGACTATTTTTGCTTACATACTAGAGACTAGTCACACCGTGGCATTGACTCCTCCTCCCAATGCTCGCTTATCATCATCTCTCGGCCAGTGCATGCAGTACTGCGCCATTCAATTCTAGGCATGTGAAAATAATTTATTTAATACCCTCGAAACTTATTGCCGTACCACTAAGCAAACAATGCCGAATCCCTCTTAATAATGCAAGGTTTTTTCTCAATATTTTTTTACATTTTTACAAATTGGCAAAAAGCCTAAAAGTAAGTAAAATCAGATTATCTGTCTCTGTGTATACAATAAAAATAAGGCTTACTTCTTAACATAACCTATCAGATGTCAGCTTCAAAATGAGTTCCCATTCAATGTTCTGCAGTAAATGGTTCCAGAATTCTGAGCACTGAAAGAGGCTTGTTTTTATAAAATACGCTAAATTTGTCACTCAACAATACGAAAACCGTTTCGCTTTAATAGTATATTTTTGCAAATGCACTCTCCTCAGCACCTTGTATAAATAGGGAAAAAATAAGAGTATAAAAAATACTAAGTTTTTTACTGATCGATTTCATAAGGAATACCCCATACACATCATGTGATTAATGTTATTACATTAAAAGTACTTCTCCTTCATTTTGCTGTGATAACGTGTTATATCTTAAAAAATGTGCATTAAAATTTCGCCCTCATACTCCGTAAGTCTTGTAACTAACTAGTGCAGTGAATTCTTAAAGAATAGTCACGAATTTTACTAACATCATTTCGATTCTCTTTCAATTGACATAGTTCAATACGGCCTTGTGACTAGTGGCATGTGTGGTGGGACCTGTTGTACTGTGTGAATTATCCACTGCAGTGGTAAAGCGTGAAATCAAGACTAAGGCATGCACTATGCAATTACTTGGCTATACACTATTCCTTATTTTATTATTATTATCCAGAAAAAAATTTTATTCTTTAACTTTCAAAAAGCAAATCTGTGGACTTTTCAGTAGGCCTATATTTATATGTGAAATCCAGCCACTCTTAATTTAAGCACTGCTCTGTTACACAAAGCTCATATGTCAGAAAGGTTTTAATTTAAGTTTCTCAATGTCACACTGATACACCTTGTTACAGTCACCAATTTTCACATTAAATAAGCAACAAAATACAACTTTATACTCTCACTGATCTGTACGAAACTTGAGCACTTCACGTGTCAGAAAATCATGCTGCACTGAAAGCTATATTATGAAAGGTACGGATATTTGAATGATGAATAAACGAAGTCAATCCAGCTGAAAAATATCACTGATGCAGTAACCATAAAAATGAACGGTCAAGCAGGAAGAAAACTGTGGATCAGTCCATAACTACCATACAAATGGAGAGTTACACTCTGCTTTTATGACACCCAAACTGATTGGTATTTCACCCTAACACACTCTTTCTCTGCTCGGCACTTTTCTGAGGTCTGTGAACAGTAAAGTAGCCCGAGATTTCAGAAGGCATTTTTTGTCAAATGCTGCATATAGAGCATATAACTGCATACAATCTAACCTGGTTGGATTTAAACTATATAACTATTGCAAGGAAAATAAAACAAGAAAAATGAATAATTTTGAGGGAAAAATTGTTCCGGGGCCAGGTATCGAACCCGGGACTTTTGGTTAAACGTACCAACGCTCTACCAACTCTAACAGAAAACCACAATTTAAGTCACACAGAGTTAGTGTGCATTCAATGTTGGTTGCTTGACGGTTGTCAGCCCACTTTGAGGTCTGTGGATATAGAGGGAAAAGTTGGATCGGTGTCAGGTAGAGTACCCGGGTAGCTCAGTTGGTAGAGCATTGGTACGTTTAACCAAAGGTCCCGGGTTCGATACCTGGTCCCGGAACAATTTTTCCCTAAAAATTATTCGAATCAACCTGAAAGATTGATTTGCATAATACACGTTACTGTTCGTTAACAGAAAACCACAAGTTAAGTCACACAGAGTTAGTGTGCACTCAATGTTGGTTGCTTGACGGTTGTCAGCCCACTTTGAGGTCTGTGGATAGAGAGGGAAAAGTTGGATCGGTGTCGGGTAGCTCAGTTGGTAGAGCGTTGGTACATTTAACCAAAGATCCTGGGTTTAATACCTGGTCCCAGAACAATTTTTCCCTCAAAATTATTCAAATCAACTTTAGAGTGAGTTATACGTGAAAGATTGATTTGCAAGAAAAATGAATATAAATAAAATAATCATAAGAGTAAAAATAAGAGTAATAATTTGAATTACAGAGAGTGTGTTTTAAAAAATAACAGGGCAAGAGGTATGTGTAGCATGCTCGGAATATTTGCCACTGATCCACTTGTTCCTAACAGAGAAATATTCATGAACTTTTTAAATGAAGTTACTCACTATTGGAACATGACCGACTAAAATTTTATTTAACAGTGAAGTTTATTCTTGTAGTTTTTATGTGTTTATCTATGCTTTTTAACTTTAAACTTTATGCCTATTTGTTAATACATTAATTCCTATTTCTTGTTTTCTGTTAGATTTTTTTTTTAATTTTATTGGGTTATTTTACGACGCTATATCTAATATCTAGGTTATTTAGCGTCTGAATGAAATGAAGGTGATAATGCCGGTGAAATGAGGCCGGGGTCCAACACCGAAAGTTACTCAGCATTTGCTCGTATTGGGTTGAGGGAAAACCCCGGAAAAAACCTCAACTAGGTAACTTGCCCTGACCGGGATTCGAACCCAGGCCACCTGGTTTCGCAGCCAGACGCGCTCACTGTTTTCTGTTAGATAAGTAAGATGTAAACCAACCTAAGCTCTCATCTTTATCACCATAAAACTTTTAATTACTTTCATTAATATATTATGATCTATACAGTCAAATGCTTTAGCTAAATTATAAAATATTCCTCCAACGTCTAATTCCGAATTTAAATAATTCAATACTTCTTCTACCTATCTAAACTCACTGTTGATTTATATTTCATGAATTCAAAATCCTCTAAAACAAATATACAGTATGTGGCCAAACAAACAACACTGAAATTATCGTTCACCTGCTGGCCATGTTTCCCCAGCGACCAAATATTTATTTACTTTATATGATATTTGACATATTGTGGAATTAGTGAAAATTTTATTGGGGGATTTCAACTCTAAAGTAGGACGGGAGGATATTTTTAGACCAACTATTGGAAAAGAGAGCCTATACGGTACGTAACTAGTAATGACAATGGAGTTAGATTAGTCAACTTTGCCACATCGAAAAATTTAATTGTCAAAAGCACAACATTCCCCCATAAGGATAAACATAAATATACTTGGACTTCTCCAGATGGATTGACACACAACCAAATAGATCACATCTCGATAGATAAACGGAGACATACTAGTATAGTAGACATTCGAACTTTCAGGGGTGCAGACATTAATTCTGACCATTATTTGGTAAATGGAGAATTAAGAGAAAGACTATCATTAGCCAAGCGAGTAGAGCAACAAGTTAATATCAGTAAATTCAATATTCTGAAATTAAAGGACGAGGAAACTAAGCAAAATTATCAGATCAAAATTTCGAATAGGTTTGCCACTTCAGGAAGTTCCGACTAAGTTGAAAAAGAATTAGATGCTAATAGCGTGTGGGAAAATATCAGACATAGTATCAAAATTGCAGCTGAGCAGAGTATAGGTTATTATGAAACTAAGAAAAAAAACCGTGGTTTGATGAAGATTGTTGCATGGTAGTAGAAAGAAGGAAACTGGCAAAATTGAAATTCTTACAGGATCCAGTTGAGGAGAATAGAGATAATTATTTCAATGAAAGACAGGAAGCAAGTCGTACACTTAGGAATAAAAAGAGAGATTACTTGAAGGAAAAACTGAATGAGGCAGAAACAAATAGTAAGAATAAAACATTAGAGATTTATATAAGGGTATAAAGGAATTTAAGAACGGATATCAGCTAAGGGTAAACGTGATCAAGGATGAGAATGGTGACTTGCTTACAGACTCTCATTCAATCCTGAACAGATGGAAAAACTATTTTGCGCAACTACTAAATGTACATAGGCCAAATAGAAATGATCGGGACGAAATTGAAATACAAACTGCTGAGCCATTTATACCCGAACCCACGCTTTCAGAAGTCGAAATTGCGATAGAAAATCTGAAAAAGTACAAGTCTCCAGGTATCGATCAAATTCCAGCAGAATTAATACAAGAGGGTGGAAGTGCATTATATAGCGAAGTTTATAAATTTGTACTTGCTATTTGGGAAAAGGAAATTATACCAGAACAATGGAAGGAGTCCATAATTGTATCTATTTTTAAGAAGGGGGACAAGACTAACTGTGGTAACTTTCGAGGAATATCGCTTCTGTTGATGTCGTTCAAAATTTTATCCAATATTCTTTTGAGAAGATTAACTCCGTACGTAGATGAAATTATTGGGGATCATCAGTGTGGTTTTAGGCGTAATAGATCGACTATTGATCAGATTTTTTGTATTCGACAGATAATGGAGAAAAAATGGGAGTATAAGGGTACAGTACGTCAGTTATTCATAGATTTCAAAAAGGCATATGACTCGGTTAAGAGTGAAGTATTATATGATATTCTTATTGAATCTGGTATTCCCAAGAAACTAGTTCGATTAATTAAAATGTGTCTCAGTGAAACGTACAGCAGAGTCCATATAGGCCAGTTTCTATCTGATGCTTTTCCAATTCACTGCGGGCTAAAGCAAGTAGATACTATCACCATTACTTTTTAACTTCGCTTTAGAATATGCCATTAGGAAAGTTCAGGATAACAGACAAGGTTTGGAATTGAACGGGTTACATCGCTTCTTGTCTATGCGGATGACGTGAATATGTTAGGAGAAAATCCACAAACGATTAGGGAAAACACGGAAATTTTACTTGAAGCAAGTAAAGCGATCAGTTTGGAAGTAAATCCCGAAAAGACAAAGTATATGATTATGTCTCGTGACCAAAATAATGTACGAAATGGAAATATAAAAACTGGAGATTTATCCTTCGAAAAGGTGGAAAAATTCAAATATCTTGGAGCAACAGTAATAAATATAAATGACACTCGGGAGGAAATTAAACGCAAAATAAATATGGGAAATGCGTGTTATTATTCGGTTGAGAAGCTTTTGTCATCTAGTCTGCTGTCAAAAAATCTGAAAGTTAGAATTTATAATACAGTTATATTACCAGTTCTTCTGTATGGTTGTGAAACTTGGACTCTCACTTTGAGAGAGGAACAGAGATTAAGGGTGTTTGAAAATAAGGTTCTTAGGAAAATATTTGGACCTAAGAGGGATGAAGTTACAGGAGAATGGAGAAAGTTACACAACGCAGAACTGCAAGCATTGTATTCTTCACCTGACATAATTAGAAACATTAAATCCAGACGTTTGAGACGGGCAGGGCATGTAGCATGTATGGGCGAATACAGAAATGGATATAGTGTGTTAGTTGGGAGACCGGAGAGAAAAAGACCTTTGGGGAGGCCGAGACGTAGATGGGAGGATAATATTAAAATGGATTTGAGGGAGGTGGGATATGATGGTAGGGACTGGTTTAATCTTGCTCAGGATAGGGACCGATGGCGGGCTTATGTGATGGCGGCAATTAACCTCCGGGTTCCTTAAAAGCCATTTGTTAGTAAGTAAGTAAGTGCTACAATAATTATAGTTCTCACAACAGAGGAGAAGGTGTTTATTGTCGAGCATTATTTATGGTCATATGGTGTACTGAAATTACGAAAATACTCTGAAAATCAAGATAAGTCATTATAACATGCAAGGCAACATAAGAATGATCTTGTATGACGAAACTTCTAGATGACAGCTAACAATGTTGTGTTATTTGGTGCCGTATTGTTAAATCGCTGCTCGAGCTGCTCTTTATCATGGTGCAACCTCGGCCCATTCTGATGCCCCACTCCATATGACCGGAAAGAATGCTCGACAATAAACACCTTCTCCTCTGTTATGAGAACCATAATTGCAGAAATAAACACAACACTGAATTCATAATATTAAACCAAACTATTATATACAATAAATAAATACTTCATTACTAGGAAAATGTGGACAGCAGATGAACAATAATTTCATTGTCATTTGTTTTGCCGCATACCATATTATTGGGTTCCAAATAATGATATAATATATTATTCATAACTTTCTCAAACACTTCTGAAAATTACATTGATAGTGATATGGATCTAGATAATAAAAATAGCAATGATATGTAGATTTACCTCATTTTATATACATTAGTTTTACAATTCTGTATTGAAGTTTTTCTAGGAAAACAACATATTTTACAGACAAATTACATTAAGTACTGTTGTGATTTATAATTCTAACTTTTTTTTTCTTTCCAACTTTATAGGTGATACTGTTTCACCAGTGAATTCAAGACGCAATTTTATTTGATCATTATGGGACTGAAGTTTCGCTGGTTTCGTGCTCAGATGAAGATGGAAACATCTAGCATCAGTAGTGAACTTACATCATTAGCTGGTGTATATCGAAGTCAGCCATTTGAGGTATCCTGTTCATCTTCAACTCAGGACATAACCCAACCAACATATAAAACTTCCTCGAAACACATACCATCACAAGAAGTTAATCATATCGCATCTAGAAATAATAAGGCTTCAGGTACTTCATTACAACACTCACCTGTATTCGCAAACATCGGACAATCAACAAATCACAAAGGAATTAATTTTGTTGGAAATAATACATCATCCAAGTCATCTAGTAAAAACCCGCTTGTTAGTGTAGAGAAACATAATATAACTTCTAACAATGTAGAAAACGAAACAAAAGCAATAAACAACATGGAAAAAGATAAACCAAAAACCACACGAGGCATTCTACAAAAGAGAAAAGCACCAGCACCATTAGCACCAAAAGGGACGGCAGTTACTCCAAATGCGGAAAAACAAGTGCCAATGCAATTTCTAGACCAGGAAGACTCAGAGACTGAAACATAGAAAAATTAAGATAATGAAATATATGATGTGATAAATATTAATGAAAATACGAAGAGGAACTTGTGACCAATAGCAATCATCATATCTATCACGAACTGAAACTGTGTTGGATTTAATTGGGGCGTTTAGGTGGCTAATGTATTAAATGCATAACACAGGAAAATGCCTTTTATTTTGTGGTTCACATATAACTATATATGGAAGATTAAGTATTAACTGGATGTTATTGAATGACTTATTTAATGAATTGTGGTGTTACAGAAATTGGAAGGTCAAAAGTTTGCTTACAATTGAAACCCAGCCATTTCTGTCCCGAGTTTTTCTCCTGTCACTTCTAATCCCCATATACTTTATCATATACATCATCATGTAGACAAAGAATCTGAAGTAGGAATCTAACGTTCATACATCACAACACTGTATGTTAGAAGAAGTGGTACTTTATATAATGGCACACTTTTGACTGTAAAGCATCAAAATTCTATGTGGCCAAGAAATGGTCAATGAATTTTTCCTGGAGCCCTCTATAAGGAACAGGGTATTTTACTTCCATCCCACAGGAAGACACTAAGGATTTTGACATAGGTATAACTACGTCTTTCTCCTCACTTATGATAAGAGTAATTTTGGAACTGATATAGTCACATAAAAATGCAACCCTTTTCGTCTTCTTCTTGTATGCTCCTTGTTTTCTCCTCATTTTCCTTGTCTTCCCCTTGTATTTCCCTTCCCTCCTTGTTTTACCCTTGTTCTCCTTATATTAGGTACCCTTGTCTTTCTTGTAGTGCAATTGTTCTCCTTGTATTTTCCTTGTAATCCTTGTTGCCTCCTTGTTTTCCTTGCTGTCTCATTGTTCTCTGTGTATTGGTCTTGTTCTTCTTTTTAATAATGGATTTTCAAGAAAACTACTGTCACCCACTCTACATTCAGTGACTTATTCCATTTTATTTATTGTGTCCCATAGATCTTGTATTAATAATGTAGCTGTGGGATGTGAAACAAGTAAAAAATTATATAAAAATATATAATATGAATACATAGAGTGAGCAAATTGATTAAATTTACAAGCATAAATAGTTCATGAGTTGAGTAGAAGGTTAGAATATTGAGAAATTTTGTTAATTCTGTTCTAAGCTTTTTATCAACCTCTGACTGAAGTTCTGGCTGATATTTACATCTATTATCAGGCAGTATATCTCATCTGATGATATGCGTCAGAGGAAGAATAGTTGTTTATACACATATGAAGTCTGATTAGTGTAATTTGTTGCCAGTCACTGATGTATGCAATGGACGCGAAAACAAACTGGTCATACTACCCCATTATCTCCTGACTTAGTTGCCTCATGAGTGATTACTTATTAGTGACACTTATGAGGTTCAAACCTGTCTTGGGGCAGTTGACGAAACAAAAGCCTGGTTTGAACCCGTGAACCATGGATATAATGTCCAGCATGGTAATTGTAAGATCATCAAGGACGAATAATTTATGTTAGAACTGTTATGACTGCATTGGAAATATTTTCAAATGAAAAGAAATCTAACTTCATTTACTCTACCTACCAAACAATGGAAAACAATTCAAATATAAATGAACTGGGTTATAGTGTCATGGAAGGGACTAAAGAAATGATGTTGCAATAGATGAGTGCTGCTATAGGGAAAAAAATGTATAGGCTACTGTAAATAAAATTAAAAGAAGAAATGAGGAGCATATTATCAAAGTTAGACAACTCCATTTTTTTCGATTTCGAGATATCGATCGTCTTTAATAGAATTTTGTATGCTGAATGCGATTCTGGAACTGTTTAGGTTAAGAAACACAGCGAAAATATCACTTAATTTTTGGAATCAAAATGTAGAAAACTCCACTGTTGCTTGGTTTCAAATTAGGACAATTCCTTCAGTAGCCAATGAGAAGCCCACATTCGTATCACCTTTTCCCATCAGGCATCGCGAATCCAATGTGGCTGATTGTTTATATAATCAGTTTGTGGATGAATAAGACATACTGTTTTATGTAAATTTCCTTTGTAAAATTATGTTACATTCAGTGGCGTCTCCTGGGGGTGTGCGGGTCGTGTGCCAACGCCTAAATAAAATTAGGAAATTATGGTATTATTCTTTTAATCCGTATACAGTACATTACATCAGTGTTTTTCTTTAATAATGATTATTAACGCTTCACCTGAACTGCTACTGCTATCTATCGTCTAGCGGCCTAGCCTAGCAGTATGAAACGCGCTAAACTTTGCCATGGCGTTGCAACGAGTACTTGCTGAACCCTCGCTGTAAGAGACTCATTGCGCATGCGTCCTCTCACACTCTCCCTCGTCTTTTAGCTCCTCAGGACGTTGAAATTACTTCCAACGCCACACGCCAGTACCGGCATGAGCAGCTATCGCTGATGTTGCGTATGTTGCGGTATATATCGTTTTAAGATGGCTAGTGAAAGCATTGTACAAAAACTATTACATAGTCCTTTTTCATCGCTTCCTTACGCACAGAAAAAACAAGTTATTGACAGCGGCAGACCATGTCCTAATTTAATAATATCAACGTCTGTAAAGGGCAAATGTGGTGCTACTGGAACTGGAAGGGGGTTCGAGAGACATTTTCGTAAAGAGCTATATGAGATTTCAAACTGGCTTTGCGGCTGTGATGTAGTGAACAGATTTTATTGTTGGACATGTTTGTTATTCTCAACAAAGAAAACTGTTTGGAATCAGCAAGGGTATGGTGATTTAAATCACCTCAATACTGCTGTGAAGAAACATGGTGAGTCAGAAATTCATCTCGCTAGTTTTTTAACGTTCAACAGATTTATTGCATCCCCTACTAGAATTGATGTTCTTCTGGATTCTCAACGAAAGGTTGAAATAGAACTGTATAACGAAAAAGTAAAAAAGAACAGGGAAATATTAAAGAGATTGATTAATGCTGTTTGCTATTTAGCGAAACAGGAACAGTCATTTCGAGGCCACGAGGAAAGTTCAGAATCTATAAACAAAGGTAATTACGTGGAATTTCTTCTTGCAAGTGCAGAGTTCGATTCACCATTGAAAGAACATTTACTAACGTCTACAGTTTTCCGTGGTACTTCGGCAAGCATTCAAAATGATTTAATCAATTCAGTAGCCGATGTTCTGAGAGATGAAATCTACAACGAAATTCAGAATACGGATTTTGTGGCTATTATGCTTGATGAAACATCAGACATAAGCAATAAGTCACAGTTATCAACAGTATTTCGTTATTTTTCAGTTTCACAGAAGAAAGTAGTAGAACGGTTTCTTGGGTTTCGTGACGTGAGCGCTGACAGAACTGCAGCAGCTCTTTTTGATCATGTCAATGAAATAATAGAACAATATAACTGTGGGGAAAAACTAGTCGCTCAAACATATGACGGCGCTGCCGTGATGAGTAGTCACCTCAATGGACTTCAAAGCAAAGTTCTGGAAAAATATCCTAAAGCTCTCTTTACGCACTGCTATGCTCATGTTATGAACCTAGTACTTCAACAATCATTAGAATGTAACAAGGACCTAAAAGTATTTTTTTCCGGTCTTAAATCACTGCCTACATTTTTTTCTCATTCTTCTAAGAGGTTACATGAGCTTTCAGCATTCATGTCCCGAAAGCTACCATCATTGTCTAATACCCGATGGAATTTTACCTCTAGACTTTTCCATACAGTCAGTGAGAACAGAGAAGCATTGATAATGTTCTTTGAACATGTTAAGGAAAGTGGAAACTTTGATCATATAACTGCAATGACCGCAAATGGATTTTCTAGCTTCCTCAAGGATTTCCAGAACATATTTTTAATAAAGGTTCTATCTAACCTACTTGCTTTTTCGGATGTTTTGTTCACTATACTTCAGTCAAAAAATGTTGATATTTTGTATGCCAGTACTAAAATTACAGCATTTCAACAGCAGCTGCAAAAGGAAAGAGAGAATTTCGAAGCAGTGTGATCTTCTATTCATGATACTGTGGAAGATGAAGAGGTGATTGAAGTAAAAAAAGAGGAGATTGAACACTGAGTCACAGCGAGATTATTTCAAGCGACTTTATTTCGAAATCATTGATAATGTTAGCAACCAGTTAACAATTAGATTTGCATCATTTGAAAAGCTACAGTATTTTAATTTGATAAATCCAACAAAAATGGCCCACTTCAATAAAAGAGAAAACTTCCCAAATGATTTATTAAATAGAGTGCAAAATATTTATGGCAGTGTTTTCAATGTAAGCAAACTCCAGAATGAACTTCACGTATGGTATGCTTCTAATGAAGGGACGGACAAAACGCCAATTCAAATTGTAAATTATCTATTGGACATGAATTTAATGAGTGGATTTACGGAAATATACAAATTAGCATTGCTGGTCTCTACAATTCCTTGCACTACGTCATCTGTGGAGAGGTCATTCTCATCATTGAAGAGGATCCACACCTACTGCCGCTCCACTCAAACACACAACCGGATGACTAACTTAAGCCTTATCTCAATCGAGAAGGAATTACTTGCCAGCTTACGAGAGGACAAATCCAGGTTCTACGAAGCAGTAATCAAGAAATTCTTGCAGAAGGAAAGGAGAGTGGATTTCGAATTCAAATAACTGTAACGAGACAGCTTCAGTGCTTTTGGTTTTCAATTAATTATACTTATATGTTGTTTAGATTTATCTTAATCGATGTTTACTCTGTCAGCTTGATTCAATTTTACTGATGTTTAAAAAATTTACGCTAATTACCTTTATGAATGACTTTCCTATTATTTGTTCACAAAAAAAATATGAGGGAATGTGTAAAGGTTAATAGAGTATGTTTTATTTAATTTTTTTCTTTGCCAACGCCTTAAGATCAAAGTCAGGAGACGCCACTG
This sequence comes from Periplaneta americana, assembly GCF_040183065.1. NCBI lineage: Eukaryota > Metazoa > Arthropoda > Insecta > Blattodea > Blattidae > Periplaneta > Periplaneta americana. The sequence goes on from NC_091123.1 coordinate 104,403,128, forward strand.
GTTACATTGTTATTTAAATAAGAATATGGAAGTTCATGTCAAAGAAGTTCCTCAAAAGAAAGCAAGGAAGCTTCATTTGATTTCAAAAACAGACAACTCCATGACTTATTGACCACGAAACTTATCTAGGCAGCTGGGTTCCCTATTGCTCTCTCGCTGCCCTGTAGCTATCTGCTGGCTACCTGACTGTCGCTGCAGCAGTTGTACGTACAGTTACAAAAACATCATTCAGTATTTAATTTCAGTGCATTTCATTCAATATGGTAGGAGAAAGTATATGATTTCACAAAATAACAAACATAAATAAATCACATTTTTCTTTTTCTGTGTGCAATACAGTATGATCACAACTCCAATTATTACAATATTCGTATCTGACCGTGATGGTAAGCAATACATAAAGTCTTTCAAGTAGAAGCACAGGTCTGTAGTTGTTGGGTTTCCAAAAAACTTCACTTTCACACACAGTCATTATTATCCACATTCTTCTTCTTCCTCCTCTTCTTTCTCTTCTTCTTCATCATCATCATCATCATCATCATCATCATCATCATCATCATCATCACTGCTGGTGCCGTCTAGACATATTATAAATTCGTCAATAGTGTCCTCCATTATGGCGTCATTTTTCCAGTAGTCCTGTTCGAAATGCACCACATGGTTGCAAAAGCCTGCACAGTCTTCTCTTGTCACCTGGTCCACAGCTGCTGTGGTCGTCTCCTGTAGTATCTTCAGTGACAGATCACCAGCAGGATTGTTTTCACGAACTAGTGCTTAATCTTGGAACACGCCAGCTTTGTACAACTGAACTCGCACATGTATGATGGGAGCAGAAGTAATGAATGGCCATGCTATTTCAGAAGCTGGTCAACTCTGAATAATTTTTCTACTGGTTTATGCAGGTCAATTAGGTCAATCGAATCACATTTTCTCATAGACGACGAAATAGGAATGCCTTTCTTATCGAGCCATGATATCATGTCCTTCTTGACAACATATTCCGTTAGTAACTATATTGCCATTAATTTTCGAATGCCCAAGTATTAAAAAAAATGGAAAAATTAATATCATTGTGTTAACCTACCTCTTCTTCATGATTTCAGAGTCTCGTTCGGATGTTGTTGCGCATCTTTCCTTATTGTGAGTATGAGCTATTCCATCTCAAATCGACCGAAATATAGAGAAAATTGACCTTACAATTTATAAATACAATGAAACTTTTTTTGGACGTAGAGAACTGTGATACAATGCTTTGTGCAAAATTTGAGGCATCAGAACTTCATAGTGTTTAAATTAAAAATATTTAAATTTATCGTATTTTCATAAAATTAGCAACTTTAAACTGTTGCAGCTCCGAAACCTTTCACACAATGATCAAAATCATGGTTTATTTTGATGCTGAGAAATTAAAGTTTATATTGACATATAAACAGATTTTCTTACTTTTTATGGGAATGGAGAAATTTAGATTTTTCCTCTTTAAGATGCCTTTGGCTAGGAAAAAATATTTTTAAAATATATAGTTAGATTCCGCATTGAAAGTACAAATAAACACATATTTTTTACTGATGGTATGTTGATAAGAAAGTATTGAAAATATCAAATAAAAAAATTAAATAGTACGCGCGTGATTTAACCAGCTGACTGTGAGACGGGAGCTAAGCCGAGACAAGCAAGGCCAGGAGACAAACATTTGATGTGTCGTCTAGCAGCACATGGCTGTCCTAGCTTTATCACAGGTTTTCATAAACACAGAAGTAAAATTACGCCCAACGCTTGCTTATCTTCAGCTCTCGGCCAGTGCGTGCGGTACTGTGCTGTTCAAGTCTAGGCGTGTGAAAATAATCTATTTAATACCCTCGAAACTTATTGCCGTACCACTAAGCAAACAATGCCGAATCCCTCTTAATAATGCAAGGTTTTTCCTCAATATTTTTTTTTACATTTTTACAAATGGCCAAAAAGCCTAAAAGCAAGTAAAATCAGATTATCTGTCTCCCTATCTACAATAAAAATAAGGATTAGTTCTTAACATAACCTACCAAATGTCAGCTTCAAAATAAGCTCTCGTTCAATGTTCTGCAGTAATTGGTTCCAGAGTTCTGAGCGCTGAAAGAGGCTTGTTTTTATAAAATACGCCAAATTTGTCGATCAATAATACGAAAACCGTTTGACTTTCGAGAGTATATTTTTGAAAATGCACTCCCCTCAGCACCTTGTATAAGTAGGGAAAAAATTAAAGTATAAAAAAATGCGAGGTTTTTTACTGATCGATTTCATATGGAATAGCCTGTAATCTTACAGATCTCGGACTCACACCTTATGATTATGTCTCGTGACCAGACCATAGTACGAAATGGAAATATAAAAATTGGAAATTTATCCGTTGAAGAGGTGGAAAATTCAAATATCTGTAGCTTGGAGCAACAGTAACAAATACAAATGATACTCGGGTGGAAATTAAACACAGAATAAATATGGGAAATACCTGCTATTATTCGGTTGAGAAGCTTTTTGTCATCCAGTCAGCTCTCAAAAAAGCTGAAGGTTAGAATTTATAAAAGAGTTGGTACTGGTTCTGTATGGTTGTGAAACTTGAACTCTCACTTTGAGAGAGGAACAGAGGTTAGGGTATTTGAGAATAAGGTCCTTAGGAAAATTTTTGAGGCTAACAGGGGTGAAGTTACAGGAGAGTAGAGAAAGTTACACAACACAGAACTGCACACATTGTATTCTACACCTGACATAGGAACATTAAATACAGACGTTTGAGATGGGCAGGGCATGTAGCACGTACGGGCTAATCCAGAAATGTATATAGAGTGTTAGTTGGGATGCCGGAGAGAAAAAGGTCTTTGGGGAAGCCAAGACATAGATGGGAGGATAATATTAAAATGGATTTGAGAGAGGTGGGATATGATTACTGTAGAGACTGGATTAATCTTGCTCAGGATAGGGACCGATGGCAGGCTTATGTGAGGGCGACAATGAACCTCCAGGTTCCTTAAAAGCCATAACTAAGTAAGACATTTCTGTTTCCCCTCTTGATCGCAACAAACAACCACTGACCTTATTATCTCCTTCTCATTACTGTGTACGCGTATAACCTTGTTGCATTACTACCGGCCATTGCATAAATATGTCTTCACATAACGCAAAATTACTGTAAGTACAACGAACTCTTCGATCACACTAAGCAAGCAAATGTATTTTACCCACCTCGTACACCATCCTCCCCTCTCCTGCCTCACTACCGCTAGAAGCGACCCCTCTATTCCCTGCGCCTCTCTCTTTTAGCTGCCCAGATAAGTTTCGCGGACAGTAGTTTCAGAGATGGACAACCCCATTTTTTAAACTTATATTCAAGGGCTCAGAGCCAAAGGCGACCAACCCACAATTTTGTATTGGTCATTATTAAGCCTTTTTTTTCAAAACTATACATTGTTGTTATAGATTCATGCTGTATTTTTGTATTTATTCAATGTAGACCAATTAAAATAACTTGTGAAACAAATAATTTTTTGTCAGGATCCTTTTAACTTCAACCTTTATTTACTCATTTTGTAATTGTGGGTTAGTCGCCTTTGGCTCTGAGCCCTTCAATTACGACATGAATATTAATTTTAATCACATTTTGAGACTGAAAAAATATTTTTATGACCCATGAGAATGTATAAAAAAATGTATGTATAACGGTGACATTGGTTTCCAAGGATCTAGTTTTTCACCGCTCCTGTAAAAAAAGCAAAAGTGAAGTTGTCCAACTTTGGTACCAAGTTCCTCAAATACATTCACAATATCAGGTATTTTGTACACCATTGTAATTCAATTTAATTTGTAATTTGATATAATACAACTTTTTAAAATGCTTTACACCGTTCATGTTTCTTTAACTTATTTTGAATATCGTCAAATGGGGTGATATTGGACAGATGAGGTGATGTCGGACATTAGTGACCTTTTGTGTTTCAGTGTTGATAGCAGCGTGCTGTTTGATGTAAATTTACTGCGCTTTTGCATGGTGATTGTTGAATTCATTATCTTTGATGTAAGAACATTTTTTTATTCTTTTGTGTCACAGAATATCCACTGTTGAGTGGCAAAACAAAATCATAAAAACCAATTATTTTTATTCTAAGAATACTTTCAAATGTGCACTTGCAATCATTGTTGATGAAGATCCAATTAATTTAACATCAGTTTCTACTATTTCTTTGCAAAACATCACCATTCTTGCTTGTCTGAAGTGAGGTAATTTTAATGTATTTCGAGTCAATTATTTAATATTAATGTTATTATTATTTAATAGTATCGGACGAAGTATGCATAATGCCATGTAGGTACCAAAGCTAAGCTAGGTGTGAAGCAAGGTGTAATTATGACCCTGGAAATATTAAGAAGCTATTTTCGCTGTGAAAACAGACAAATTGTCTTATCAAAAGGCTTCGGAGCATTTGTAATAGACATGTTGACTAAATATTTGTGCCAGGTTGGTTTTTTAATTTATTTTGTAACATTCAATATCACTATATGTTATGTAATTAAGGCTGGATTTGTTATAAAAGTTTATGCTCGACCGTGCCAAAATGTAGTAATTATAACCTGGTAGCAGTCCTTTAATGCATGTCATTAAAGTACACCTATTCATTAAAGTTCAGGTTTTCGATTATTCTCGGATATGCAATCAAAAGACAACTAGCAAAACGTCACGCAGGCTGGAAATCCAATACTGTCGCAGAAGGTTATGTTCTGTTACCATAATAATTAGCGTTAATTGTAAATAATATTCAAATAAATACAATTTATCATCTCGTTTTTCAATGTAGAATTCAATTTCAAGGTTATAACAAGTTTAACGTTTATCTTACGAGATTATATCAAGGTCGTCGACATTCGTTGCCCGGAAAAAATCAATACTTTCACGTCTGCGCACATCTCACAATTTACGAGATTGCACAAGGTCAGTTCGCTCCCCAGTCACATAACCATAACATGAATACTTTCAAATTTCAAATTAGAAATATGGACGAGCATAAAAAGTCGTATCAAAAAAAGCCTATAATGGTATTAAGACGCTTGTATGAAAATTATTAAACTCGCTTGTGCTCGTTTCATAAACATTCTCGCGTCTTAATTGCTATCATTGTAGACTCGTTGCATAATGTACTATTAAAATAAAGCAGCAATAATTTAAGTATTTTTTAAAAACATAAAAATGTGTCCAAAATCATCCCAACTGTGCAGTGACACTGAACAGTTTTTAAATTATTGTATTATGTCATTTCTGAACGCAAGCACATCAGTTGAGATTGTCACATTCTAGAGACACATAATAATGTATAATTACAAAAAAACGCAAATTATCAATCATTACACAAGTGATATCTTAAAGAAATATAAAAACTATCCGATATCACCCCATTTGACAATACTCTACTGGATTGTAGAAAATAGTGAATCACAAAAAAAAACCGCAAATTATCAATCATTACACAAGTGGTATCTTAAAAAATATATAAATACTATTGATATTACTCCATTTGATAGTACTCTACTGGATTGTAGAAGCTAGGGCCTACTATAACGTTAACTCTGATTGAGATTCTGGCTGATATGGATATCTATTATCAGGCAGTACATCTCACTTGATGATAACGTGTCAGAGGAAGAACAATTGTTTGTATGGATCTGAAGTCTGATTAGTGGAATATGTAGCTAATCGGCAATATATGCATTGGAAGGGGAAAGGAACTGGCCACCCTACCCCATTATCTCCTGGTCTAGTTGCCTCATGAGTGATGCCTTATTGGTGTTACTTAAGAGTTTCAAACCTGTTTTTGGACAGTCGACTAAACAACAATACTATAATGTAAAGTAATTAAAATACATGCAGTTTCAGAATTCACAATTTAAGAATATAGGTTAAAGAAAATCTGTATTTTCTTTGTAAAATATGGCACTTCATCCATAAACAATTCTGAATTCTTCATTAACCAAACTAAAATCACTGGCACACTAAGCTTTCTTTTCACCTTTGTCGATTTGTTTTATGAAATTAATTTTATCTCGTACATTTAAAACTTTTCTTTTCTCTGCTCTTTGCTCCACTAATTGTACTGTATGCAACACCTGTTTGCAAATGGAATATCTGGATTACAACATGCCAGTACAGTACACAATTTGGCCTGCTATTGTTTGTAAAGAGTTTCTGGCAGAACATAAGAAATCAGAAATCCAGTTCTTGACCCACAAAATGCTTTTGTCACAGTAAGTGAAAACAGTATTTGTCACTAATGACATTACCAGTTACCAACTAATTCCTTTCAACGACAATATCTGTTTAATGTACATAGAACACGAATTTTTAAAGAATTTACACTCTTGATAAATGTCACCATAAATGAGCTGCTTACTAAAAACGTGTCATTACAAAAATGATGTCATATTTGTTTAATAAAGATAAAAACCGTACTTCTTAATGATTGTCACTATAGCCGAGATGTCACACAAACTGTGTTCGTTTTAATCAAGTACAACTGTATAAAAATGAAGATTCAAATGTATACTTTAAAAATCTTATGTAACAAAGATATTATATGTATAAGGCATGATAAATTTCTTTCATGTCATGTTTAAATTAATACCGCCTAGTTCAAATTGATTGTACCTATTTTTTTAAGTAATTATGTTAACATGAGAACAAACCCAAATGACTGGCGTGAAAAATTACTTGTGAAATCGTACATGAAGATGGGTTTATGGTGAAAAGGTCATTAGAAATGGATAACCGGAAGATAATTAAATTTTTCAATGTCAGGCTGCAGAAATTTGTAAGCAAATATTTCCTAATCTCTGTAATATAATGATCAAGAATGAAAGACCAGGAACGTCAGACACTGCACATGAAAACATATTTCTGCATATTGCATTGAATATCAACAAGATATTGCAGTAAACACATCGAGAAGATTTACAACATTCACTATACATTCCAGATGTGTTACAAAGTGAATTTTGAAAATCAGTCAAATATTGGGACTACTGCACATCGGCAATCAAACTTGGTCACAAACATATTTATCACTTGTATACAGATATTCAATAAGTAATATCTGTGGAGCTGGTATTTTATTATCACTTGTCTTAATTTACTTTGTTTGAAAATAAGCGTTCTTCTCACAATAACTTCACTGTCAAAGGTTCAGTTTAATTTTATTATTGTGACTTATATGGTTCTTTTTTTCAACAGGTGTAAGAGTGAGCAGTGGTAGTTTCTTTGTCCTTAGTACACATTTACTCATTTGAGAGAGAGAAAATATGAATTTTTCATTCAAAATATCATAGCCAGAATAGTTACGATCAGTCTAGTAAGTTCAAAACCTTAGGCAAACCCAAATATACTCAATCAGCTTACTGAAGCTAGCTCATTGCCCAGAGGGGTAGAGTTACCAGACGTCCAGGTTTCTGCGGATATGCCCCAGTTTTTTATATGCATGGCTACAACCATGAGGTTTTTACTGAATCACTGGTTTATGGTTTTCAATAGTGATTTGTATTTCAAAAACTCATTCGTACACTTGCGACAGTAATTATAATCAATACAAGAATAAAAATTAGAATTTTTATGGGTGGAAAAGTTGAAATGCAACAACTATAAATTATCCAGCTACACAGAGATCTCTGATGTTCTCCTTTTTATTTTTTAGTCAACTGATTTTAAACTCACTGGGTGTTGACATTTTAAAGATTGGTGATATGAAGGTGTTTGATAAATTTTGTAATCTGATGAATAGGTACCGGATTTTTATGTAATTACATATTACATACCTTTCAACCTAACCATATATAAATAACAAATCTTTGCGAATCTTGTAATTACCATTAATATATTAAAATTTGATACTACATATTATTTATATTTACCCCATATTACATATTATGGCTTGGTAGCTATTACATAAATCTACATATTTAGGAGTTTTATTCATTTTTACTCCTCTAAAAAAAAAAAAAAAAAAAAAAACTTCTGCTGGAGAAGTTTACAATTTGAAATACACAGATTTAAAAATCCTTTTTACCTACCCAAGAAAGGATATATTTCGGGACGAAACATAACATCCTTAGTTCCAGAAAGTAATAGAGGCACTCACCCCTTACTGCCCACTGTAGATATGAGTGAACAAAAGGCAATCTCGCTCATACAACTACCTTGTATTGTAAAATCACTCAGAAAGTAGCGTTGCCTTCATGCAGTGGAGTGGGACGAGGATGACATGATTGTCTCAAACTATAATTATTGTTCTGCAAACGTCTTAACAAGCCGTTCCCATGCAATTTGCAACCTTACCCACCCTCTTCCTAATCCTTCCATGGAAAACCCGTGTCAAGTCTGACATGAGCAGAAATATAGTAGCCGACTTTTGAAAAGCTGGAGTAAAGGAACAAACTGGAAAGATGTTCAAAGATTAAAATAAATAGCTTTTCAGGTTATTGCTTGACCTCTTCACTTTGAATTTAGTTGACCTATACGGAAATGGGATTTTCCGAGCAATTAGAAAGTATGGTTCTCAGCTGAAATAATCCTACCCTTCTGAAGGAGACTGGAATGTCACTTTTCAAACAACAGTTTCTAACTACCTATAGCTTGAGGTTTTAGTAGGTACTTTGTTTCTTACAGGAGTAGCTAAAATGCATGTAACTAACTAAAATGGCCCCTGTATCTTCAACCCTAAGACAAAAATAAGATCATGAATTATTGCGATGGACGAAGCTTTCACTACAGATGGAAAAATAGTAATGTGTCAAGTGTGCGGTAAAAAATTCGGGTGCTCTATGAAATCACAATTGGAGAGTCTTACCTATCCTATGCCTGCCAGATATTGATATTAAATATTTTCATGATTTTACATATTTTGGTACATATTCAGATTATTTTTCTTACATAAATATGTACATATTTCACACCTTGATATTACATAAAAATTCGGTCCCTACTGATGAAGTACCGTAGTTTCCCCTAACTATGGTCCACATTTTTCACATTTGTCTTTGTATATTCAGTACTATTCATCCAGATTAAGTGAAATTTTGGCTTCGGACTCTTGTAAGTGCATATTAAATAAATATTGACATATGTGTTTGAAATTATTTAATTACAAGCGTTAAAAAGATAATAAGCATTGGTACATAGTTGTATTCTGAGTTGCCCAATTATGGTCCACTCATATATTCACGATTGAAAGCATGAATGGACTATAGCTGGAGCTGTAATTATTCGTAAATCAATACATTGAATTTCTAATTTAAGGGTAGAAACATAATCTAGCACAGAAATATTAAAAATAAATTAAAAGTACATGGATTCTCTTTATTAGTACACATTGCATAAACACACAATAAACAAGTGAAATCTGAAGGTCATTTTCCTGCAATAATGAACAACTACAGTATATTAAAGAACAAAAGTACGGTATCAAAATAAACTAACACATTCTCAGCAAAATATTATGCACATAAATTCACTGATAATGTTTATTTACCATACTGAGAACTACATTCAGTAGGCTTATTTCGATCCTTTGAATCTCCACTTCTATTGTAATTCTGAAATTGAAAATAGATCTCTCTTTTTCGAGACGCATTTGGGGTCTTCAATTTGTTTTATTATGTTTTCCTTTCTATAGAATAAAATGTCTTCCATTTCTCGTCACCTCATTAATTGCCACTTCTTACCATACATGAAACAACAGTTCCATTGTTCTTCACTTCCAAAACTTTCCCTGGCCACATAAGTAACTACCATATAACTATGTGCATTTAGCATTAATTTAACAGATTTTGTCTTCTTTTCCACATCTGACTCACTGTCTGTAAATATGGAGAGAACACCGGAAACATCATAATCTGTATCCAATTCAATTTCATCGCTCTCATAGTCACTTACAGGGACAGTTGTTTTCCTTCTACCCTGAAGTTTTCGTTTTACTGGACCATCATTCGTGCTAGTACCATTGATGCTGGAACAGCCTGTTTCTTTATTTACTGGACCATAATGTTAAATGGTGTTTTAGAATATACTGAGCTACCGTATTTGCAGAAGTAAATAATCACATTGATCACATTTTATTAAAACAAATATTTCAAAATGAAGTACAACTATGGTCCAAGAAAAATTGTGGTACATAGTTGAGGATTGACTTCTAGCCTTGAGGTTAAACATTTTTCACGCAGAGTCCTTAACCTCTGCCAGTCTAATTATTACGTGAAGGTAAACACTATATAGCCAGGTTTAATTGTACAAACAATCATATATCTATAACTTACCAGTTCTACAGAGGAGAGCTTAATAAAACAAACACAAACTGAATGATTTCGTGTCTTCACACATTCAATAGAACGATACACACTGACCTTGTTAAGCATCCATATCATTGCCACGTGTAATGGTAGATGGAAGCATCAATGGGAAACATAATTCCATCACAGTAGCGCCGAACTCTTGGGAGACTAAGTAGAACATAATGCGTTTTGGACCATAGTTGGGTGCTTGGACCATAGTAATGGGAAATGACAGTATATTAAGAAAGATAGGAGTAAAGGTACAAAGTAAAACTAGAAAATATCAATTATTTATGAAAATATTTTGGCTACGTTTTGATTATAAATCCATTCTAACAGATTACTAACTGTTTTATTTATAATTTTCATTGGAAATATATTTTTTATTTGTTAAAGGATTATAGTCAAGTTCTAAGAATCTCACCACTGATGCTCTGATGTTTTATTCAACTGAACAGAGTCTGACAACTTGAATATTATTTACACATTATTCTTGGACTGTCTGGATATGTATAATGCTTCAAACTCGATTTTTAAGATATTTTTATTTTATTAGTTTAAAATCAACTATGTAACTTCAATAATTGAAATGTATTTCTCTAAATAAAAATTCTGTACTCTTCAGAGATAAATTTAGTCTATGTATTAAGCAAGCTCGGAATAGGATCAGTGAGTTTGGGAACTACAACCCTCGTACATTTGCATTCCGGCCATTAGCCATCTCACTCATTGAATGATATCTTATTACTCTGCTAGATGGTTGATTCTGAACTTCAATTTGAAACCGTGCATGGAAGGCACTTGCAAGGCAAAACTGCATGTTGCATTATATACGGTTAGGAAAAATTGGTACGTTTAACTGGTGTTATTGTGCAGTAATGATTACAATCTACTTTGCTGAAAATGGTCGTGTCTTGCAGTTCATACAAATATACAGACAGAACACAAAATAAGTAAGAAAATAAATCTTTCCATAGGCAAATAATTATTGTGGACTTTCTTAACATCTTTTTTTAAGTATGTTTATATACACTTTAACATCTATGATCATATCGGGTGTGTAGGAGTTTTGAGTATACTAGTAGGCCATTGACTATTGTTGAGTTGCTGATTCCATTGTCATGTCTTACAGATGGTTTGTGTTCTTGTAGCTCATTTAGATTTTGTTTCAGTAGTTATACTTATTTATTGATTATGTTATGAATCATGGTATGTAAATGTTCAATCTGCTATTTGCCTTTATGACTGTGGAAAACCAAATCTTAATCAGAATGGTGTTTGAATCACGGACCCCCGAATGCGAATCTCATATGTTACCGTCTCAGTCATTTCACTCGGTAAAAAAAAAAAAGTATATATACTGATTTAATTCAGAAAACGGCAGTTGGTTATATCATCATCATTATAACCATACCACGTATTAGACCTAGGGGTCTCTTTAAAAAAGCAAAACTTATAACTCATTCTTGCTGGCATCATGTCAGTTGTCTCTAATGATGTGTTAATACTCATGAGACTGTAATCGGTTGTATATTGTTACGTGATGATATATTTTTTGCCACGCAACATGGCGCATTCGCGGCTTCACTGAGAACCAGTACAAAACAGGTCAGTCATCCATCTAGTGAAGTAATAAGACATTTGCGTTGCTATAGCATGGCGAGATGTAAAGGCAGGAATCTCAAGGATCTGTACTAGGGCCTCTACTTTTCGCTATTTACATTAACGACATCTCTAATGCCCTTAAACATTGTCAGCATCATCTCTATGCAGATGATCTTCAGATATATATACATCCACGACCAAACTCACTTAATGATAGCCTATCAAAAGTAAATCAAGATTTTACGTTAGTCAGCAGCTGGGCTACAAAATGCGGGCTAAACCTTAATCCAGGTAAAATGCAAGTAATTCTACTAGGACATCAAAGATTACTATCTTCCATCAGCATTAATACACTTTTGCCAGTGATTTTAAATAATACTATAATACCATTCAGTACTACCGTTAAAAACTTAGGTTTCCATTTCGACTCGAATCTCAGCTGGAATGCACAGGTAAAATATGTCTGTAAGTAAACTTTCTCAATCTTGCATTCACTGAAAAGACTGAAAAATTTCTTTCCTTCTAAACTGAAACAGATTTTTATACAGACCCTGGTGATGCCTTACTTTGACTATTGCGACGTTTTGTATAGTGACCTTAGTGTTGAATTGTCATTCAGGTTTCAGCGTGTTTGTAATGCTTGTGTCTGTTTCATTTTTAACAGCTGTAGCTATGATTATGTCTCCGAGTATTTCTTACAATTATCTTGGCTTCATTTACGAGAGAGACGTTCAGTTCATTCACTCTGTTTGCTGTATCAGATTTTACATAATTCCACACCTATTTACCTAGTTCCTCTCTTCACACTTTTAGCATCCCATCACAATCGTGATACAAGTTCACAGCATAACCTTGTTCTATCAATTCCATATCATCAAACATCTCTCTACTCTGCTTCCTTCACAATACGCACAGCCCGTTCCTGGAATTCCTTGTCACAGGAAACCAGGAGCAGTCAGAGTCTAAAATCTTTTAAGTACACTCTACTTAGAAATGTTTTTATTGAACAGAACTAGACTCTTGTGGAAGTTTATAAATAGTCTTAAATGACAAAGTTATTTTTTTCTCCTCTTTCTTCCTTTTTCTTTCTTTTCCTTTTTTATTATCTTGATATAACTTATTACTTAATCATTTGTATTTGTATGTCATTTAGTAAGACTTTGCTATTCAACATTTTATGTCTTGTAACCCACTTGTATTTTCCTATTAGTATATTAACTGTATACTATATCTCAAGTGAATTAATCATCGAATTTATCTCGAGCATTGTAAGTTGTAGAAGTTGTGTGAATGTGTATTTTCGCCTTGTTATGTAACTGTTTTGATTATGTGTAATTTTCTACTTTATTTTATATTGCTCTTATATTATTGTGACAGCCGCGTCCGGAATCGAGTGCATGTCTGGCAGAAGGGAGGGCACGCGGAAAAACTAGCGGCGGAGAGGGGAAAGCCAGCTTCGGTGAGCACTGGGCGCGGCGTAGAGAGGGGAGGGGGAGACGATGGGATGCTGGGCCGTGGCAGAGAGGGGGAAGAAAAGCAACTGTGACTCAGCGGAGAAATCCGGAGAAGTCTCCAGAAGCGGCATCTGTAGAAATTTCGGGAACAGTACAATTCAGAATGTGTGACCTAATAAATAGAAGAGCAAGTGAGTGGCACAGCCAGTTTTAGTTTAGAACAGCCAGTCAGTTTGTGAAGCATCTGTGAGCGAGCAAGGAAGCCAGCCTTCGAGACCAGAGTTCGAACTGTGGCAGCGACCAGGCGAGTGTGGCTTTTCCAGAAGACTTTATCTGAAAGTCTTGAATTCGAAGTTCAGTGAACTGTCTCTGGAAGTCTTGGGTTCGATATACTGTAAACTTGAGTGAATGAGCTGGAGGAAGTAGCAAACGAACTGTGAACTGAGAGCTGACAGTTTTGTTTTGTAAATAGTGCTTTGTGAACATTAGCTGAGATTAGGAGTACATTGTTGTTCTCAATAATCCACGTGATTTGTCATTGTTGTCTGTGGAGAGCAATAACGAATACTGTCTTGCTGTGTGAAGTGAAATACCCATTGTTGACGGGAGTGTTTAAATTCAGAAATAGAAAGCCATTATTGTTGCAAATAAAAGTAACATTATTGTTTTGAATTAAAAGTCACATTTGGTGTCAGAAACGGGACATTGTCGACATAATGGAGAACCTACAGCAGATCTTGCAAGCTATCGCGGAACTGAAGAATGACATAAGTGAAATAAAAGCAGAAATGAAAGCAGACATGAACAAGCACATTAGTGAGGTGAAAAACGACCTTAGTGAAGTGAAGGGCGACATAAGCGAAGTGAAAAATGACGTCACTACGCAAATTGGAAGCGTTTCGGTCCACGTAGATGGAATTGTTACCATCGTGAAAGACGAACTTAAAGCCGATTTTGACAAACTAAACGAGAATTTTGCAACTATAAACGAGACAGTGGCCGAACTAAGACAGGACGTAGACCATTTCGAGGCAAAATTCGAGCTCTCGAACGTCGTCAAGAGGAGACGAGTGAGGTGCTGGATAAACAAGCACATACTCGCGTTACTGCATTGCCAGGCCAGAGAACAGAAACGGATAGTTGCCGAAGAAGTTCGACTGGCCATGGAAGAAGCGGCAACAGAATTAAGGACCCCATATAGTGGCCCTGTGGAATCAACACCTCCAGCCAGACATTCGAACGTCAAGACACCGAAGTTCGATGGAAAGACGTCCTGGGAAATATTTCGACGCCAGTTCGAGGCTACCGTGGTACATAATGGGTGGACGCCAGCAGAGAAGCCTATCCAGCTGCTGACCGTGCGTAAGGGACAGGCGTCGGAGATACTTCATAGCGTTTCAGAAGATGGAACAGGCAAAGAGATAATGGAGGCCTTGGAGAGACGTTACAGTGACCATCAACTTGCGGCAGCATTTAGGACCCAACTGAAAACGAGGGTCCAACAGTCAGGCGAGTCCCTACAAGAATTTGCGATGGCGGTGGAACAACTGGCCCATAAGGCCCTCAGGGGCCTACGTCCTAACTTCGTCGCTGGAGAGATGGCCTACACCTTCGGCAGCGGAGTTCGAGACCCCGAGATCAGGCAACAGCTACTCTTGGCTAAGCATCGCACCATCAATGAAGCTCTGGCTGCGGCCCTCAGGATGGAGGCGGCCAAGTTGGCGGCGAACGTCTCGGCATCGCACCGGATTAGGAGCGTCGCGGCGGCCGACATCGAGGAACGTCAACCAAAATCACCCGAGCGCCGAAGACGAGGAGTGCCCACCTGCTGGTCCTGCAGCGAACCTGGACATTTAAGGAGGAACTGTGACCAATCTGGTCACAGACAGGAAAACTAGAAAGTGCCGATGCGAGGAGGGGCATGTCGGCGCTGACATCACCATCCCCTCGGCTGATCTTGAAGACGGTTAACAGAAGATGCGACGATGGGCTTATTGCTGAAGGATGGATAAGAGGCCGCCCATGCAGAGTACTGGTAGACACTAAGGCGTCGCTCACTATCGCCTGACCGGAAGTCGTGAGTGGCCTACCTGGGAGGATGCCGCAGCGCCAATATGAGCTATGTACTGCTTCCGGCGTGAGCCTGGCCATTCAAAAAGGGGTTTTCCTGGATCTGACTCGGGAAAGAGGAGACTGGAGATGTGGTTGCTCGTCGCCAACATCAAAGAAAACGTCATCCTGGGACTCGACGCCATGCGGATCTTCGATGCGACAGTGGACGTCCGGTGCCATATCCTCCGTTTTGGTCAGGATGAAGTGTTCCTGAGGGACGTCGAAGACCAACTCATGGCCAGCAGACTCACCTTGGAGATCAAGATGACAATCCCAGCAGGCTGCGAGATGGTGGTGATGGCACGACTGGATGGACAGCCTAAGAGAAACCTGCTCCTCGATTTGCAAATAACTCCGATAGATGGAGTTTATGTGGCCAGATCCCTACTCCCGAACCAGAAGGTGGTGCCGGTGAGGGTCCTGAATGTCACCAATAGGGACAAGGAGGTGACTAGTGGAACTGTACTAGGTAGTGTCGAGTCGGTAGTGTCTGTGACGTCTCTGGGAGATAGTGAGCAGCGTCACCGACCATGTCGAGAATTAGACCCATCACTGAAAGTGCTGGCTCGAGAATTGGCGGTGAATTTAAGCAAAGGCAAAAGAAGACAAGTCCACGATCTATTGACAGAGTTTCGGGATGTGTTCAGCCTGTCTGAAAATGACTACGGGAGGATGGAGAAAGTTCAGCACCGCATTGACACCAGAAATGCTCTCCCCATCAGACAACTTCCTCGACTTGTCCCTCTAGCTAAACAGAGGGAGATTGACAACCAACTGGAGGGCATGTAAGCAAGAGGAGTCATCGAGTAATCCGGCAGCCCTTGGTCGTCACCTGTGGTGCTAGTGAGGAAGAAGAATGGGGACCTGCGTTTCTGCGTGGACTACAGAAGATTGAATGACATCACCAAGAAGGACTGCTTTCCCCTTCCACGAATTGACGACACCTTGGACACCCAGGCAGGAGCAGAGTGGTTCTCAACATTGGATCTCAGATACTGGCAGGTGTTGCTACATCCTGAGGACAAGGAGAAAACAGAATTTTCTACAGGCCAGGGACTATGGCAGTTCACCGTTATGCCGTTCGGCCTCTACAACGCCCCACCTACATTCCAGAGACTAATGGAGTCCGTAATGAAAGGCCTGACATACGACACCTGTTTGCTGTACCTTGATGACGTCATCGTGGTCGGCGAGACCTTCAGCGAACAACTGTCGACCTGAAGAAAGTGTTCGAGAGACTGCAACAAGTCAGGCAGACACTGTCCGAAAGTAGAAAAGCGAGATAGCGGCCACGCAGTCCGAGCAATCGCCGCCCAGCAGAGCCCAGGATGGGATAACGCCACCATAAGGAGGGAGCAGTTTGAGGTCCCAAACACTGTACAGCTACAGCGTGATGTGGAGTCCAGTCAGAGACCAGTGCGGGCCGATATCGCCAACCGTAGCACCACTTACAAGAGCTACTGAAGCCAGTGGGATTCCTTCACTGTCAAGGACGGTATCCTGAAGAGGATTTAGGAGTCGGCCGATGGAAGAACCCGCATAGAACTTGTCCTGCCCAGGAGCAAGGTGAAGAAAGTGCTGGAGGAGACTCATGCTGGCGTGACTGGGGGCCACCTGGGAGCCAACAAGACGCTGGACAAGATAAGGCAACGGTTCTACTGACTGCATAAGAGAACTGACACGGAACAATGGTGCCGAAGGTGCAACACATGTGCAGCCAGTCGCGGACCAAGGATACGCAGTAGAGGATCCGTGCAGCAGTACAAAGTGGGAGCTTCTTTTGAGAGAATCGCTGTCGACGTTGCTGGACCATTCCCGGCCACGGATCGAGGGAACCGCTACCTGCTAGTAGCCATGGATTATTTCACAAAATGGCCAGAGATATACGCGATTCCCAACCAAGGAGCTTCGACGGTGGCAGACGCACTGCTTGACAACTTCATCTGCCGATCCGGTGTGCACCAGGAACTGCATAGTAATCAGGGGCGCAACTTCGAGTCCAACCTGATGAGAGAATTGTTCGAGCAGCTGGGGGTGCATAAAACCAGGACCACTCCCCTCCACCCACAGTCCGACGGCATGGCGGAATGCTACATCAAAACCGTGGAAGAGCACCTGCGGAAGGTGATGTCCAACCATCAGTGAGACTGGGATGCCAGAGTTCCACTGTTCCTCTTGGACTACGAGCTTCAGTCCACGACACAACAGGGAAGACACTGGCAAACATGGTCTTCGGGAGAGAGCTTCACCTGCCCTGTGATCTGCTGTTTGGCATGCCACTCAGCGCCGACCAGCCAGCGACTGACTACGTTGCAGAACTGACCGAGAACTTGTAATCCATCAACTGGCTAGAGAGCACCTCAAGATGGCCAGCGACAGGATGAAAGTGCGCTACAACAGATTAGCCAACTCTGCAGGATTCTAGGAGGGCGACCTGGTGTGGTTGTATTGACCTACCAGGACCAAAGGAAAATCACCGAAGCTGCAGCGTGCCTGGGATGGACCATACCGCATGGTAACCCGGATCAACAACGTGGTGTACCGCATCCAGCGACAACCCCGAGGGAAGATGATGATGGTGCATCTGGACCGACTAGCACCCTAGGAAGGGTCTGCCCAGGACGGACAGTCCTAAGGAGGGAGCAATGTGACAGCCACGTCGGGAGTAGAACGCGCGTCCGGCAGAAGGTAGGGGAACGTGGAAAGACTGGCGGCAGAGAAGGGAAAGCTAGCTTCGGTGGGCACTGGGCGCGGCATACAGAGGAGAGGAGGAGACGACGGGACGCTGGTCCGCGGCAGAGAAGGGGAAGAAAAGCAACTGCCACTGAGTGGAGAAATCTGGAGAAGTCTCCAGAAGCGACATCCTCTCGGCATCCGTAGAAATTTTGGGAACAGTACAATCCAGAATGTGTGACCTAATAAATAGAAGGGCAAGTGAGCGGCACAGCCAGTCAGTTTGTGAAGCAGCCGTGAGTGAGCAAGGAAGCCAGCCTTTGAGGCTGGAGTTCGACGTGAGGAGGACCGCAACTGTGGCAGCGACCAGGCGAGTGCGGCTTTTCCGGAAGTCTTGGGTTTGGCGTGCAGCGAACTTTACCTGAAAGTCTTGAGTTCGAGGTTCAGTGGACTGTCTCTGGAAGTCTTGGGTTCGATATACTGTAAACTTGAGTGAATGAGCTAGAGGAAGTAGCAAACGAACTGTGAACTGACAGTTTTTTTTATAAATAGTGCTTTGTGAACATTAGTTGAGATTAGGAGTACAAAGTTGTTCTCAATAATCCACGTGATTTGTCATTGTTGTCTGTGGAGAGCAATAACGAATACTGTGTTGCTGTGTGGAGTGAAATACCCATTGTTGACGGGAGTGTTTAAATTCAGAAATAGAAAGCCATTATTGTTGTGAATAAAAGTAACATTATTGTTTTGAATTAAAAGTCAGATTATGTAACTGATCTTGACTATTTGTAATTTTCTACTATATTTTATGTGATATCTAAGGTATCTTCTTTTGTGTTGTTTTGTAATGTAGCACATAATTTTGTATTTCATGTATATTATTGACACCTGGTTGAGTGGAAGAGAAGGCCTTATGACCTTAACTCTACCAGGCAAACCACTCTGCTTACCAAGAATCTCTGAGAATTTTCAAGAGTCAAATTACTGGTCTGAGTTACGTAAGACAATGGGAAATCAATGTTTTACTTCTGTTGTAATTATTGGGTTGGTGCATAAGTTCGTAGCATTTTTGTTTCGTGTGTTGGCATTCCGGTTGCTATAGGTTTAATTATCGATTGTCATTTTTTTATTGGAAGTTCAATTGTTGTGTTTGAGTTTACATATTGAAGTTTTCATTTTTGCAGATAGTGATTGGAGCCGTGGATGCTAGAAAATTGAGTGTCAAGTGGAGAAAGTGGAACATTTCCAACATACTCTTCTTTTTGAGTTCAGTAGAGGGGTGAAAGCAGCGGAGGCGGCCAGAAACATTTGCGCCATGTATAGAGACAATGTTATTGGAGAGAGCATGGCAAGAAAATGGTTTTCTCGTTTTAAGGAGGGTCGTTTTGACATTAGTGACATTCCATGTTTAGTAAGACCTTCGGGGTTTCATTAATCCACAATGACCCACATCAGTGTACCCGAGAACTGGCAAATGTGATGAACTGTGACCATTTCACCATCGTGAAACATTTGCCATCAATGGGCAAAGTTAAATAATTAGGTGTATGGGTACAGCATGCTCTAAGCCAAAACCACAAAAATCAGTGGGTGGCCGCATGTGCATCTTTGCTTGCTCGTCATCCATTGGCTCATGAACAACATCAAACATTCCTATCCAACATCGTTACTGGTGACGAGAAATGATTGTTTATGCTAACATAAGGAAAAGAAAGGAATGGTTGAGACCAAACAAAAAAGCAACTGCCTGTACAAAGGCCAGTGCACATCCACAGAAGATAATGTTATGCCTCTGGTGGAGCTGGGAGGGTGTGCTGTACTACGAATTGCTTCCCTGAGGTGTAACCATCACTCCCGAAATTTATTGCCACCAACTGAGGCGTCTTGCACACGCAATCCAAGAAAAACGACCAACAAGACTACGTGAAGTGATGCTACTCCACAATAACATCTGCCTGAACTCTGCTAACCGGACATAAAACACTATCCAGAAGTTGGGTTGAGAAGTCATTCCGCACTCACCTTTTTCACCTGATCTTAGGCCCTCAGATTTTCACCTTTTCTGCTCTCTATCAAACAACCTTCAAGGAACTTCCTTGCTGGATGAAAATGCACTCCGAACATGACTTGACTTCTTTAACTCAAAACCACTCGATTTCTACAGGCATGGAATCGAAAAACTACTCCAGCATTGGCAGACTGTTGTAAATAATGGAGAAGAATATATTGTTGATGATTAACTTCTCTCTTATGTGTATCTGATGTGTTTAATAATCTTATGAAAAATCACTACAGAATTATGCACCAACCTAATACCAAGGATCGTATTTTGTCTTAGGAAGCTACAGAAGGTTTTAAGTGAATGATGTCCGTGTTGCTAGTAAGCAAACTACTTGACTGACAGCCCACACCACTCTTGTTTAGTCAAGTTGGGCAGAACAAAACATGGACCACTTTAACATTATATTAATATATAATTTAAATCATTTGTACACTAGAATACACTATTTTTACTATTTACACTATAATAAAGAATGTAGGTGTACAGTGATCGAACATTATTTACAATATTAAACTTGTGTACAGTGTTGTGTATTGTAATGCAAGATATTTTATTTCATAACACTACAGCTTTTTTTTTTTTTTTTGTAAATTGTGTACATTAGAGTAAATGTTTGATCATGTAAGCCTTTATTCTTTAGTGTAATAGTGAAAATAGTGTATTTTAGTGGGCACAGTGTAAAGGGCTGTCATACATTGTGGCGTTTTATCTATCCCACTATGCCTTTCCTTTTCTTTCTTCTTTATTTCCTTACTTTTCTCTTTCCTTTCATTCCT
Organism: Periplaneta americana; assembly: GCF_040183065.1. Classification (NCBI taxonomy): domain Eukaryota; kingdom Metazoa; phylum Arthropoda; class Insecta; order Blattodea; family Blattidae; genus Periplaneta; species Periplaneta americana. Next base: position 104,424,148 of record NC_091123.1, read on the forward strand.
ATTCCTATTTTTTATACATATTTTATTTTACTGTAGTGGTTTTGCGTATTTTATTTTCTTTTCTCCCCTCACGTGCATCTTGTATATTCCATGCAATAATAATCTTGTTTACGCTAGAGCACGTTGTCATGTTCCGGGTATTTGGTATTTCGCCATTAAGAGGCATATATATTTTATGTATGCAGGGCTCGAGATTAATTGCATTCTTTAGTTGTTATTGGGTTTGAGACTTAGCATGGTGATTGGCCTGTTTAAACCTTAACATTTTGTTCTTGTTTTTCTCTGCCTGGGTCTTTGAGCATCAGTGAGTAGGCTTGGAGACACCACGTGAGACAGATGGATATAGTATTGCGCACCGAGATTGTCTGGTGTAAGCCTGCAGCAGGGCTCTGGATATTGGTTATGGAGTTAACCCTGAATCTTTGCGATGTCCATTTGTGCAGGCAAGATGGCGCTTAAGGAGGGAAGCGCAGTGGATTGCAGCATTAAATTTAGAGTGTTATTTGATAATCAGTGTGGTAAATGTAACAAAGTTGTTAGAAATGTAATATTGTGCGAAGAATGTATAATTTCAGTAAATGTAGTATAAACAAGGACAGTGTTCCATGTAATAAGTGGCTGTGTAGTTCATGTTTGTTGGAAGTTAATGGTCACTCAAATTCAAACAGCCAACTTGATTCCAGCTTCGAAACGGTTGGGTATTGCTCCAACACAGACCCTTATCAATCACTTCAGGACGAAATTACTTCCCTGAAGGAAATAATTTCAATGCTGCGTAAAGATATTGAAGAAAAGAACAGTTGCAGTAGAGTATCATCAAACTGGAACACTGTGAATAGCCAACGGAATCGGAATGTAACCAGAACAAGTACAATTAAAATGAACCGTTAATAAATGTATCAAATAGGTTTGAAGTCTTAGGCAGTGAAATTCAAGATCAGTCAGAATGCAGTGCTAGTAACTCATTAAACTTAAAGTGCAAGAAAGAAGGCAGATCAAATCTCTATAGCGATAGTCATGGACATAAACTCCCAGCTATTATCTGTGAGAACACGGCTCATTTGAAGGTGTATGGTGAAATCAAACCTGGTGCAAGATCAGCAGATGTGACGACAAACTATGTTAAAGACTGTTCAGATTTTGGTAAAAGTGACTTTGCTGTTGTAATAGCCAGGGCTATTGACGTATACAGAAATGAGTCAAATGATTGTATAAGGAATCTTAGAAAAACTCTCGGCCTTCTAACTCGAACAAACGTCATTGTTCCGACAATACCTCACAGACACGATCTTATGCCCGAGTCAGTTGTAAAGAAAGAAATACAATGTACAAACTCGCGCATAAAGAAAATGCGTGGTCATTTAAAAAATGTTAATGTTTTAGACTTAAGTGAAATCAGTAAGGAAGAACACACTACACACAGTCTACATCTGAATAAATTCGGTAAGAGTAATCTAGTTTCTAAAATAAGTACAATAATAAGAAGTAGAAAATCAACAATCGAAAATAAACTACTAGTACTGAAGTGGTAGGGAAACTAATCAAATGTACTGTACTCAATAATATGCAGCTAATTACTTTATATCATCCACTCAACACTGATCTACAATCTTCTGACCTAAAAATATTTTCATTAAATGTCCAGTGCTTGTCCAACAAACCTAATGAAATAGAAATCTTACTTAACGAAGGAAGATACACAGTTTTTACTGTTTCTGAACACAGATATACAAAAAATACGCATGTGTTTGTCATTATTAACGGTTACCAACGTGGCAGTATGTTTTGCAGAACTAACTATATTCATGGAGGGGTTGCCATTTATCTCCAAAATCATATTAATTTTCGTCCATTAAACATTGAAAAATTTAGTCTAGAAAAACATTTTGAAACAGTAGCAGTGATTCTTGACAACCACAAATCAATTATTGTCTCAGTGTATCGTTCACCCAATGGCAATGTAAAATTATTTTTAGAATTAATTGATAAACTTCTAATATTCTTAAATTCTTATAAACTTCCAATTATATCTCTGTTGATAATAATATTGACATAAATATCAACAATGATATCAACTCTCAGTTTTTAAACATATTACGCTCTGCAAATTGCTATTGTGCAAACAATATTCCTACTAAGGGAAATTCTTGCTTAGACAAGACGGTGACAAATGTAATAAGAGAGGATTTAAAAGTAACTGTTCTTCAGGTACCATTGTCAGATCATGATGGTTTATCTATAAAATATTTCAACAAATATGAATCACTTTGTACTGGCCCCTGTAAAATAATAAATGTACGCAGTTTTAATGATATAAACTTAGGCAATTTTGTAAAGTATTTACGAAATATAGACTGGAGCAATATTATAGAACACAAAACAGGTAATTTTGTTATGTTTATGGCTAATTTTCATAATGCTGTAAATATTCATTTTCCATTACAACCACTAAGGCTAAAGAACCACAATTCTCGCCCCAAATTTCATTCTAAATTAAGTTGGTACCGGTACACATATGATCTAAACTTAATTAAAAAAGATGTTATGTACAAATACAATTATATGAAGTAGGCATTACATTATAATATTAATGCCGACACAGCGAGAGAAATGTATATTATTGCTAGAAAGAATTGTGAAACATCATTAAAAAAAAGCAAAATTAAATTTTAATGTTTCATATATTAATAAGTCTGCAAATAAGTGTAAAGCGGCATGGTACCATATATAATAAACTCAGCTAGAAATTCTACTCCTGTAAATCATGAACAATATTTAACACCAGATGATTACAATCAATATTTCGTAAACTCTGTAAAACAAATTAGTGACAACAATGGTCATTGTAACCATACTGCAATTAATTTGTTAAACAACGTTAAATTAACATCCAGTATTTTTAAACAGAAACCTGTAACAAACGAAGATGTATTTAAAATAGTTTCCAGTTTGAAGAGTCCAAAATCCAAGGATACATATGATATTAGTGGTGATCTTATTAGACGAGTTATCCCATATATCAGTGGTTCCCAAACTTTTTCAGCCACGGAGCCCTTTTTGAAGCAGAAGTTTCTCATGGAGTACCAAGAAATGTTTACTTTTTAGTTTTATCTGTCTACATTCTATGAAGCATATTTCACACGATACATAAACGGAAGTATGAAGTATACATATATATATATATATATATATATATATATATATATATATATAACTTTATAAAGGAAACAATAGTAAAAAAGTACTGGATATAATTTATTTAAATCTACAAAATGATATTGATATGTAGTTAAGATATTTAAAAAATGTTACAATGTTACATGTACACCCAAAGTTAATGTGAAGAATGTGCCTGTTTCTTGCGACAGAGTTTGCCAATGTCCGGTGTCATAGAAGTCAGTTGAAGACGTATATCGTCTTCTGTGTCCAAACAAGTTCGATATTTTGTTTTTGTAGCTGTGTAGGTCGAAAAGGTCGTTTCACTGAGGTACATAGTACTAAAAATCAGTGAGAGAAATTTAGCTTTTGAACTTAATATCAAAAGATCCTCCCCTAACTTAGCCCAAAATTTGGGAAATGGTTTGCTTTTAAATTATGCCTGACAGTGGCTGTTCGAAACCATGTCTATAAGGACCTCATATCTGAAGCAGTGAGGGCTGCTGGTTTGACATCACTGGAAATGGATCTATAATCCACTCATATTTCTTTAGAATCGATTACTGAGTGTCCCTTGGAAAGTATGAATTCATATTTTGAAGCAAATTGTCAAGGTGTCCTTTCATTATTGCTATGAATGAGACATTCATTGTTATATTATTTTCTTCTATAAAGTTTGAAGTCAATGAGAAACGTAAGATCCTTATTGTCGATGCTTTCTATGTAGAACGCTATCTTTTTCTTCATTGCGACAATTTCATCAGCATCGAATATAGTCTTCCGTTTACCTTGTAAGTATGTGCTGAATTCATTTTTGAAAATGTCTGCCAAGTAACATAATTTGTACAACCATTCCTGATCATTCAAATAATCTGCTAGCAAACTGTTCTGGTAATTCAAAAGTGAAGAAACTTCCATTTGAAGTTCATGTAATCGGGACAACGCTTTACTGTGCGACAACCATAGCACTTCTTTGTGTAATATTACTAACAATGACTTGTGTATACTACCCATATACTGTGTATACTACACAGGATTTTAAGTAGTCTACACTGCGAAGGTCGTGCCTTAACAAAGATGATAATTTTGACGGCATTGTCTAGTACCTGCTTTAATAACGCTGGCATTTTTTCGTTGCGAGGGCGTGTTGGTGTAGTACACACTGACTACTTGTTCAGTTTTTAAAACTTTCTTGATCCTTGTAACAGCGCCAGCAACAGGATCTACCATGTGCCATCTGTGCACACGTCAATGCAATTGTCCCACAGTATCGAGTTTTGAATGAAGAAGAAAAAATTTCAGTACCGCTTGTAGAAGATGGCAATGGCTGCAGAACAAAATATTTCATGAAAGAACCTGAAAATTCATACCGCACAAATATCATTAACATAGTTAATCCTGCAAAGGCAGTGGATTTGTCAAGTTGAAACGAAAATCATGATATTTTTACGTCTTTTCATATATTCTGGATTCCATTTTGCACAGTGTTATGTGATAAGGGCACACTGGAAATCAACTTTGCAGTTTTCTTGTCCACCATGCACTTCACTACCTTCACTAATAGTGATTTCATAAGAGTTTCAACAAGGGTGAGGCTTACCAGCAAGAGCCTGGTCATGACTAACCAAGTACGACGTTTTCTGTGCATTCTCGTTGTTTGTTTTTACACGAAGCAAAATTTTGTCTGAACTGCATGGAGTTCGTCACTTTTTCTTTCGAAGTAGTCTGCAATTTTATTTGTGAATTTTTTAATTGAGAAATGCCGTCTATGTTTGGCAGGGAACATAGAACTATTGGGAAAAACTTTGTTACATATCACACACTGTGGACGTTCATCAGCAAACTCAGTGAATCCCATGTCCAAATATAAATCACAATATTTTCGTTTGTTACTTTGATTACCTATACACTAGGCATTGTAGACTCAGAGACAGGATCATGTTCAACATATTCGCACTATCTTCTTTGAAAGTAAGGTTATAGGTGTTATCTCCCTTTGACTGAGCACTGGTTGATGGCTAATGACTCTTAGGTCTTAGGGAGTCCGTCTTAAGCCACAGTTCCTGTTCAACGAAAGTTTAGTTAACACATCTGCTATCAAATTAACATACAGTATATAGATTGTAGATTCCACGTACCACGAATAACAAAGTAATGCTGCCCGCCGAGTATATAAAAAATAAAATAAATTTCGAGAATCATTGAGTACTTGGCAAGCAAGAAAGATCGAGATAGTTCCAGTGACGAGTAGATTTAATATTAATGCTGCCATGTAGCAAGAAGAATGCAAACTACTTTCTCAGAAAGTATTTTTCGCTTGATGAAAGTAGTTTCCGTTTTCCCCGCTAGAGACTAGATGGAATTAGCAATTTTTGCCAGCTTCATAATTTCCGTGGACAGAGCCCCTGAGAATCATTCGCGGAGCCCTAAGGGATCCGCAGAGCACAGTTTGGGAACCGCTGCCATATATAATTGAACATTTAACAAAATATATCAATCACTGTTTAAATAATAGTGTATTGCCCCAATCTCTGAAGATTTTCAAGACAGTTTCTATTTATAAAAAAGGAGACCTGTCTAGACCTGAAAATTATAGACTCATCTCTATTGTTCCTACATTCTCTAAAATATTAGAAGCAGTAATGAAAACTCAATTAACACATCACTTTGAAACAAATAACTTATTTACTAAGGAACAATTCCGATTTAGAAAAGACTAATCTCAACTGTCCTCTCTGGAGTCGATAATTGTGATAGCTCATTTGCTATTTTATGCCATGTGTCTAAAGCATTTGATTGTGTATGACATGAAACATTAATTTTAAAGTTCTATTATTAAGGTGTTAGAAAAAAATAATTATATTTGTTTAGATCTTATTTATCAAACCCTACACAACATGTATGTCTAAATGGCGTTTATTCCAATTTAGTCAATGTTGAATGTGGAGTTTCTCAAGGTACCATTTTGGGATCACTCTTATTTCTTAATTATGATGAATGACCTTCCAGAAAATGTTATTTGTGAATCTGTATTATTTGCAGATGACACAACTCTTTATTCATCACATACTGATATAAAAACTTTAAATTCAATAATGGAAAAATCATATAATACTGCATTAAATTGGTTTCAGGTGAATGGTTTCAGTCTAAATTTAAATAAAACTCAAAATATATTTAATTAAAAATACATTGAAATCAGGTAATCAGTCATAAGTAAAAATGTTAGGACTTGTATTGGATTCTAAACTAGCACGGGATGAACATATTAATTTGTTAAGTATTAGGCTATCAAGAGTAATTTACTTATAAAGACATTTGAAACCTTTAATACCAAAATTCTACCTCATAAATTCTTATTACTCCTTTTCAATAGTATATTATCATATGGTATTTGTATTTTAATTCATATTTTATATTTGGGGAAATAGCAGTAGCATATCCAAGATTCTCATTCTAAAAAAAACATTTTAATAGGGCCTGCATATGACACTCACTGTAAACCAGGGGCGTATTTTGCGGGCTACCGGCGGTAGCCCAAGGAAATTACAAAAGAAAAAGTTTATAATATAACATAATGTAATAATTTTGTATTATTAGTTTTACCATAGTAATTAAAATTAAAGTAATTGTGAGATATATTTTGTGTAATAATAGGGTCAGCGGTAGCCCAAACCCTTTAACCAGTATACGCCACTGCTGTAAACCACTATTTAAACAAGAAAAAATTTTAACTGTCATAAATTTATATATATTCCAATGTTTAATGAAAATTAAGAAAAACCTTAATACTTATCACCCTAAAACAGAAGTTCACCACTATAATACAAAGTACAATTATTATCTTTCATAACCTAGAGTTAGAGTAAGTAAATAAAAAAAAAATAGTTCAATTCTGTTACTATAACACTGTTTAATAAGTTACCACAAAAGGCACATTATGCAAGTAATATACACCACAGTCTAATAGATACAGTCACGCAACTCATACCTATAAAATATGCCAACATTTGACAGCTGGCGCGACAGTAGCCCTCTAGCGGCAGGCAAGTTAAAAGTGTGCACACGACATATGACAACACATCAGAAAACGGGTTTTGCGTAATTTATTTTATATTTATATGCCATACAATAAGTGTATATGGTTCTTATTAATTCTACTTTAGAATCCTGGAAGAATTTCACATGCAGTTAATCTACAGGTTTCAGAAGCTGGGAATAAACGTAATTCTTTCTGCTCCTTACAACTGAATCATGGCTCTGATCACGTATCATGGTTTGAAATAATATAATTGTTCGTGCGTGATCGGTTAATTCAATTCATTCCTAAATATATTTATGAATCATTGGAACTTTGTATTTCCTGTGAGAAGAGTAAAAATTAGTAGCTTCAAAATTGTAGGGTACATCGCGTGGTGAACTCCGCTCCCCATTTCCTGAGAAATTAACGATTTTGCATACCGCAAATTGGGGCAAACTCGGCCGCTGAGGTAAACTTGAAAATAAAGAAAAAGGGAGGATTTAAACATTAATATGGAGTTCATTATTTTTCCATTTCTTAAGAACTGGTATTTCCTTTATTATTTTGAGTCACAAATAGTGCTGATGTTATGGTTTAAATTTTTATGGCAAGTTTACCGCATTTTACATTACATTTCCAGTTTTCACACATAATGCCTAATTTTAACTTATCCTACCTATATAATACGTAATTTACATGCCCTTACTGTTAATATGACGTAGGTGAGAACAAATAAATGAACACACAATTTTGTTGAAAAAATTGTAACTTCAATTAACTCAGAAAATGTAGGCCTAATTTTGTTTTCAGAGCAGAAGTGGTGTAAGTCAAAAATGGGTAATGAGGGGTTAAAGTAAATATTCTGTAAACTACAGCGCAAAGTGGCAGTTAATATTGAATGTATTTAAACTATTAATAGTCAGTGAATAGCATGAAGGATATATTAATTGCTACTTTGCGCTGTATTTTACAGAATGTTTACTTTAAACCTCATTACCTGATTTTGACTTACACCACTTCTGCACTGAACGGCTCAAATAATCACTGGAAATGTAAAATCAATACCAATAACAGTCATGCAAATTATTACAGAAAGGATTGCTATTTATATTAAATTTAAAAAAAGCTCTTTTATTTCTTGAGAACTTAATACGTCTGCCACATGAATCTACACCAACACATCAGAAATTTATCGGCACAGTCTGGATTTATTCAAGAAGTGAATATTTTGCAAAAGGATTACTATACTCCATGAATTATTGCAAAATTAACACCATGATACCTACTTGAATGCTATATAACATTCAACTTTTGAAAAATATAAATAAAAAAACACGAATACAAAAATTATGGAATTACTTGCATTAAAAACTGTAGATATATTATCCAAAATCGGAATGGTTACACATTTACACATATGATCTCTGCAAAAATATAATATACTGTAACAGGTATTTACTTTGTTTTTATTTAAACTCTCCTTCCTGACATACAAATAGTAACTGATAAGTAATAAATGTTTTATAGAACACAATACGTAAGCTACCTACAACGTGGATTATTGGTTATGACTGAGTTATGATTTTCTCTTGGTCTTTAGAGAATCTGAAGAACGACAAATTCGGAGATTTAAACTTGTTGGTACTGCTATTTTCGTCATTGCACACATTGCCTTTATTCCGACGCATGATTAAAACGTTATTATAACATCTCGCATCCCTTTAAAGCACGTGCTGGCTGTATCAACCCTATGGCCAGTGCCTTGCCTGCCGCTTGGACGCTAGTGTCGCGAATGTAGGCAAAAAAGTGTTGAAGTTGCGAGACTGTATGTATTAGACTGTGATATACACTTTAAATCTATTCTGTATAACTGAGTAGCCAGTTTGCAAAACCAGCTATTTGCAAGTTAGATGAATTTTGGCAAATGAGGAAAATTGTGTAAAAACTTATCCACAGATGCTAGAGGCATGATTTCTAGTTTAAATAATGGGGAAAAAATATTTAGTGTGTCTTCCTACAGCTCAGAAATATATGATTAATAGGTAATTAGTTATATTGTATATTAATTTGCAAATAGCAGGTTTTGCAGCCGTACAGAGCAGTTAGCAGGATTTGCAACTCTATAGGTAGCCATATTAACGATACATTAGTTTGCAAAACCTGTTATTTGATCAATGTTAACAGCTTATCTGACAGCACTAACTTCGAAACAAACTAACGGTAGAAGAGAACATTCTTATTTTCGTTACATACCTAAATATTATTAAACACACAAATATTGTACCATAAAAAAGTAAAAAAGGAGAATAGAATACTAATGTTATAGTTTGAAGGTTTCCTTATGTACTACTGTTTGTGAAAAGTGCAACACACAGAAAGAATGGCCCGAACGACCCCAAACTCGGGAGATGTGCAAAACAGAGTACCAAATGCAGTGTGTTCGTACGAGTCTCGTTTCAACTTGTCCTACAGTGATGGTCACATACGTGTTAAGCTCTACCGTGGTGAACGCAGTCTGAGAGCCTGCATTGTTGAGCGGCATTGCGGACAAGTTCCTAGTGTGATGCAATATGCGATCTCGCTTCCTACGTACTCAGGACAATCTGAACTTCAACCGCTACATTAAAGAGGTCTTAGAGTCCGAGGTACTGCCCCTCCCTCAGGCAACTCCACATGCCATATTTCAGCAGGACAGTGTCCGGTCACATGTGGTGAGGATTGTGCAAGCCTTCTTCGAAGAACGACGGATATCACTGCTTTCCTGGCCTGCACGTTCGCCAGACATATCGCCCATCAAACATGTCTGGGATATGGTTGGTCGGCAACTGGTTCGTCATGGTCCTCCAGCACACACTCTTGACGCTTTGTGGACTCGCATACAAACTGCGTGGAGGGAGATTCCCCAGGAACATATCCAGGAACTCTTTCATTCCATGCCACGATGCTTAGAGGCTCTGATTGCAGCGCATGGAGGCTTCACTCCATACTGAAATCTCACGGTCACAGATCAGGTACAGTTCTGTAATTCTAATCCTTTGTGTATTGTCATGTATCTAAACTGTGATATCAATTTCATTTCAGTTACATGTATCCTTCTTGGTGTTGCAATTTCTACAAACATCAATGTAATATAACACTTTACAAAATGTTCGGTTCTTCATCATCCATGAGTTCGAAGTCCACTACATCCGTATGTTCATCCTCATCTTCACTCAGGTCTGCAACAGCAAGGTCTTGCTGCTGGTTGAACATTTCGGTGTAGAAGGTCAGGTTTGCATTCCGAAACCAGTCCTACACGAAATGCAATTCTAGAAGTCTTTCAATGTCCCTGACGTTTGCTTCTTTAAGGATGACACCCATTGGAATGTAATCCTTTTGGAAATGTTTACCTTTATTGTTTAAACTTTTGGATTCGCCTTTTCACTGGTACCATTCTCTTCATCATCTATATCTTATCCCTCAACACTAACAGAGTTATTGAAACAGGATACACCATATCCATCCTCACTCATTTCGGCAAAAGTCGAAAAAACTGTAAGATAATCACAGTAACCACTTCAAGACTTCAACACACTTAACATAAAAGTTTAGAAGTCCTCGATAAAGCGCGGGCAGAAACTCTCAGCAATTGTCTTAAATGCATCAGTAAAATAAATTTAACTATACGAGCAAAAAGTAGCTTTATTATCAGCGTCTAATAATATCTTATTCGTTATTTTAGTATGCTCAATGTAATCCTTATGGAGATCGAAATAGCAGCTTTTGCATCCGTAACTCTCAATATGGCCATGTTGTCTCAGTGACATTTAGCAGGTATTGCATCCTTACGCTCTCCACACTTAGCAGCTTTTGCAACCGTATGCAATTTTATTTACTAGATTTAAAGGGTTTAGAGTTGGATTTGTAACCGAATATATGGCTTATTACGTAGCTAATGACGAACTGAAACCATGGTTACCACTATCTCATTTTTCATTTTTTTGACAGTTAGCTGGTTTTGCATCTGGGCTACTCAACTGGTTAATCAACCATTCATTCTATTTGGGACTTCAAGGTTGGCAACTCTGCCTCATATGTTAGCGTCTGTGTCATGGAAGTATGCTGTTGCAGCAAGAGACCGACAAACAATAAAACACATTAAATCTACAGTCCACGTGTGTTTTAACCGTTGCTTACGTGATTACACAAGCTGGCGCATAGCACGATCGAGAGTAGGTCTCTGTGAGTCATTACAATTTTTGCCGCTAGGTTCGCCTCTCTGCCCTATGAAATGATGAATAGTACCATTACAAAGCATTGTGCAGCGTGAAAATAGTTCGATTAATTGTGCATTACTCATTGAGTACGAATATTACAAATATGCCAAGCATATTACAGTGTTATTTGAAGTTTGTTCAGCTAAGTTATATTCGAAAATTGTCTGTGTTTTGTGTTTTGCTATGTGAAGAACTCTGTACCAACAGGTCGTATCTTTATAGGTTAAGGTAAATGTCAAAGTTCTCTCATATAACAAGCAATGCTATGTTAAAAGTGGCGAATTGCATTTTCCGACTCTCGAATGATGTGACCCGAAATGTAAAATAATTTCATGCATTGTTTCACTTACCAAGCATTACTGATACAGGCCTGATGAAAATGTGAACGACGTGATGTAAACATTAAAGATAATGTTGTTACTGTTTTCCCTTTCTCTTTTAGAAAATACCGACAAAAGTAATGCATTATATTCATGCTGTACTTATTAGGTAATTAATGTGTATTTGTCTGTATTTTAGACCTGTGTATTGTTACGTAATTATCAGTGAATTAGGTTAGAGAACTTAACAAGGTTAGTATGAGATTAGGTAATGCACCTCAAACTGGTAACTAATGGCTGCTGCGAAATAGGCTGAGGTGGTTATCGTGTGAATCAAATTATATCTAGAATATCTAGTTTTATTATATACGGATACGTAAAGTTCTTTTTTATTTTATTTTAGCATGTGTTTGTAATTTTGTGAGGTTATGTCTAGCCTAATTTCTTTTTATTCTTGTATCATTACCAATACATTAATTTATTTTATATTCATTTCAGGTGTTACGGAGGTGTTACATCTATGGTGGCAACTCTACTTATGTTAGGATATGAAGTAACAGTATATATTCAACTTCATCATTTGCTAAAAATTAAAGAAAACTGTATGTCTTCCACTCATTCCATCGTCATTTCTTCTTATGTATGTGAACCACGTTCATTCTAAAAGTGCTACATTAAATGAACACTATAGACAACGTGATGGAACAATTTACAAGTTACTGTTAAAGTGCTCAACATTTTCAAGTGGTGCTATACCCATTGTTTCAAAATGTACATACATATTTTTAATTTCTATAAGAGGTGTCATAAATTATTTCAGCATATTTGTAAATTCTTCAAAATTAATTTTTCTAATTAATACCATAAAGTAATGAAATAATATAGCCTAGGCCTATATGTGATTTTATACTACCGGTATTGATGTTGATCTTGGTAAATTAATCCAATTTCACAGTGTTGTCTTTTGTATTGTGGTTCATAACGATTATAACAGTATGTACGTGGAAATGTTTTTAAAATAATAAATTCTAGCTCATGATTTTAAGTGGTCGTTTCAATGGGAGGTTATATTGGAAAGATGATCACAAATGGATAATTTACTGCAAGATACAAGAACTGAATATAAGCGAGTGTTCCGTTGAAAGTGAAAGTGAAAATTTCGTTTTACAAGAGCTAAGTAGGCGTAATATTTATTTTAGAAATTATTTGAAAGCTACAGAATATCAAGAATAGACCTGTAACCATAGAAATCAACTGCGAATGGTGAGTGGTCAGGTTTCATTAATAATTGAAAGGAAGTAAAAATTATTTTCTTCTTATCATCCTGTTTTCAATGTTTAAATTTAAGCACCTTTCTCTTCCTTGTTATTTCGTGAGAGATTACTTCATACTATCACATAAGCTAAATTTTTTCTGTACAGATAATAAAAATTACATACATAAGTAGGCTACTTGAATACTGACGATACAAACTTCATATACATACCTCATCAGGTATATTCAAGAAGACATCTAATGTACTGTAACCAGCACATGATTAAAATACTGATCAGATGTCCAACAGTTTCTTATTGCACTCTTCACTTCAAAAGTTTGGCACATAGTTAATGAAAATCTTGATCAGGAAATCATTCATAAAAAAAGTTAAATGTACACGTTTAAAACTTTCCTATAACATAGGGCATCCTCATTGTTACTTTTAAATTTTAGGAATGTACGCTTATAACTGTATTACAATCTGAAATAATCATAATATTTATAACACGAGGGTCCTTGTAGATAGTCAGTTCCAGTGTTCTATATGTAATTAAGAAATGACCCAGTTTATTGCACTTTGAGCACTTTTCCATTTAGGGGCTTCTGATTAAGTTTCCTAATCACTTCGTATTTACTGGAAATATATTTGGCAATATTGTCCAGTAGTGGTTTCACAAGTTTTCCCAAAATAAAGAGGGACATTTCCTCATCTTTACATGTGTCGCACTTCAGTTCTTGCGAAAATCTTGGCTTCAGAAAAGAATACTACAGCGTTTACTATTACTATGCTCAATAGATTAATCAGTAGGCCTATAGAAATGTTTTCACCACTGCAAGAAAAAATCGCGTAATAATCATACTTCTCAATTATTGTGACGTTCGTATTTTTTTTTAAAGAGAGGGAAAAGTTACGCTTTCATGCAAATGCTTAATTATGAATTCAAGGAAATTAAAGATAATGCAGTACCTTAATTAGTTGCAATATCTTATTTAATAACAATACTAAGAATATTAGGTGAAAAGGGTAGGCTATAGTGCGTATATGTAAGATGTCAAGTTAATTCATTTCCGGAAATGTTTGGTGTATGAACTGAAGTACAGAGCAGACAGTCCCTCAGTTTATATGTAATATGTTTTAATATCAAGAATGACAGCCTTTTATTGTAATACAATTGAGGAGTAGAAGTTTGCAAATTACGTCTATTGTCCATAAAATATTGTACGAAGCATTTAATAAGCAATGGTGAGTCCTTTAAATGTCCCAAATGTCAATGTCTTTTAAGTGTTCTGCTATGAATATATAGGGCAGAACAGCGCTCCGAGCGGCGGAATTGGCATTACGAGGGAAGCACTTCAGACTCGTTTTTCATGCTCTATGCGCCAGCTTGTGTAATCTCGTAAGCAACGGTTTTAACCATCAATCGAGCTATCAAGGCTCGAACATTGGTCCTCGCGACCCAGATAAGTATTAGTGACATTGGAAACAAAGGTAACAGTGCAAAAAAACAGTGAAATATAAAAGTGCAGTTTAGCGAAATCAAAATGGCTAAGGATGAATTGTGAAATGTACAAGAAAAGGGAAGTTCTGTGAGAGCCATCTAGCGGTTTTCTAGTGAACTTCTAGCACTAGTGATCGGTAAGGTAGGAGGCTACCGAAGTTACAATCCAGTATTTCCATCTAGCGGAATTTCTGTCAACTTCAAGGTAGGAGGCTGCAATCCAGTAATCTAGTACTGTACTTTCATCTAGCAGATGTTCAACTAACCTCAAGGTCTTGTCGTCGGTGAAGGAAACAGCTGAGAATCCAGTATTTCTATCAATTAGCTTTGCAGTGAAATTCAAACAATTGTTATCAACAAGGTAGGAAAATAAATTACAACATGAGTGATTCAAAGGTACTTATACATAAAAGAGGCTTAGCCAAGGCCAATTTAACCAGACTTGAAACATTTCTTGGAAGGGTTGATGAAGTAACAGAACCGAGTTTGATCAAGGTAAAATATGAAAGACTAGACAGCATACTATTGAAATATGAAGAATGTCAAGGTCAATTAGAAATGGTAGGTGACGAAGAACATTCAGAGGACAGGCTAGAATTTGAAGAGCAGTATGATAGGGTAAAGGCAAGGTTTTTAACAATAATGGACAGCAGAAATAATGTTGCACAGGAGAGTAAACAGCCCACAGTTGAAGGGAAAATAAAGTTGCCAATCATCAGTCTGCCTAGTTTCAATGGAGACTATAGCACTTGGCTCAACTTTAGGGATATGTTTAGCAGTCTAATAGTAAAAAAATAGTGATGTAGCAGAAGCTCAAAAAATGCATTATTTATTATCTGCACTAAAGGGTGAACCACATAAACTAATAGAAAATCTGACAATATGTGATGCAAATTTTGAAATTGCTTGGGACATGGTTTATCAGAGATATAATAATGAAAAACTTATTGCATCGAAACATGCAATGGCAATCTTGTCACTGCCAACAGTAAGCAAGGAGTCACATGGAGATTTACGGTCATTAGTGAGTCAAGTAAAGGGCAATATGAATGCGTTAGAAGCATTATCTTTAGAGGTTCCATTACATGAAATACTATTGTTACAATTGATACTGGAAAAAATAGACACTCAGAGTAGGAAGTCGAATGGGAATTAATCTGCATGGATCAAAACATGTCAACACTCAAGGAGTTATTGGATTTTCTTGAACATAAATCTCAGACATTAGAAACCATAATCGGTATTCCTCTATCTGAATACAGAGTAAAGTTTGATAGAGGAAAGCAAGTGAGTAAAGCATTGATAATGACGCAACCCAGGTGTTATTATTGCAACCAGTCACTTTGCAGTACAATTGCCAAGCTTTCTCAAGTAACAGTACCTATGCAGGAGAGAAAGAACTGCGTCCTTAAGCACAGACTCTGTTGGAACTGTTTGCAAAGCCAACATTTGATGAAAGATTGTCGAGCCGGGACCTGCAAGCAGTGTGGAGCGAAGCACCATGCACTCCTACATCCAAATTAGACAGCAGAGATACAACAAAAGGGTTCCATGACTACACAACAAGCATGTCACAGCATCAAGAATGAAGTAAAGTCACATGTATTGTTGTCGACAGTCATTGTAATGGTAAACAATGCGCAAGGAGACTTACAACAACATCAACAGATGGAAGGTTCACAGCTGATACAAAGTTCTCAGTGCTTTCTAAGATCACAGGGAATATGCCTTCAGTCTATGTAAAATACAAGAAAGAAAACATCTCATATGAAATGGAACTAGCGGATCCTACTTTTAACAAACGAGGGAAGATTGATCTACTGATAGGAACTGAAATATTCTTCCAAATATTGCGACCATAAGCAAGGGTGGACGTAAACAACTCGCTACCAATGCACAGCACAAAATTAGGGTTATTTCGACCATCACAGTAACATCACTTCTTACTTACAACAAGGACAACTTAGAATAACAACTACAGCATTTCTGGGAATTAGAAGATATTCCAGAAAGAACAACAACAACAGAAGAAGAAGAATGTGAAAAACATTTTGTAGCAACATCAACAAGAGATGAAACTGGAAGATTTGTGGTATGACTTCCTCGATGTCCAAATCATCAGCAGTTAGGAGAATCTTTTCAAGAGGCATATAACATATTGCAACAGATGGAGCTACATTTCCAAAGGCAACTGTTACTTCAAGAAGAATACTCTAAGTTCATGACAGACTATGAGCAATTAGGACACATGAGAAAAATAGATATAAAGAAAGAGGAAGAAAACAAGGAAAGTTGTTACCGGTACCTTCCACATTATGCAGTTTTTAAGAACTCGGGAGAAGAGCAAAAAATTAGAATGTTGTTTGATGCATCAAGTAAGAAAACAAAGGGCACATCATCAGCACCATTTCAAGCCACACGATGCTTACAAATGCTGGTTGAAGAAGTATCACGAAGATACCCATTAGTTTCAAGAGCTCTGCAGAGAGATTTCTACATGGATGATCATCTTAGTGATTGCAGCGACCTGCAAACAGCTGAACTACAAACTCTACTAGGCAGTGTAAAGGACATCACAGAGCAAGAGGATATTACACTCAGATTCTCTTCACTACACAGACTACAATGGGTACTCTCGTACTGTCTCAGATTTGTTCACAATTGTAGAAGAGGAGCAAAGAAGAGAACTGGTATATTGACAAAGGAAGAATTGTGGTACACACTGATGGCATGTATCAAACAAGCACAGCTTCAAGAATACTCGACGGAAATCAAGGATTTAAATACTCTCTACAGTGTCCATGAAGAGTAAACTGAAGGATCTTAACCTATTCCTGGATTCTGAAAATATTCTCAGGGTGGGTGGAAGACTGAACAGTTCTTCTAGGTGTTATGAACATAAGCATCAAATTATCCTTCCACCGAAGCAAAATATAACAAGACTACTACATGTGGGTTCACAACTTTTAACAGCATCTCTAAGGCAAAGACTGTAAACATTCGACGTGTGTTAAGACCCATTATTCATAAATGCCTACCATGCTTCAAACTAAAGGCCAGCATATCCAAACAACTTATGGGACAGCTACCTTTTGCACAAGTGACAGCTTCTCGACCATTCATAAATTCTGGAGTGGATTATGCTGGGCCTTATTTTATAAAATATGGTTCAACAAGAAGCAAGGTCAAAGTTAAATGCTATATATGCCTCAGTACCAAGGCAATTCATTTGGATCTCGTCAGAGACTCGACGTCAGAAGCATTTATCACCGCCTTACGACGATTCACAGCTAGATGAGGGAAATGTGAAAATACGACATACAGTATACAGTCGTATATACAGTGACAATGGTACAAATTTCGTAGGAGCGAAGAACGAACTATGAGAGTTGCATCAATTATTGAAGTCAAGAGAAGGGACCAAGGAGTTGGAAGAATTTGCTGCTAAGGAAGAATTCAATTGGCACTTCATTCCACCCAACTCTTCAAATTTCGGGGCACTCTGGGAGGCCAGAGTCAAATCCATGAAACACCACCTAAGATGTGTCATTGGAGCCAACTACTTGACATACGACGAGCTGCATATCTTAATATGTCAAGTTGAAGCAGTTCTCAATTCCAGACCCATCACGTCCATATCAAATAATCCTGATGATCCCTCTTATCTTAGTCCAGGTAATTTTCTTATAGGTGCTTCTTTAATGTCCTATCCTGAATCAGACTTATCCTCATCACCAATTAATTACCTGTCTCGTTGGGAACACATCCAGAAGATGCATCAAGACTTCTCGAGGAGATGATCATGCTTGCAGCAGCGATCCAAGTAGTGTATGAAGGAAGGCAACATCCAGCCAGGTGCAGTAGTGCTGCTGAAGGAAGACAACCTGCCACCTATGCAGTGGAAGCTAGCTGTGATTCAAGAAGTGATTCCAGGAAAGTATGGACTAATTAGAGTAGTAGTCATTCGAACTAAAGATGGAAAATTCAAACGACCTATCAGTAAATTATGTTTGTTGCCAAATGTTAATTCATGTTAGTTTTCCAATATTTTCAAAGGCTGTCAGTACTTTCAGTATAATTTGTGTTCTATTTGTGTTAAATGGGACTTCAAGATTGACAACTCTACCTCATATGTTAGCATCTGTAAGTGTCATGTAAGTATGCTGTTGCAGCAAGAGGCCGACAAACAATAAAACACATTAAATCTACAGTCCACGTGTGTTTTAACCATGAATTGAGCTACCAAGTCCCCAGCACATTCAATAGTATTATTGAATTTCTTGACTCCACTGTAAATGTATTCTAAATTTCTAAGCTCCATTGCTCTGTATTATTACGATTATTATTAGTATTGGTTATTGTTATTATTATTACCAGTATTGTCAAATATTATTTTATATCTCTTGTAATTTTGTATATTTTATGCCTATTGCAACAAACTGCTGCTCATGACATTAATAAATGATTGACTGATTGATTGTAAACTCCACACCAGGGAATAATACATGTACTTGTATGTGTGTATTGTGTTTCTTTTGTGAGTTGTTACAATGGACATAAATTTTAGTAAGACGAGTGTTGGAACACGGTGTATTCAATGACTAAGGACGAAGCAGTCCATCGCTAATCTGTATGTCATATTATTGTCTGAGCTATTGATTTCATTTTTCTTCTTATCTTATCTTCTAGGCTTTGTATATTATCTGGTACATTTCTTCTTATGTGTCCCCATACAGCTAACCACTGCAAATCCAATTACAGTAAAACCTCAATAAGATGCACCCGTTTATTATGCTGTCTCATGTAATACACTTTTTTTGTCTGGTCCCTGTACATTTCATATATAATACCTTTATAAAATACCCCGTCTATTGTGCTCTAGTCCTGCATAATACGCTATTTTTGTGGAATATTTTCGATGTATTTTACAGCAATGAAACATTTTGGTCACTGAACTCACTAGTGGATGCCATTAACCTGAAAAGTGTTCGACCCTTTACCTGCGCATTTAAACCTGTGCAATACCCATCCTCTTGTTACGCTCTCTTATTCGATTCTTTACTTGTGCGCTTAAAGCCTACATACAGTTACAATACCTCACCCTCTTGCTAACCCTCTCTCTCAAACAACATTCCTCACTCGACCGTAATAAAATTCTGGAAATTGTTGCTGGTCAGTTTGTTGTCCTTAGTATATTGAAGTGTCTATGAGTGTGATTACAATGAGTGTTAAACGAAAAGCGCCTTCTGTGCTGGAAAAATTGGAAATCTTACGAAAGTATGATGAAAACAGTACTCTTAATCAGAAACAACTCTCTGATTCATTAGGATCGCATCATAGACATTAAGGACGAAGATAAAAAATCGCGACTCAATCACTGCAGCTGCGACGTCAGGAGGATGTAAGTACAGGAAAGTGAAGTGTGGTAAACATGAGGACTTGGAGAACATTTTGGTCGACTGGCTTCATCAGTCTCGAAATGCAACCATACCCATAAGTGACTCTATCATTCAAGAGATGGTGCGCGAAATAGCATGCAAATTAAACTTCAACTTTTCTGCTTCCAATCGTTGGCTTGACAGATTTAAACAATGACATGGAATTGTTTACCGCCAGATTTCCGGCAAGTCAGGAACTGTCAGTGAAAGTGACATTAGTGAGTGGAAAAGCAGAGTCTGCCTAATCTGATTTCAAGATACGAACCCCGTGATATTTTAATGTGGACGAATGTAGTTTATTCTTTAAGCTCATGCCCGACAAATGATACATTTTCAAAGGAAAAAAGTGTCATGGGGAAAAATTAAGTAAGAAGAGGGTAACAGTGCTCGTTGCTGCTAATTCTGATGGCTCTGAAAAGCTGCCTCTGGTCGTGGTGGAAAAATCAGCAAAACCGCGATGTTTCAAACATGTAAAGAACCTGCCATGTGTTTATAAGAACCAGGTATTTGCATGGATGACCAGCTATTTGTTTGTCAAGTGGTTAAAGGATTTGGACAACAAAATGGTGAGTACATTTTTTTTTTAATTCCCATAATTCGTTGTCTGAAAGTAGTCCCCCATCTGACATAACTGATGATGAGGATTGGGTTGCTGCGCATGAAAAGCTGATGATTTACACTTGGAGGATTTCAAATCTGTAGATGATGGTGTTGTGACCTCAGATATTCTTGATTTAGATGACATTATAGAAAATCATGCCACAGTTGAGGAAGAAGGGGATAAAGAACAGGAATCAGTTCAATCTGTTCCAATGTGAGAGGATGCCCTTGCAGCGACGACAGTGATGAGACAATTTATCAGTGCTTGTTCTGATGATATGTCAGTTAGTGTAAATTCATATTTAAATCCTGTTAAAAATGTGATTATTCATTGTAAGGGTTCATGTAAACGACAAACAACTATAAACGACGTTTTTCGAAAGAATTAAGTACAGTACATATTGTAAATGTTTTTGACATGCAGTAATTGCATAATGGAGTAATACTGTATTACCTTTCACGAATGATGTATTTCAATAAAGAAAAATGCTAATAGATATTGTATATAAATCTACCTAATAGTATACCTGCGGTTCCAGTTAATACACAGTTCCTTGAACAGTGTCTTATCGGAGTTTACTGTATAAGACTCATTTCTGACGACTGTGATCGTATGATATTCCTTAGGGACGATAGTATGTTTTCAAGAAAAGTATTTTTGTAGTCATGTGACGGTGATTAGCCATCTTGTTCTACTGATTGATCACCATCTGGCATTGAGTGATTTAAGTGCATATTATTGTACAGTGCACATGTGCCGTGGCTTCAAGTACTTGTTGAAAGTTTGGTTATATGAGAAGTTGTATTGAAAGAGGGAGTGAGACAGCTAGTTATCCTTCCTTCCTCTAGAGTTGGATTTGTTTTATATATGTATTTTTTTTAATCTGGTTCATTATTCATACTTGGGCAAGTGTGTGTGTGTGTGTCAGAATGATTATATCTTTGATTATATTGTAATAACTAGCCGTACCCGTGCGCTCCGCTGCACCCGTTAGAAATAAATATAAAGTAATTACATAATTAAAATAGGACATTTGATCCAGGGAACATTCGTGTTTGATAGAAGGATAAATCGTTTAATATGTTACTTAATTTAAATTGCATCCAAATAATTAAAATGCGATCATTTTGGTCCAGAGACACTCATTTGGTGCAATGACAATTCCTTTAACATGTTTCTTAATTTTTATTACATGCAACCATAGTTTAATGAAGATTGACATCATTTAGATTTAATGTGTATATTTTATTTTACTTGTTATAGGTTTCCATTGAATTATGGTAATAACTTAATTTTAACTCTTGTTTTCTACGTATTCAGTAAATGGCGCTTGGCCCACTATGGTACTGAACCCTTCAAATAACTTAAATTATATTATATAATATTACATTACATATTATATTATATTATATTATATCAGAAGTTACTGTAATAACATTATAGCATTATGTCCATTTAGAGAAACTACACTTTCCAGTGGTGAAATAATAATTAATTATACAAATCGGTTAATTTAGCTTCCGATATTACTTCATACAAACACAGAAACATTCTCTGTAGGCTATCTTTCATAGCTTTCGATTATTGCTGTCCAAGGCCCCTTATAGACGAAGTCATTTGTTTTTTAATTCATTACACGGCCTTAGATGGCAGTTATTTTAATTTTAAAACTCATTTATCTCATTAAATATCAGTCCTATCAAAATTTTTCAAGGAATAAAACTTATCGCAAATTATTTTTAAAGAAACTTTTGTTATGTAACATTTTTCACAAAAATCAATAATAAGCGAGATATTTCGATTTATTTAATTCAGGCCCCCTTATAACCCCCCTTTTAAATAATGTATTTTGAATGCCATATAGCCTAAAATCTAAGTTACAACGAACTTACAGACATACAAATAAAAATTTCAAAAAAGCGATTTTCGGTTTCAGGGTGGTTAATTATATATATGAGGACCAATTATTTTTGGAAAATCGAAAATTACCAGAAAAATTTCGGCTACAGATTTATTATTAGTATAGATTGTGAGAAAAAATCTCCCTCTCTCTGTATTGAAGTTAATGTTACCCTTCATGTGTTCATGACTCTTCAGTTATGAGGAGTGGCTGAACATCGAAAGTGTTGAACTACCCTGATAGTGGACATTAAAAGTCTTGATTTGTGCGTTATAATGAGTTTGCTTAACTGGTTGAGAATTTCACAACGAAAAGAAACAGAACGTAGTATTCACATTGAAAAAGTAATAGTGACAGATGTTAGCTATAAAAAATTTCCCAGAACACAACGACACTTAGATTTGGAGGATGACTGGTTGTTTAGAAACTGTGTTGGAGTCATACGAAGTAAGTGAAAATTTGAAAGTTCTATCAACAGATTTTCCAGAATGTTGGTCAAAAGCTCAGTCGATTGCCTATTTAAGAAAGAAAACAGCTGGTTGGTTGTAAGGAATGGAAAAACTCGGTTGTTCTATGAGTGTTCAAGTTTGTAAGCTGGGCTTAGGTCCATGCCAAGGCACATGCTTAAACTCAACCAAAGAGTGGGTCGATTATGACGTTAGAGGTTTTGGAAACACTACCTAAGAAAAACAGCAAAATGATCTGTGGAGAAAGATACATGAACATAAAAGCACTACTACTCATATAATATCAGAACAGATTAAGAGTGATGCTAATAAGAAGTCTTTAGAAACTGGAGTAGACAAGATGAATGCAGTACAGTATGAGTTTAGATCAGCGTATGAAATTGGAAAATTTGGTAGATCACTCACTGATTTTCCAGCAGATACTGAAGTCCAACAATTAAATGGATTGTACATGGACAGAGTTTTACATTCCAGGTTTAGCCGCACTAATATCTTGAATCACATCTACATAGAATAGCCAACATATAATTTCAACAATAGTAAATAGTTATGGTACATGAATCAACGACTATCAGCAATAGGCCTGTACTCGTCATGTTTAAAATGTGCATTGACAGAAAGTATACCTGTGCATTCTTTCTGTTGGGACATTACTGAACTTAACGACACAATCAGAAGTTTGATCAAGGATGCTATAATACAGAATCTGATTTTCTATAGTTCTGATTAAGTTTCCCTTAAAAATTTAGTTGAATTTGCTTGTGATGGAGAATATATTATTTTGAAAAGAAAAAAACAGTGTTGCCATTGAGTTATGTACAGAAACTTTTACATAATTTCATTTAATGGCATTGTGTTAATTATAGATTAGAACAGCAGTCCATGATACAAGAGATGAAGTACAGGGCCTAAACCATTTTAATATTTTTTTCGACAAATTATACTTTGTATGGTCAGTATGTCTTCAAAACATCAAATGCAACTACAAGATTGCAACTGAGTTGAGTAAAAAGTTGAGTAAAGTTGGGAAGATATTATGTATTTGATGAACTGCCTCCAGAACCAGGACAGTGAAGTCAGTGTACGAAAGCTATAGAGTTGTCAGATTTAAAGCAGAGATATAACAATTCCAGAAGCTGTTAAAGCTATCAAACGTACTGTTAGGATCTTCGAATCTATGATACATTTGCAAGGATCCTATGCTGAGGAGGTATTCTCTGCTTTAAAACAAAATATTTTCAAAGAATTGAGCTACAAAGCAGCACAAAGACAGTTGAAATAAACCCTGGTCAATTACATAGAAGCCTGGGAGAAAACCTGAAGCAGAGGCTTATTATCATTCCACACAAGCATCCTACTTACATTTACAATCTAAGATTAGTGATACAGAAATGGAAGACAGGCAGAAAAAGAGGCTGTTGAAAGATTTGACTGTTGCAAATACAACAAGTATAACCTGTAGTGATACAAGCATCTCAAACTTGTGTGAATATTTCCATCTTGAAGAAAGCGAAAGTACATTCAGGCCTTCAGGAAATACACTGATATCAACATGAAACCACCAGAGCTTTGTAGTTTGTTAAGCATTGTTGTTGGTTAGTGAACTGTCTGAAGACAGGTTTGAACCTCATAAGTGACACCAATAAAGCATCACTCATGAGGCAACTAAGCTAGGAGATAATGGGGTAGGGTTGCCAGTTTCTTCCACCTCCATTGCAATCAGTGCAGACTAGTAACATATTACACCAATCAGACTTCAGATGTATATAAACAAATTGTTCTTCTTCTGACACATATCAAGTGAGATGTACTGCCTGGTAACAGATGTACAGATACGGAATTAAAATTTGGAGCGAGTCTTGATGGAAGACCACCTGTATGTAGGCAACAATTTCGCACGACTATCCACAAGTAGCACAGCATATATACAGGGGCTCTTGCTTACTGCATGTGCGCAGTGTGTTGTAAGCGAAACTTATCCAATAAGAAAGCTCCAAATTTTATTTCTGTATCTGTACATATCAGCCAGGACTTCAATCAGAGTCCAGTTACATATTATAGATTCTATCTCAATTTCACCTGAAGAATGTGAATGAGCATTACTGTAATGAACAATATCTGTACTAAGAAAAAAAATATTCTTCTAGTAAAAGAATTTCTAGGCTTTTGTTCCTAAAAAGTGTTGACTCATCAGTGTCAGCAATAGTGGCTGCTATCTGGAAGATCTGCAGAGGAGACTTCATGACGAAGAAGTAACTTTGGAAAAGAAGTGCAGTACAAGTCCGTATGGAGTCTACTGTGACTAAGGAGGCTTCAACAGTACCCCCTAAAAATTGTATCCACCTACAGCACTGATCATAACCCTCTAGTTTGAGAAATACTCCTATAGAAGAACTTATATATAAAATCAAGAAAGAAATTAGAAGAACTTTTGCGAGTGAAAGCAAATTTCATTAAAAGATATTGGTATCAGTAATGCGTGACTGCAGATGAATACCATTTCAACAACTTCTATAATACAGATTAATACTCATAATGAAATAGAACTGTGCGCATGTTATTACTGACAAAGGGATTACTGATCGATAAAATTGGTTCCTGACATGATATTAAGCAAGCAGAGCTCCCGTATTGTCACGGATGCAAGCAGAAAAAAATACGTGTACAACCATAAAGTTTCAGACCCATTTCTATTCACAAAGACCAAAATACAAAACACATCTCAAATCCAGAAATTAAAATGCAGTCCAATTCCTGAACTGACAATATTAATGTCTAAGATGGCAAGGTATGATAACAGAAAATCTATATATCTACCTCTTTCACACGCAAGTTACCAAGAGGCTATGACTGAAAGGTTGAGTTCCAAGGAGTCAAGATACTTGACATCTTTACCATAATTCCTAAAACATCTATGAATCTGTGGCATATCAGCCTATGAAAAGCCAAGGCCAACCAGCTGACTATTGGCCTCACGTCCACATGCCTCAACAGAGATGAATGATTATCCAACCAGTACGGAGATATTGTGTGGTCAGCATAATGATCCCTTCAACCATTAAATCGGATTTTGCTACCTAGCGTAGTTCCCCAAATTTATCACGGTGCTGGGTGGGTACAGATCCCATATATTGGCCGAAATTTCATGGGAAAATTTCTTCTCCATGAGGACTTCGAACCAGGGCTTATTCTGTAACTTGACTTCAGGTATGCCTTAGACCACAATGTTATGGTGCAGGACTAAAACATTTGTAGGGTCTGTTTATGTCCCATCAAAAGAATATCTGAATTCTGTTCCTTTGAGAAAAACAGTCAATGCATGATTATATTGCTGACATTACTACGATACTAAACATCTTACTCTGTATTGTGCATCTTAACAGCAATCACAAAAGAAGTTGTGCATACTAGAGACCAATTTTTAACTATGAGTTTACTATATGCTTTACGAAAATACTATTTTAATTTACAGTGAAAGAAAACACATTTAATTATAAATATTAAGACATTTCTTACCTGTAGCATTTTGCCAATGGAAATAGAAGGCACAGCTTTTGGTGAAATTCACAAAATTCCTTGTATGAACGAAATAAATATGTAGGATCAGGTTGAGTGGTTCGTTCCACTTTCAAAATGTACACATAATATTTTTCTGGATCATATCGCTTCTGGTACCCATACACACCTACACTCAGGATTCGTCCTTCCTGTTGCATTCTAAAACAGAATATTTCGTATATTGAAGATAGGAGAAATTGTACTTAATTTATTACAAAGATTAAATCTAACACATACTACTTCAAAAGAACCAAAATTAATCAGAACATGGTACATATGTGAGGTAAGTGTCACTTTGAATAAACAGAAAATTTAATATAAGACAATTTATTTAATTATGAACAATGTATAAACAGATAGTGTAAGAGAGGAAGACATTTTACTTATATTATATAGAAGGGTAAAACAGAGGAAAATTGTGAACAAGGTCGAAAACCTTCTGAGCTCATTCGTCACTTCAACTAAGGTTTCAAGCCTTACAATTTCGTTAGCTGACAGTGTTCTTATTCGTAATTTTCAGTCATTGTTTTTTTGATTCAACATATGCAGTACATCAAACCTCTTTGATATGAGCTCCGTAAGTCTCAAATGATCAAAGGATATTGAAAGAAAGGAATGAGAAAGTTTGTAGGCCTATGTAACATTAAATAGTGCCATGTTTGGATTTTCCTAATCATAACAGTCATCTGTCCCTTTTCATGCTCTGTCCTATTCCATATAAAAAAAAATTCTATGTGCATCTAACGTATGTGAGATAATATCAGAGTCATGTTGTGATTCATATGAATAAGAAGTATGTACTGATTATGTTGTTTCATTCAGAGAATAATAAAATAAACTTGCGATTTATCTAGATAGGCGAGACACAAATTTTTTGAAGTGCAGGAGTTTTTAAAGAAATATTTAAATGATGAAAAAAATAAGTAAATTTAACTTCTCAAGTATGCAAGGTAAACCAAGCTACGATGTTATAGACATGTTCAGAAGCAAAACCATCTTGATTGAAAGCTGGAAGCTATTCCAATTTTTTTTTATCACCCAAAGAAACATATATGTATTCGTATATATAAAGTAATGGCTATAACATTTCTCTTATATTCTTATATTCTACTCTGTTATGGGAATGAAAAGGGACGAAAAGTAGACTAACACTAAGGGTACGGCCACATGAGCTACATTTGTAACAGGTTTTCTGTGACAAATGGAGCTGGAATTATAGACTGCGTTGAGTTAAATGCAAGTGGCCACACGGGGCAGTAAATGTAGCAAGTTTGGCACATCCCAAGGTCGTGTCGCAACTCGAACACAATAATTTAGTGCAATGTAAATTTACAAATGTGTATGGATACATGCGTAAGCTAATTTTAAATACTATTTTCTTAATCTTACTCCTGTTTTTTGTTACTTTACCAGAAGGAAAAGTAAATACCGCCACTAAGTTCCCTTGTGGTAATTGAATTTGCAGCCAGGCCATTTTATTTAGGCCTAATGTATTCAAAAATAAAACAAGTGACATTGATGAGCGCAGTGAAATTTGTCTCTCGAATTAGCTATAAGATATCGCAATTTGTACTACACTGCTTATCTTATAGCATTAGAATATCTTTTGTTTGTAAAAACTTTATGAGACATGAGACTGTAACATAGCCTACCCTTAGATTCACCTTTCAGTTTCCCCCTTCCCCGAAATTTAATAATCTGAGAAACGTGATCTATCATGTTTAAGAGAATGTAAACTCTGTTTTTTATTGGATAAGATGTACAATGGGAGAAAGGCATTCTCAAATTTGAAGGAAAACTCGTTTTTTTAATGGTTGAAATTCTCAGTATGTATATGTAGTCATAACTAACAGAATCAACTTGTGCTTATGATGGAGTGAAGTAGAGAGAGAGATTGACTTTTAGATGGGAAATTATCGTGACAGATTTATAAAATACGATGCCAATATATATGATATATTTTGTTACTAACAATACGGTGCAAATAAATATTTCTTCACTTATGTATAGCCCAGGCTAAGCTGTCCTATGTTTTAACTCTTCAAAATATCTTTCTTTAAAGGTACATACATTTTTCTTCTTTCAATTTCGACCTAAAGAAATCTTTAATAATAAAATGTATATAAAAGCATTCTAGCAAACCCTTCACAGCGATTTTGTTTGGTAAAAAATGTACAATTCTTTTGTAGGCCAGACCTCACAAATCAGTATTGTTTATAAATATTATTGTGTTATAAAGACATTTCCACTTTGAGTTGTATTTTGGGATACAAGGGTCAAGTTTAAATTACCGCAACGTCCAATAAGCATTCTACAAAACCAAGAAAAAGAGAATTTTTATAATAGATGTGTTTACTTATACTCTTTTCAAAATATTGTTCTTTGAGAATACATATTTTCTTCTTTCTTTCATTTTGGACCAAAGGTATCCTTCAATAATAAAATCTAAACATAATGTTCCAGTAAACCCTCACAGCGACTGCATTTGGTTAAAAAAAAAAAAAAACAGATTGCCTCTTTGAGTTGTGTTTTGGGTCATGTTTAAAACTCCTTTTTACTTGGAGATGCTTTAGAAATTAATGTATTGACAAGGGAAGAGCATGTCTAATCTGTTGTAAATCCCAATGATCCTTCTACGGAACCACGAGAAATTAGGTCTTCATACTGCCTTTCAGCAAACCCTTCACCCACACCTACTTCCGATTGTTACTGACAAACAATATTGCCTGTTGTAAAATCGACACAGGAATAAAAGTTAACTTTATGGCACTGCTATAAATTTTCTTCTCATATGCATTACAATTGTGTATGACCGTAATAATGTACAGTAATAAGATATGTCATAAAAATGGAAGTAGGGTTAAGGAGAGAGGAGGTGAAGAAGGAGATCTTTAGCAATGCTAAGTGCTGCAAAACGCAAAAGAACTAGCTACAAATGTCGCTAGTGTGGCATGTCATGTGGCCACACGTAGCGACATTTAACGAGAACTGAGCAGTAATTGTTGCGCCCGTGTGGCCACCCATTTTGCTACAATTACGGCAGCTACATTTGTAGCAGAAAACCTGCGACAAATGTAGCTTGTGTGGCCATAACCTAAATGGGACTGGAAGAAAAATGATGAGATACAAGAACTTAATGTATAGATTACATCTATAGACATCAGCAGAACTGGAAGGAGTAAGCATGTCTTGAGAATAAACTCATCCAGGTCCCTAAGGCAATAATAAAATATCGTCAAAATGGAAAATGCTCTCTAGGATGCCCCATGAAAAGATTGCATGAAAATTGCCTTCTCAGGCAGTAACAGTTCTTTTAGGACTACTACTTGACAGGATGATGATGATGATGATGATGGTGCTGAAAACATGTGAAAAAGCAACTTAAATGATTCATGAAAGTGTTGTACTGAGAACCTATAGATTCCTATTAGGCTAAGTCTATTTACCAGATTCCCATGCATACGCATTTACTTCCTAAATTCGTCATTAGAAAAGTGCTCACCTTATGGTACAGTCACACGTCGCTACTTTTGCAGCACTGCATTATAAAAAACTGCGCAACTCTTGTACTGCGACGTGTGAACAACTGTGCAACCCAAAAAGTAGCAGCTGCCGAACCTGCTGCCTGCTACTTTTCCATGCTGCGCACAGTTTAAAAGTAGCGACGTGTGAATAGGGTTCTCAGGGTTGCAGCCGCAGCATTTTTGACATCGGTTTTGTTGAAACTTTTGCTGTGGTTGCAACCAGTGTTACCACCCGAATGTGCCAATGATACCTTTATTGCTTGGATATATTTTAATGTTAAATGTGATGAAAACAAATTATTTGTCTGAGTATAATTGCTGACGACATAATTCATTTTTTAAATTTTCAGTAGCGTAGTTTCAAACAGGAGGGTTGCCAACATTGATTACGTGAATATGCTGTTGGTTATCATTTAAGTATATAGGCGTTTTTAAAGGCTTTATAGTAAAAATAGTAAAAATAATGTCAATTTCTGAATACTAGATACGACAGAAAAGCAAATAATAGATAAGGAAGCTTTCACATGAGTTTCTTAATAATGCGAACATAACCACAAAATGTATATTGAGAAGTCAAGACGGAGATGGAAACCTGCAGCATGACTGCAGCTGCAAAAGTAGTGCCTTGTGTGTGAACAGACTCGCAACCTACAGTTGCAACTTTTGCAGCACTCGAGTTGCGCAGCACGAAAAGTAGCATGCAGCGTGCTACTTTTGGCTTACGTGTGAACAAGACACGCAACTTTTGCAGGTGCAGTACAAAAGTTGCGCAGCAAAAGTAGCGACGTGTGACCGTACCTTTATGAGATGATCCATCTCGCACAGGGTTGCCAGATATTCTGATTGGAAAGAACATGTCCCGATTTTCACATAAAAATCTCACGTCCCACTTTGAATCAAGGCGGGATCCAAAATAAACATCACCTGTATAATTTTGTCATTACCTAATAACTATTTTCGTCTAAATATTTAAATTAAATATAAGTAAAGAAGCATACGATGTAATTAAGGCGGAACTAAACCTCCTATATTACTGTGTCAAGCATTTTCACAATTGTCAGCTGACTGTGTAGGATAATTATTGCTACATTCTAAGATAGCCAATAAAAACAATTGTGAGAGAACAAAGATGACAAAAATAGTTCAAAGTGTCTTATAGCCATTTTCAGTAGTAATGGCAGCATACTTCAGGATATCAAAAATGATAAAAACATTTTTGACATTCAAATAGAAGCACCAAAAAGGAACATTAAAATGTTTCCATTACTGTAAGTTGAGATACTTCACTACTAAGCAAGAATTAGAAACAAAGTTACTGTATGCAAATCTAGTCTTTCAGGTAAAGCTTCCTGTAAAGCAAATTTGAATAATTTCAAGGGAAAAATTTTCCCTTGAAATTATTCAAAGTTACTGCATTTTCATAATTTATACAGTGAAGATTATGTAACTATAAATAACTCCCCATTATAAATAAAAACTATAACAACTTATATTTTACAAACAGTTGACGTTATTGTGCTTAAAATGTTTCAGTTAATTTTGAAAAGAACAAAAATGCCTACGCTGCTTTGAAGGAACATAATAAAAATATAGTAGCTATTGGTTGCTCATAACATCTGATCAATAATATTGTGTCCGACATGGTTTAATATTTTTGAATACAAAATAAAGTGATTTGTAATTACATCATATAATGAGTTCAATAGATCGACTGTTGATCAGATTTTTTGTATTCGACAGATAATGGAGAAAAAATGGGAGTATAAGGGTACAGTACATCAGTTATTCATAGATCTCAAAAAGGCATATGACTCGGTTAAGAGGGAAGTATTATATGATATTCTTATTGAATTTGGTACTCCCAAGAAACTAGTTCGATTAATTAAAATGTGTCTCAGTGAAACATACAGCAGAGTCCGTATAGGCCAGTTTCTATCTGATGCTTTTCCAATTCACTGCGGGCTAAAGCAGGGAGATGCACTATCACCTTTACTTTTTAACTTCGCTTTAGAATATGCCATTAGGAAAGTTCAGGATAACAGGCAGGGTTTGGAATTGAACGGGTTACATCAGCTTCTTGTCTATGTGGATGACGTGAATATGTTAGGAGAAAATCCACAAACGATTAGGGAAAACACGGAAATTTTACTTGAAGCAAGTAAAGCGAATGGTTTGGAAGTAAATCCCGAAAAGACAAAGTATATGATTATGTCTCATGACCAGAATATTGTACGAAATGGAAATATAAAAATTGGAGATTTATCCTTCGAAGGGGTGGAAAAATTCAAATATCTTGGAGCAACAGTAACAAATATAAATGACACTCTGAAGGAAATTAAACACAGAATAAATATGGGAAATGCATGTTATTATTCGGTTGAGAAGCTTTGTATCATCTAGTCTGCTGTAAAAAATCTGAAAGTTAGAATTTATAATACAGTTATATTACCGGTTCTTCTGTATGGTTGTGAAACTTGGACTCTCACGCCGAGAGAGGAACATAGGTTAAGGGTGTTTGAGAATAAGGTGATTAGGAAAATATTTGGGGCTAAGAGGGATGAAGTTACAGGAGAATGGAGAAAGTTACACAACGCAGAACTGCACGCATTGTATTCTTCACCTGACATAATTAGGAACATTAAATCCAGACGTTTGAGATGGGCAGGGCATGTAGCACGTATGGGCGAATCCAGAAATGCATATAGAGTGTTAGTTGGGAGACCGGAGGGAAAAAGACCTTTGGGGAGACCGAGACGTAGATGGGAGGGTAATATTAAAATGGATTTGAGGGAGGTGGGATATGATGATAGAGACTGGATTAATCTTGCTCAGAATAGGGACCAATGCCGGGCTTATGTGAGGGCGGCAATGAACCTTCGGGTTCCTTAAAAGCCATTTGTAAGTTGTTGTTGTTCTTTTCTAATGCCAGGCGTTTGACAATAAAGTCATTTGACCTCTTGCACTCCAATATCTTTCAAAGATATTATCATGACGAGCCACTGAAGCACAGATTTTGAGGTGTTCCGAATCCATTTCTTGGTTTGAGTTGCACAATGGACAGTTAGGGGACTGATATATTCCAATTCTATGCAGGTGTTTGGCCAAACAATCATGGCCTGTTGCCAATCTAAATGCAGCTACAGACGATTTTCGTGGTAAATCGGGAATTAACTGTGGATTTTGATGAAGAGAGTTCCATTTTTTCCCTTGGGATTGTGTTATCAAATTTTGTTTGTTGAAGTCTAAGTATGTAGATTTAATAAATCTTTTCACAGAGTAATACGTAGATTTACTAACAGGTCTGTAAGTAGCAGTGCTGCCCTTCTTTGCTAAAGCATCCGCATTCTCGTTTCCCAGGATTCCACAATGGGATGGTATCCATTGGAATACAATTCTTTTATTGAGTGATATTAATTGAGAGAGCATTTTAGTTATTTCTGCTGTTTGAGATGAAGGTGTGTGTTTAGAGACGATTGATAGAATAGCTGCTTTGGAGTCTGACAATATAACTGCATTTTTAAATTTACTGATGTGGCATAGAAGATTCCTGAGACTTTCACTTATTGCAATGATTTCTCCATCAAAACTTTTTGTTCCATACCCAAGAGATCTATAAAGTGAGAAGAGACAGCACGTAACACCTGCACTGGCACCTTGTTCTCTGGAGATCAAGGATCCGTCAGTGTATAAATGAAGCCAGTTTTGTGGAGGGTATCTAATATTAATTGTCTCTCAAGACAATTGTTTTAGTATTTCAGTGTTTACTTCTGATTTCAGTATTTCTTCTGTTAAATTTAGATTATATTCTATATTTAATAGAGTTAAAGGGTTTGGTTTAATTTGTAGGTTTTCTTTTAAATTCGGGATATTGCTTTTCTGTTTTAATTCTTGAACCATGGATATGAAACTTTTTTGAGTTTTCAATCTACAGAGAGGACTGTATGAATGCCAATTGTTTCCTGGTAATCTAATAAGTTTTTCATATTGAATCAGTGCTTTTTCTTCTATTGTCATTCTGATGCTGTTAATATTAGTGAGGAATCTCATAGAATCTATTGGAGTTGTTTTGATTCCAGCAGTAATGAGTCTGAGAGCTTGGTTTTGAACATATTCTATTTCGTTTATGAAAGGTGAAGTAATTAAAATTTCTCCGCAGTATGTCAGCACTGGCTGTATAAACATTTTGTATGTAGTGTTCAAAGTATTCCTAGAGCATCCCCATTTCTTTCCTGCCAGTCTTTTTAGAAGGGAGAATCTTTTACGAGCTTTTTCAGAAATGTATTTCAAATGGTTGCTCCATGTTAACTTACTATCGAAAATAACTCCAAGATATTTGGATTCATAAGTCCTAGGAAGGTGTTGGCCATTGTATTGGATATTGAATTCTCTTCCTTTTTTACCAAGAGAAAATATTTGGTAGTTACTTTTGCTTAAATTGAGTGTCATCGAATTTGATGTATTCCATTCATGTAGTTGATTTAGAGCTTTAAGAGCAGAATTTTGAATTTTGTCTCTATGTCTGTAAGATCCCGAAGTCCACAAAACTATATCATCTGCAAATAGTGCTGTTTTCATGTTTGATTCCTCTAATAGGGAGGGTAAGTCATTTATATAAATATTGAATAAAGTTGTGCTGAGGACAGCGCCCTGAGGTAGACCTCGATATGCTTGTCTGTAACTAGAAAGTGAGTTATTGAATTTAGTGGCAATGAATCGTTGACTAAGGAATTCTGATATCCATCTGAACATATTGCTGGAGATACCTAATTTATGGAGTTTTAGTAATAATTTATTTCTCCAAACAGAGTCATATGCTAGCTGAAAGTCAATAAATATTGCCAAGGTATCTTCTTTCTTGTTAAAACTGTCTTTTATTTCTTGTTAAAACTGTCTTTTATTTCTTGGCCGAGGCGTATGACTTGTTCATTGGTAGAGTGTAGTTGTCGAAAGCCGGCTTGTCTTGGTGATAAAAGATTTTTGGATTCTAAATACCAAGTTAATCTGTTGGAGATCATGGACTCCATGGTTTTTGCTATCATGCTTAATAGTGCTATTGGTCGATAACTATTAACATCATGAGCAGGTTTCCCTTTTTTGTGAATTGGTACAATGACTGCTTTTTTCCAAGCTGCAGGAACTGAGGTGTTCCATGATAAATTGAAAATGGATAAAAGTACAGACTTGGCTTTTTCCCCCAGATGTTAAAAAAATTCGGAGTGAATGTTATCGGGACCAGGAGATTTCTTGGTTTTTAAATTTTGTAAAGCTAGAGTTAATTTTTTTGGAAGTAAAATTTTGATGAAATATTTCAGGTTTTGTACTAGTAATATTGTTTTTATTATTTTTATGTAATTCTCTTTTGATAAATTTGCCAGTTTTTTTGGTATTGGGATGTAATCTGTGAGAGTTTGAGTAGTGTTTATTAAATGCGTTTGCTATATCCCTACCAAAGCAGAACATAGCAAAACACCAGAAGATACTCAAGATTGGAGGAAGAAGACTGCCATTCTTAAAAAAGCCATTTGTAAGTAAGTAAGTAAATGAGTTCAGTAGATGAACTAACGAAAAAAATGCCTCTTTGAAAAGGTTTTTTGAGTGGAATGGACTGAAATTATTCGTCATGTGCCCAGGTGGTTAATTTTGTTCGAGAAATTGAAAGGCTGTTAAGGAATTTTGGAGCTGTAAAGTCTTATTTTCTCTGATAAGAAAATCCGTCTAAAATACTCCAGAAATTTTTTGAAAATAAACTTGCTTATTGCTACCCATGGTTTCTTGTAAACATTGGGAGTATTGCTTCAGCAAGCAAATTTAGAACTGTTATTTATCTACGTAACAAGACTAGCATCAAACGAAATATTTTCTATATCAACTAAAATAACTGCCTGATTGTAGAGCTACTTTCTGTAGTACATGACTTGAGAAACAGCTTTATGAATCATAGGAATGAGCAGTTTTATGGGTCTGCTATTGCTGCCTCAATTATTCCCAGATCTTGTAATGATCTGCTGTTAAAAGTTCAAGGAGGAAGCAAATTCTATAATGTTTTTATTAGAAAGACAATTTTGATAACCATATTAGTTTTTAATTTCATATAAAGGAATAGTTTTTTTTGTCTCTCTCTCTCTCGCTCTCTCTCTCTTTTTGTTCAATCATGACATATCAACTTTGCCCATACTCACATCACTCTCAAAGACTGAACATAGGTATTTATTAGATATGCTGGAAAAAGAATGTAAATCTAAAATCTGGCAACCCTGATCTCGCAGTTGGTTCACATAATATGCAAGAGGATTGAAGGATGGTAGGCTTATAACTATAAGACTGGAATAATATATAAAGTGACTGATTATAAAGTAATCTTTTAGCAGAACCTGTTAGAAGAAATTGAAGAGTTTCAACTTTATCTAAATAATTTTACTTACGTGTATGTACGAGGAACAAAACTGAGAAGGTCACCATCATTGTGATCACCTGTAAATCGCAACTGGGCCAAGTTATGTAGGAAGAAATTAAACTGTGTGAACCAAGAACGGAGAGAACTCTCTATCATTCTTGCAAATGTGGCTGCAGCTTCAGAGTTTGATAATTCAGGTAACAATGCCCTCTGTACATATCGGACTGCATCAAGAGTTACACCTGGTATACCTGAAGACGCCATCTTGAAACAAATAATGCAAAAACAAGCAAAATTTAACAAATTTATCCTTTTGTAAATTCTTTCACTTTAAAAGAGAAACTAGTATGACATTATGAGTGACACAGTTACAAATCAATTGTCTCCATATCTCCTTCAGTTTTCTGCCGCAGTTGTGTGATTATTATGCTTTACCTCTTTCCTCTAAGTTGTGTTTTATTATAGGTATACAATATTGTGGTGGTGATGGTGGTATCTTTTCCTTAATTTCATGCATTTAGAGAGAGGTTCAAGTCTGATCAATTTTTTTGTACTAAATAACAGCATCCTTTTCTAGTTTAAATGTAATAGGAGACTGTATTGTAGGTATTGGAGTAGATATGATAGCTCCTTTAATTAATCGATTATCTAATCATTTTATCTTTTAAGATTTGCTGTTATTAAAATTTCACGGCAGTATGTAATTACTGGTTTTATATAGACATAGTAGTAAGATTTTTTTCCTTGAATATCCCCATTTCATGCCTGGAAAACTTTTTTTTTTTATTTTTATTTTTAGTTTAGTAGTTATTTTACGACACTTTATCAACATTTAAGGTTATTTAGCATCTGAATGATGAAGGTGATAATGCCGATGAAATGAGTCCGGGGTCCAGCCCGAAAGTTACTCAGCATTTGCTCATATTGAGTTGAGGGAAAACCCCGGAAAAAACCTCAACCAGATAATTTGTCCCGACCGGGAAGCGTATTTCACATGTGTAATGCGAATTCGCAACTATGGGTGGAGTCAAAGCACATTGTCCAATAGGGGACATGCTGCACATCTAGGCAGTGGCAGGCTACTCAGCTATGTGAATCTAGTACACAATATGGCGAGTAAATGTTGTTTACAGTCTACTAAAAGTACACATTTTAATGATTCAGTGATTGATAACGTCTTGGCGCATGAAGAATTAGATTCATATTTGCCATCTGGTATATATAAATACAAAAAATTAGGCGCAGATGTTATTGGTGAAGGTGAATTTAAGTGCTCGTTAAGTGTAAATTTGTGTGATGAAAACAGCGTTAACAAATGGCTGGACGAGTTCTCTAATCTAACGAAGACAAACTTCTTTGTGAAAAAAATTAGAGTTTGTAAATGCCAAAGTAAATGCCACTGTCATTATCTGGTGATAAAACATTTGCTTTGCCAACACAGCTCTCGTCGGAAGGTAAGTGTGAATTAAATTGCTGAAAATGATACCAAACCTTTTTTGTCATAATATGTGAGCCATTCTCCATTTAAGCGATTATTTCTATCCATAGTCATTTTTAAAATAAATTAGACTGCACATTAATTATATTACACTATCAATCAATACAGGAGTATTTCTAATGAAATTGTTCATGTTGTTGGTATTAACTAGGCCTACATCATTAACTTTGCTGACAACTGTCTTGGTCAGTTTATGAAAAATAAAAAATACTGACATAATACAAATTAATATCCATAATTTTCGGTGTTTTAATGTAAAGTGTGGTTAGTTACTTTGTAGTTTATACATGTTAAGAGTAGGCCTATCGTTCTTCTTTTACTGTTATCAGTACATTATGAGAAGTATTTTCTGAATTATGATATAGGTAGTTCTTTCACTTAATTTTCGTTTTGTTGCTGGTATAGATTACAAATTAATTTTCACACAGGCCTAACTTAATGAAATTAATTTCTCTTCCAAAATGTGGACAATGCATTAAGTAACAACTCATATTACTCGCACAATTCAAATTAAAATGGGCCATTCCATGTCAAATCATCCAGAAATTTACAAAAATGACACCCCCTATAGAGCTCCTTGTCTGTGGTCATTAGGATTTGTATTCCTGTTTACTATTGGAGGTTTAACAGGTGCAGCCTCACCGATTTTCTTGAAATCTTATGAATTGAAGTATTACCTAGATATGTGAACATTCCCAAAATTAAAATGAATTTGGCTGAATAATTCCAGAGCTGGAATTCAAAGAAGTCATGAATGGACATGCTCAGTTTTACAGTATTAAGTGACCTTTTATCAGACATAAAATACCATATCTCCCATAGTTTTTGCGATAAAACTTTGATCTTTTTTTGCATATGAAGCAGAAAAGTATACATTTTTAAATCTATGTGTTACATATGAAATACATTTAATTCCCTGCTCAGGAAATCGTTAACTATAATACTTCCAAACAAATTAAATGAATATGTATATGATTTTTTTTTAAATATTGCCTCCCCATTGATTACCTTGAAACTTTAACAGTATCATTACAAACCTGTGTTTATGTCACACGGAAAAAAATGGGTTGGAGAAATAATGGAGAGTGTGAAAAATCTCAGTTTTAAAGAAAACATAAACATAGACACTTACCAGTATACCAAGCTTAATGACTAAGTTATATAAGGTATATTTTATTTGAGACACTGTGGTCAGACAAGCACGAGCCCTTGTAATGAAAAAAGGAAAGACTCTACCGCAGGAAATGATTGACAAAGTACACAGTTTTTATTTAGATGATGAAAACTCAAGAATAATGCCTGGGCAAAAAGACAAAATGAGCATCAGCAAAAATTTATATGGCCAGAAACATCTGCTTTTAAGCAGCTTAGCAGAACTTCACTCTCTTTATAACATTAAATTTCCTCAAAACAAGATAGGCTTTTCTTAATTTGCTACTCTGGCCGAAATAATGTGTACTTGCAGGAACATCAGGGACACATTCTGTGTGTGTATGTGTGTGCACTATTCATCAAAATGTGAAATTGCTCCTAAATGCCATTCCTATTAAAGAAACTTATCACGATTTAATCAGTTATTACTTGCAACACAAATAATAGAACCTGTATGCCCCGACTTAGTGACAAATATCCCACAAGTTCTTTGTTTCAAAATCATCTGGAAAGGGAAATTGAAGATTTTGATCCTGATGAGACATTTCAATACACTCAATGAGTATCAACTGATAGAACAAATCTCATTGTTCAAGAAGTGAGTACCCTATCAGAACTTTGTCAATCCCTAATTCAGAAAATTGAGAAGCTTATACCTCATTCATTTATTTCTCAATCCCAGTCTGATTAATTAAAAATGAGGAAAAAAAACCCTTGATGAGGGATCAGTATTAATATTACTGGACTTCAGTGAAAATATAGTTTTGTTGTTCAGGATGAAGCACAGGGATTCATTGGGAACAACGGTAGCTGCACCCTTCACACTGTAGTTGTCTACTGCAAAATTAATCAAGATTTGCAATCAAGAAGTCTGTGCATTATTTTTGACGATCTAGATCATGATGTCACTCTAGTATATCAGACTCAGATGATTGTATTCGATTTTTTGAAGTCAGAATTTCCTGAAGCTTCTTTAAATCATACTGAATATTTCACAGATGGATGTGCTGAACAATACAAGTATTGTCAGAATTTTAGAAATATCTGCTACCATGAACAATATTTCAAGATGGAGTGCAATTAGTCTTTCTTTGCAACCAGCCATGTAAATCTCCCTGTGATGGAATTGGCGGCATTTTAAAAAGACTTGTTACAAAAACAAGTTTGCAAAGACTATATAAGGATCAGATAACCACAGCATTATAAGTATATGAATTTTGCCAGGAGAACCCAAAAGCAATCACAGGTTTCTACGTTTCCAAAGAACATATGGTACAGATTCGAAAATTTCTCTGTGGACGCTTTGAAAATGCAAAAACTATTCCCGATATACAATCCATGCATCAGTTTGTCCCACTGTCACCAATCCAGATTGGAGCAAACTGATTAAGCTGTGATATTGAGTTCAATATAATCTATGATTTCTCTCTGCTTGTACCATTGATGCCAGAATGCTATGTGCATCCCAACTGCTATGTTGCATGCATGTATTATTCCCATTGATATGTGGGTATTGTTAATAGAGTCAACAATGAAGAGAAAGATGCTTTAGTTAGGTTCATCCATCCTCATGGGCCATCTCCATCCTTCTATTGTCCTGATAATGAATTTTTGATGTTTCGTTTCCTCACATTTTGTGTGAAATGGATATTACTACAGTAACACAACGTACTTATTCTTTAAGCGAAGAGTATTGTATATTGGTGGAAGAAAAATTCTGCTTGTATAAGAAAGGAAGGAATCATTAAAAACGTAAGGTTGAAGTATTTCGCTTTATAGAACAGTTCCTGACAGCACAATTATGGGCATTTTAATATTAAAACAAATTTAAAAAAATTATTATGGAAAACATTCAACTGTAACTCATAATTTTATCAATTCAACTCACATATGTGGCATAATCAGCTATTTATATGTTCATTTCTCCTATCTGCAAGAGTGTTTTGTAAGTAGCCTCTATGTTTAATTAATTATTACTTGATGTTCCAGTAGTCTGAGATAATTTTCTTATGTTTTATTTCTAAATAAATAAAGGGTGTATAAAAATTAAATACTTGCTCCAAAAGTTTATTCCTCTTCTGTATATCAACATCAGAGGAAATCACAATTCGGAAGGAGAGGGGGCGATGAAAGGAAAGGGGTGTGCTATTAATTTCTCCAATTTGGTTTTCTTCTCTACTGAAATAATACTAATTGTAGATTATGCAATAATTTTTTCATGCAATGTCACAGGGAGGCATGTGTTCAAAACTGAGATTGAATTTTAGTAAAAAATTGCACAACAAATTAGAAAAAAAACACCTACAATTTATTTTTTTTTTTGCTTGGTTTGTGCCTTCTTAAACTATTGATATGAAAGAATAATCAGAAAAAAATATAATAAGGCTACTATTATTTCTATAGAAGCAGCAGTTATTTTTGTGAATTTAACAATTGGCATCCAAAAGACGCATTCGATCATATTTTCTAAAATTGCTAACAGAAAAAACAGAAAGTAATGAAAGTTGGCCAGAAATCATGAAATAACCCACCGAACAAGTGCAC
Organism: Periplaneta americana; assembly: GCF_040183065.1. Taxonomy (NCBI): domain Eukaryota; kingdom Metazoa; phylum Arthropoda; class Insecta; order Blattodea; family Blattidae; genus Periplaneta; species Periplaneta americana. Next base: position 104,465,733 of record NC_091123.1, read on the forward strand.
AAAGTATTAACTCAAAACTGGATAGGCGGGTGTCATGACCTGGATGATTTGACATGGAATGACCCAAATCTGAGTTTAGTAAATCTATTACATGGTAATTATTGTTTTTCCAAATTTAAAATATAGCAATTTATTTTATTATTGTTTGTGGAATAATTTAGGTCCTACTTGTTTCTTTTACATCTGCTGTATCGTTGAAGTTGTTATAGTATCCATTCAGTAGATACAGGCAAGCCTAGTTGTAGATAACAGAAAGTGCCAGTTGAATTGCTGTCAAACTTAATCATTAAAACAAAAGATAACAGCTTAGTTGCATGTTGCATTTGAACATAAAATATCTGCATTTCATTGTAATGTAAACAACATGTATGGAAAAAATCAATTTTCACTCAAATTTCCCTTCCTCTATTGTTACAAAGCTGAAGAGTGATGATTATATTTATGTAAGACTATGAAATATGAAGCTTAAATAATGATTTTTTCTAGGTTGATGGCAGTAAAAAAATAAGGAATGTGAAGCATCCATATCTATTAGGACAAAAAAACAAAACAAGTTCACAAGACATAGGGATCCACATATTAAAGATGAACTAGCCACAGAAATTAAAATCAACTTTACTCATAGCCATGCACTAAAAAATGCAGAAGCATGGTGTTGGCTTAAACGAACTTCAGAAACAAAGGAGGCCTTTCTTCAATACTTTTCAGATGGTAGAAAACATTTTATTTATTTATTTATTTATTTATTTATTTTCATATCTGTTACCAAGTTTGTGTTATTCAATTAGCAATTACATTTTATTATTTAATATTACTTCAGGAATGTGTCCTGTTGATGCGATGTGCTACCATAAGTCATTAATGGCAGATGGTACAGAGACATTAGCTGACAGCAGTAAAAATCCTCCATCCCACTGGGTGTATGTCCTTCACAACGTTTGGAAAAAGAACCACTTTGGTGAGCTCACTCCAGGACCAGATTTTTTTAGGTATTATCTATGATTATTTTGTATCTTGTTTAAATGTAGTTAAATTTTACACATATATTTCCAAAACTGTTAAAAGATATGCTGCTTTTATGACTAATTTAATTTATTTACTTTCAGAATAGCTGAAGAGAAGAAAATTAAACTCCTGAACGAAGGCCACATGTTATCAATTGATGCAGATCCATTTGTGTTATGCATTGTAACATCAATAATGCAAAGGAATCTAAAATCACTGAACTTAAAAGAATCTTTCTTTTTGGATACAGATAGTTCATGTGATCAGTCAAACAGTGCTTTAACTATTGTGTCTGTGGCCACAAAAGCTGGTGCTGTTCCTGTGGGAGTTTTCATTCATGAAAGTCAAGATGAAAATAATTATAAAGCCGGTCTGCAGCACTTGAAAACTTTATGGGATGAAATTACAACTCCATTAATTGAGAACTTTATGACAGATGACAGTTCATCTTTAAAAAACGCTCTCCATTCTGTCTGGCCAGAGGTGAGGCAACTTCTTTGTCAATTCCATGTGATGCAAGCTTTGTGGCGGTGGTTGTGGGATAGCAGACACATGATAAAAAAAGATGATAGGAAACCATTAATGTCCCTATTTCGAAAGATAATGCATGCCACTGATGAAACAGAAGCAGAAATTGCTTTTCAGACACTAGTGACTGAAACCAGTAAAAATTACAGTAATTTTGCACAACATGTATCTACTTTGTTTCAAAGGTGCTTTGAGTGGTGTACTGCTCATCGAATTGGTGTGCATACACGAAATAATGACACCAACAACTATGCAGAAGCTACATTCTGCATTGTTAAAGATATTATGCTAACAAAATTGAAAGCATATAATCCTATAGCTCTTCTGGATTATGTTACAGTAGTGTTGGAGAAATATTACAGCTTAAGGCTCTTAGATGCTGCATTTGGAAGACTAAAAAAGCCCTATCTGATTTTCCAAAAACATCAAGACAAGGGAATGTCTATTGTCCAGTCTGATCCTGAGACTGTGCAGCAAGTGACACTACATAGTTTTTGTGTAAAATCACTTGAGGATGCAACAAGAACATATTATGTTGAAAGTGACATTGGCACATGCAGTTGTATAGCTGGAAGCAGAGGTGCATTTTGCAAGCACCAAGCAGCAGTGCATATCAAATTTAGTCAGTGTTTCCCGAATTCCCCAGAATTACCTGCAAGTGATAAGTTTTTGCTATACAAGATGGCAGTTGGTGCTGCAGGGGAGCCAAAGCAGAGCTTCTTCGCTTCAATGATGGAAGTTGTTGAAGAACCACACACTAGTAGTATCGGTACCGAAAATACTACACTAGATAGAACACAGACCTCCTCTGAAGTCCAGGAAGAAGTTATTCCAATGCAGTGTGTCACACCTGTCTATGACACTTCTGAATTCTGTGCTGAGCTTGACCGGATGAAAGAACTACTTAGCAGCAATGCAAGTGATTCAGGATTGATGAAGACTGCAAGTAAGTTCTTTCACAGATTTAAGCAAGTTCGAACAGCAATGCAGTTACATAACTTCATGAGCATAGGTACAGCTGTTGATAAGAGGAGAAAAATAAAAGTACAGCCTACCTCAATCTGCAGAAGAAGGGAAGGAGCAACTCGTGGCTGTGGTCATCAAAGATCAGGACGACCATCTAAGGAGATAAAAATTCGAAGGCAAAAGAGAACCCATTCTCTGGGAATTAATGTAGGTGCCAATCAACCAAATGCAAAAGGTCATGGAGTGTATGGCAATGTTTGTTTATTCCTTTAAACACATTGTGTTTTTTGTAAATATAGTATGATATTTTGTTCAATTTGTATTTTATTGTTCCATGTTTGAATTTATATTTTCCATTTAAATTGCCATGTCTTTAGAAGAAATGCATTTCTCCCCCACTTTATTCTTAATTTTTCTTTAATAAAGTATCTAATTCTGAACCCATATACGTTGATATTAATGCTGTTACTGTAGATGATGGTGATAGGCCTAATTGTCAAATATAAGATAAACAGTATGATGGAAATAAATTTGCAATAAATCTATAACAAGTATGAGCAGTAGGTCTATTAGATATTTAGTAGAAGTATAACATTTTTATTGTAACATGTTCTGACAACTTCATATGCAAAAAAATTCATGGAATTTTATGGCTGTTTTAATGTCCTAAGTTTTCATATTTTTTACTGTCGTACATTAACTCAAACTGATTATATCATACAACGGAAAGATCGAAAATGTACAGCTAAACAATTTTTATAACAAGTTAGTGATAGGACTTGCATTTATAATGTATATACCTACATAAAAAGCATCAAAATTCTCCACCAATGCGGTAAATAATTTGGCGGCAGTTACGGAGCCTTCGACTGGCAACCACAGTCCAGCAATCACGGTGACAAAATTTGTTAGGCCTAATCTTGTTTGCGAGGTTTACTTTGTAATTCAAGATGGTAAAAGGCGATATAATATTTATACATTTAGGTCTATGTACTTTAATTAGGCCTAATGCAATACAATGTTTTGTAATTCAATATCATAGGAAGCCGATAATTTAGCCATTAAAATATTAAAAAATACAAAAATAATAGCCCACAGACGTAAAAAAATTTGTCGCTCGTTACGAACTCTTCGACTGTCCACACAATACAGCAGTCACGGTGACAAAGTTTTTAGGCCTAACCTAAAACAAGTTAATATAACACAATGGTTTGCGAAATTTAGGTAGGTAATTTGTAATTCAACGTGAAAAGTTCACTTATCCATATAATTATAATTATATAGGTTACATAGCATATAATGTGTGTGCGTGTATATATATATAACGATTTACCTCTATGTATTGTAAACAAAAACACTGATACTTCGTTTTTGTTACTTGTTTATAACGAGTCGAAAATATGGACATATTGGCAGTTCGAATACATCTATTAGAAAACAGAAATTAATGACTACTGTACCAATGTTAGTCGAATTATCGAATAGAAATTGCACCGATTCAAATATGCTAGATTAGATACGAAGATCTCACAAATGCCATATTTCTTTCAAGCGCGTCTCCTATTGGACGTTGTGCTTTGGCTCCACCCATGGTTGCGAATTCGCATTACATATATGAAATACGCGACCGGGAATCGAACCCGGGCCACCTGGTTTCGCGGCCGTTACTCCTAAGGTGTGGACGGAAAAGTTTTTGTGATATAAATATTGTATACGTTTATTACGTAATAAATGAAGAAGGCAAAAAATGAATACAAATTTGTGAAAATAGCAGTTTGTTTGTACTCAATAGGTTTTATGGAAGTGATATAGGAAAGTATACTTTTATTAGTTCAAGTAGACATAGTACTATAGATCCAGAGATAGCTTCATATGGGTTATTGGAAAGTATTACAGACTTTAATGTTGGTAATGCACTACATGATCACACTTGCACCTCGCACCTCATACTCATCTTATTTCACAATAGCCCTGCCAAGACTCTGGAATTCGCTACCTGTTAGCATCAGCGACTGTCGAAATAAAATTGAATTCAAACGAAAACTTACTAGGCACTTGGTCAGTAATTGATTTCTTGTAAATAGTTTCTTTAATCTATCACAAAATATTTAAATATTCAGTAATTTAATCGCTATACGATTTTGTTATTCTAGATTTAATTTGTAATTCAGTAAATATAAAATATTCTTTGTTTCTCTATGATAAATTATGTAGCTTTAATTAGTCAGGTAATCTTTTCGTACTTTGATTTTATTGTAATTGTAATTGTAAATTTAATACTAATTATAATGTTATTTGTAATTGTAATTATAAATTTAATACTAATTGTAACTTTATTGTTCATATTATAGTTGGAACCTCCTGGTAGAGGGGCAGAGAAGGCCTGACGGCCTTATCTCTACCATTATTAGAATAAAACGTATAAAATGGAGGAAAAAAAGGATACTGGGGATGATATACTAAATAGATCTGAGGAATGACCTAATGTGATATGTTTAATTGGGTAAGAAAGAGAATTCATTAAGAACTAGAAATGTAGAATTAAATTTGATTTGTTATGATTATGATATACTATACTGTGTCAAAACGACCCTAAAAAGTAGTTTTAAGGGTTTTCATAGTTTAATGTGTGCAGTAATGAAAAAAAGAAGTATTTAAACATTTAATCTGGGGCAAGAAGAAGTGGTTGTGTTGAAAACAGGAATAGATATTTAAAAGAAAGGAAAGCGATTAAAAAATGCACGCACAATTTCTAGAACACAAAAACTACATGCTTTCATTCTCATAAATACCCAAAAATTAATAACAAAAGTATAATCCAACTCTGAAATGTATGAAGAAGAAAACATTTCGATAAATGATGAACTCGACTATACCAATATTGCAGGATTTGTCGCCTGTAATGATGACAATAAATGGTGAACTGGATGTGTGGTATAGAAGAAATAGATAGAGTGAAGATTATGCTTCTGTATCCCAGAGGACCATCTCCATCATACACTTATTCTACAAGGCCAGATATAAGAATCATGTCTACACAATCAACTTTATGATGTCACTATCTGCGAACTTCAACAGGAAGAACTGATACTCTCCCATATGAGAAGAGCATCAAAATCAACAAAAAGTATATATCAATATGTAAATAGTTTTCGCAGGTACAGATTAAAACTGACAACAAAAATTATTTCTGATCATAGGCGCCGACTTTTGAAATTCTTGGGGGATGCTCATGTTTAGACCTCGATTTTTAGGCTTGAATAGAATAGGTTGCAACAATTTTATGTAAAAATCCCTAAATGTATGCAACACGAGAAACTCTAGAGCGATGATATTGCCTAAAACTAGGTGCATTAAAGAACATATGTTTCAACCTACACTAAACGAGCCTAAGAATCCGAGGTCTATGTTATAAACTGCACTGCCTACATTTATAAATTCGTAATATAATTTTGTGTCCTGCGCCATGACATTGTGGTCTAAGGCATCCTACCTTAAGGAATGCACGCTGGTTCGAGTCCTCATGGGGAAAGACATTTTCTCATGAAATTTCTGCTAGTGTATGGGACTGGTGCCCACCCAGCATCGTGATGCAGTTGAAGAGCTACAATAGGTAGCAAAATCCGGTTATGAAAGCCAACTATAACAGCTGGAGGGATCATCGAGCTAACCACATGATATTTCTATTCTAGTTGGGTGATTGTACACCTCTGCTTCAGCATGTGGATGTGAGGCCAGCAGCCGGCTGGTCGGTCTGGGATCTTAAAGGGCTGTAGCACCACGGATTATTATTTATTGATACAATTTTGTTGTGAAAATATGGAATAAATACTTACAAACATTATATAGGCCTAATCATTCACCTACGATGATAGAACCTGGAAAGTGTTTCTCCTGACAGCTGTTTTACTGATGAACTCGTTGATTATTCCATCGCTGTTAAGTTTACACCGTCAAAATCGTGACCATAATATAGAAATAACATAACTATTATCTCCTAAGCCTAGTAAAACTGTTCCATTTTTACAAGATGTGACATAGTTTCGGGTGGAAATCGGGTTTTCAAGTTTGTTATTGTTTGATCCACTACATCATAATATAAATCGCGGAACCTTTTCTGAATGTTTCACTTCATAATCTTAAAGAGATCTTTCTTGGTCGTGAAAGTTTAGGCGAGATTAATTGCAGTATATGAGGGTTTTCATTAGCATCTTTCCAAAGTAACATATATATTGTTGGTGACATTTGCAGATTTCGAAGGTGTCATGAGCCCAGATTAAGACAATTCTCTTGATTGCGAATGCTGCTGTACGTGCGTCAGTCATGTCATTGCTTCCACCACCCATTCTGACAGCACTAAATAAAGCTTCCACACTAGAGAACCACAAAATGTATATTGAGAAGTCAACACGGAGATGGAAACCTGCAGCATGACTGCGGCTGCAAAAGTAGCGCCTTGTGTGTAAACAGACTCGCAACCTCCAGTTGCAACTTTTGCTGCACTCAGGTTGCGCAGCACAAAAAGTAGCGTGCAGCACGCTACTTTTGGCTTACGTGTGAACACGGCACGCAACTTTTGCAGCTGCAGTACAAAAGTTGCGCAGCAAAAGTAGAGACGTGTGACCGTACCTTTAGTTACATGTTCGGCATATGTAGATGTATTGTGTCCTATGGTTATTGCTTTAATGTGTTCTTGTATCGAGTTTGGAATGATCTGCCTATCTGTCCAATGTAGAAACTGTCGCAACTATTGCATGTGAGTTTGTATATGCCTGTGTGGCTGTATTTATTTGTTTGTGTTGTTTGTGTGTTGAGATATTATCTTTGCAGTGTGTTTTCTGTTCTGTATGCTATGTTGTATTTCTGTTTTCTGAATGAGAATGCGATCTTGTGTGTGTTTTTGTTTTCGTATGTTAGTGTGCTGTATTTCTTGTGTTCTTACGTTTGTGTTGTGTTTTTGTGTTTGTTGAGTTTTTGTTTTGTCTCCCTTATGATGTTGTCTATTATGTTTGGGTTATAATCATTTTCTTGTGCTATGTATTTGATTGTGTTCACTTCTTCATTGTAGTGTTGTTGGTTCATGGGTATGTTGAGTAATCTGTGTACCATTGTCCTGAATGCAGCATGTTTGTGTTGTATGGGGTGGTTAGATGTGTTGTGTACGTGTGTGGTGGTGGTGGTTGGTTTTCTGTATATTTTGAAGGTGTGTTTGTTGTCGATTTTTGTTATGGTGATGTCTAGGAAATTTATGGAGTTGTTGTTTTCAAGTTCTAGTGTGTATTGGAGTTTTGGGTGTAATTTGTTTATGTATTGGTGTAGTTTGTGTATTTGTCTTTTGTTTCCTTTGTATAGTATGAGTATATCGTTTACATATCTGTGCCAGTATATTATGTTGTCTGCATACTTGTTGTGTTCATTGTTGAGTATGTATGTTTGTTCTATGTTGTGTAAAAATATCTCTGCTAGTATGCTAGATATGGGTGATCCCATTGGCAATCCTTCTGTTTGGGTGTAGTATTTGTTGTTGTGTGTGAAATAGTTTTGCTTTGTTATGATGTCTGTGATTTGGATGATTTCTTCGATGTGTTCTTGTGGTGTGTTATTGTCTGTGTGCATTTGTTTTAGTATCTGTAATGTGTCTTGTATCGGTATGTTAGTGTATAAGTTAGTGATATCGAAAGATGCTAGTGTTGCACTGTGTGGAATGTGTTGTTGCTTTGTTTTGTTGACGAGGTCTATAGTGTTTTTTATTGTTGTCTATTTTCTGAATTTTATGTTGTTTCTGATGACTTTGTCCATGTGTGTGGCTAGTTTGTGTGCTGGTGCCTGTTTTTAGTTGATTAGAGGTCTGATTGGTATGTTTTCTTTATGTATCTTGGGTAGTGCATTGAATTTAGGTGTTGCTGGTTTGATGGGTTTGAGTTGTTGTTTCATATCGTGCGGTATTACGTGTTTGCTTTTGTTGATTGTGCTTTTTATTGTGTTGTGGTATTGTGTGGTGGGATCTTTTTCAAGTTCTGTGATGTAGAAACATACTTTAAACAAAACACAAGAAATACATCACACTAACATATGATAACAAAAACATACACAAGATCACATCCTCATTCAGAAAACAGAAATACAACATAGCATACAGAACAGAAAACACACTACAAAGACATCTCAACATACAAACAACACAAACAAATAAATACAGTCACACAGGCGTATACAAACTCACATGCAATAGTTGCGACAGTTTCTACATTGGACAGACAGGCAGATCATTCCAAACTCGATACAAAAAACACATTAAAGCAATAACCAGAGGACACAATACATCTACATATGCCGAACACATAACTAATGCTAACCACACATACAATAACATAAATACAGAAATGGAAATTCTACACATACAACCCAAAAACCAAAAACTCAACACACTAGAACAATACGAAATATACAGACACACTAAAACACACCCTAATCAAATTCTCAACACACAGATCAATTTCAGAACACACACACTATTTGACACAACTCTTCATCACACAAATGCACCCACACAACAGGCAGTGAAGTTGAGATAGCGCCGAGATCTAGTAGGCTCTGAGGATGGTTCAAGTAACACCGAAACAGCTGTAAGCCATACATGCTTACATAATTAACACGAGTAAGATCGCCATTTAATCAATTATTTATATTCAAGTGTTAAACGTAGTGTACGAAAGATTCAACATGGGCTTAAGTATTTATTAATTTTCCCTTGTATCATCAATAAAAAACACGTATGCTTTAATTTTTTAAAGTTATAAGTGGCTGTATGCAAGTACTTACGCGGTATTCTGAAACTCAAATAAAATATTATTTCGGGAGTCGCCCTTACTAGTGTAGTTGGTATAGGGCTGACCTTCTATGCTCGAGGTTGCAGGTTCGATTCTGGCTGAGATCAATGGCATTTAAGTGTGTTTAAATGCGACAGGCTCATGTCAGTAGATTTACTGGTATGTAAAAGAACTCCTGCAGGACAAAATTCTGGCACACCAGCAACGCTGATATAACCTCTGCAGTTGCGAGTGTAGCTAAATAAACCATAATTTTTTTACTATTTCGGATTCCGTAATAAATTACGTACATCAATACACCGAATCTTGATCATATGCACTTACTTTTGTGTAAATTAATGTCGAAAATAAACACGTGACAACAAAACCAAAGCACTGAAACATCAAATGTCATGCCTTATTTTGCCTCTGCCTGCCTCAACTCAGCATTGCCAAACCTACCTATGCTCCGGCTTGTAACTGAAGATGGCTCTGTTAAAGAAGCAATACAATCAAAGAAAATATAAGAGAATCCATAGACTGATAAATATAAGAATAGCCTTTAGAACTACATCACATGACACCTTATGCATGGTGACAGGGCGAACCCCAATAATAATAATAATAATAATAATAATAATAATAATAATAATAATAATAATGATGATAATAATAATAATAATCAAAACAGAAGAGATTGCTGATCTGTACATTACAACAAAGAATGCAGAAATGGCTGGACTACAACTAGACGTTCCCATACCTTATGAAAACTGACCACATCCAGCTGATTTCCTCAGAATTAAAAGTTTAAGAAGAAAAGCGGACTATACACTAGAAGTATACACCAATGGAAGCAGGAGTAGGTTCGGGAATCGCCATACTTACAAATCAAGAAATAATACACAGACTGAAATTTCGGTTACACAAAAAATGTTCCAACAATCAGGCAGAGCAAATAGCCATTATAAAAGCTCTGGGAAAGATAAAGGAACTGAGCACAATTGGACTGCAGCAATATATACAAATAGCCAGATAATGCTGGACTCACTCAGGAACCTCAACAATCACAATGAATTAATAGACAACATCAGGAAAAAAAATTAAGATCCTGGAAGATCAAAATTGGACGATAGAGTTCATGCAGAATATCACGGGAATGAACTGGCAGATAAACTTGCGAAAAAAGGAGCGGAAGACACGTCATTAGAAATCTGTTACCAGAGAATACTGTCACGTAGTAAAAGAGAATCGAGAAAGAAGTGAAGAGTAATGGGAAAAGGAATGGCAAACGACTACAAAGGGAGAAATAACCAAGTCTTTCTTCCCCACGATAAAGAATAGAAGAATAGGCTAAAAATCAACATCTCTGTTATGGCAAACTTGGCAGTCCTCTTGACTGAGTATGGACAGCTGAGGTCCTGTTATCATCGTTTACAGATTATGGATAGTCCACAGTGCACATGTAATCCTCCAGAGCAAACAGTGAATCACATTATTATGAATACCAAAAATTATTAGAAAAAGTAAGAAATCACCTCAAAAACGAAACTGGGGAGAAAGGTGGAAAATGGCCAGTAACAAAAACTTCAATGGTGAATGCTCACAAGAAGGAATTTCTTAAGTTTGCCAACAGTATCGATTTCCAGCTTCTATGTTATGCCCCAGGAAATCAAGCCATACCAAAAGAGACAATAAAGATAAATGTCAAATTGAGTTTAAGTTTAATCCTAGATCATATATGTAACAGATAACTCATCATTATGTTAAAATCGGCAGCACTTTGAAGAGAACAACCGCCAGGATCACCACCCGTCTGTCGTAAACGAACACGAGATGGCAGTCAGTCGCTAATGCAATTCAAATGGGAATTATGACGTGACTCCTTATGTAACAACTAGATGCAGCGTAGTAAACCTGACAAAAGTTGTTAACCTGAAAGCCTATAAGACCGACCCATCTGGGTAGGCCTATATATGATCTAGGGTTTAATTTTGGATATATCAGAACACTAATAAACATATTAAACCAGGAAATTATTGTATTAACTTAATGTCAAGGTAAAGAAATACTAACTGTATTACTAGCCAATAATAAGTGTTTTATATATATATATATATATATATATATATATATATATATATATATATATAGTAGGAAACTGCAATATGAGGGATTAAAACAAAAAAAAAAAAAAAATATAATACAATTATGTATTACAACGTAACAACATTCAGCCATTGGTATAATTATGTGACATTAAGACAGTAAACTAAGGCTGGATTTAATGATAATGTTAAAAAATCAGATGTAGGTAATGGGACATGCAATGAAAAAAAAAAAAGGCACACACGCACACACACACATGAGAAAAGACAGCCAAGCAAATCCAATCTCTTGTGATATAAAAGATATTTGATATGAAATATTTTCTACTCTTACCAGGCCAAATAAATTGAGGAGTAGGCTACCATGACGACGTACTACATTAAATGCAGTACAACACTGATCTACAAAGTTATGAAACTTTGCTGTTGGTTTGTCACCTCCATTAATCACGTAAGCCATATCTGATGTTAGTACAAATGGTGTCCGATCTCTAAACAAACAAGATAGCAGAAGAAATCCATTTTATAAATATAGATAAGATTTCCATTTCCATTAGTTAATTTTCGTATAAAAAATTAATTCGTTAATTAGATCTTTGCAAAAATATTACAAATGATTTACTTATATTTATCTTTGAAAAAATGTTTAAATTAAAAAATAAAATGTAATATGATAACACAATTAAATATAAAATATGTTTCCAAATTTGAATTACTGTAAATGATTATATTTCTATATTCAGTGTTAGTAATTTACCTCTTAAAGTTGCCAAACATTTGTGCATCTCCCAAAAACTTTCCAAAATCGATATGGAAAAGATGACCAGAAGTTTTCAGCATAATATTATCATTGTGTCTGTCACAGATCCCCAAAATATAAGTTGCAACACTGTATCCAGCACATGATGCTGAAAAAAAAAATGTTAAAAAAAACATACACACAGATATATATATATATATATATATATATATTAAAATGTGACCTATAAGTCAGTTTACAAAAATGCATTATTATTAGAAAAGGTTTCATTTACAAATTTAAAATCACAGATAACACTTTATTACAAGACTGTAACAATTGCTTTACTAACCTAGATTAACTGCTCAAGGTACCCTCCTGGGTCATTCCATGAAAATGCGAAGTTTCCATGAAAAAGAAAAATCTCACGAATCTCTGCTTGTTATGTCATTTTTTTCGTTATGATCTGAATTTTTTAATCTGACAATATTGATTGTGTAACAACGCTTATGTGGGAGAAAAAGCATAAAGAAATCTGTGGTTCAAGAATGCGAAATTTTCTATTAGAAATCACATATTTGAATGCACATTTAAGGCAAATAAATTACTTCTGTACGTTATATTCAATTAATAATGAAGTGCTGATCTTTGTTAATAATTATAATGCACAGAAGTCGTAATACAATGATTATTTCGTGCTTAATTACAATTATTACAAAGGAAGGTTAAGAGTTCGTGTGTCATGCTCAAATGGACATTTGTTTGTATTTCTTCAAAACCATTTCATTTTTTGATGTTTCACAAATGGAAAAGTGAGACACATTATACAACAATGAACTTCTTATATCGACAACATTTGGATTCATGTACAAATTTTACAAGAAAAATGCGTGACACACATAACACAATGACTGTGACACACAAACAAAGATGTTATGTTCATGTATCACTAAAGTTTATCCTCAAATCCAGTTGCAATTTTTGTTTTTATTGGAAGTCTTTACACCTAAACGTAATTAGCAGTGGGATTTCAAATACTTATTGTTGATTTAGATAATTGTGTGTGTGTGTGTGTGTGTGTGTGTGTGTGCACGCACACCCATGCGTGTGAGTGTTGTTTTTTCAATGTACATATAGGCTACCGGTACTCTAGGTTAAACATTCTTGAAAATATGTGTTCCATAATTGTTATAAAAATATAGTGTCTACGTCTAAAATTCGTATAAAGCATTTAATTTATGCCTAAAGTTCTTATAAAATATTTCACTGCTTAACTTACAAAATTGCAATGTTAATTTAATTCATATAAAAAAAAACAAGTTTAAATACATATTTATGGTAAGTAAGTAGCTATCGTACTAGGCCCATGTATAAATTAATTGATGCATATATTTGCATATTAAGTACTGGTACATGGTACTAAATTGCTGATATGAATTTTAATTTTTATTATTTACTAACATTAACTTACCCTAGGTATCATTTAGCAAACTAAAAGATAGGTATTTTTTGTAATCTATGTCAGTTGTTCTATTGATAACATAATCATTACAGTCGCCCTGGGTGGCGCAGACGGTATAGTACTGGCCTTCTGTGCCCGAGGTTGCAGGTTCAATCCCGGCCCAGGTTGATGGCATTTAAGTGTGCTTAAATGCGATAAGCTCATGTCACTAGATTTAATGGCATGTAGAAAAGAACTACTGTGGGACAAAATTCTGGCACTCAGATGACACTGATCTTGGCAGTTGCGAGTGTTGTTAAATAAAACATAATTTAGAATTTTTTATATCTTTACAAATTTTGAACATTTTTCTTTGTGACATTATTTTCAAGAATTTAAGTTAGATAAGTTTAGTTTGAGTTAGTGCAAAACATCAAAATGCGGTAATATCAGCCCACTGGATCACTGACCCAAATTCTCCAGTTACCGTAATTGCTGCAGTAGACATACTTTACTACAAAATCCTGATGAACTATGTACTCAGTGTTGTGCAGTTATATCTAATGTCTCGAAACATACATCTGAGGAAAAATTTTTGAACAAAGCAACAGTTGATGATTTTTGCAGTAATAGAACAATAAAGAAAGTTGTTGTTGTTGTTTGTTGTTTTCTAACGCCAGGCATTTGACAACAAAGTCATTTGACCTCTTGCACTCCAATATTTTTCAAAGATATTATCATGACCAGCCACTGAAGCACAGATTTTGAGATGTTCTGAATCCATTTCTTGATTTGAGATGCACAATGGACAGTTAGGAGACTGATATATTCCAATTCTAATGCAGATGCTTGGCCAAACAGTCATGGCCTGTTGCCAATCTAAATGCAGCTACAGACGATTTGTGTGGTAAATCGGGAATTAACTGTGGATTATGATGCAGAGAGTTCCATTTTTTCCCTTGAGATTGTGTTATCAAATTTTGTTTGTTGAAGTCTAAGTATGTAGATTTAATAAGTCTTTTCACAGAGTAAAACGTAGATTTAGTAACAGGTCTGTAAGTAGCAGTGCTGCCCTTCTTTGCTAAAGCATCCGCATTCTCGTTTCCCAGGATTCCACAATGGGATGGTATCTATTGGAATACAATTCTTTTATTGAGTGTTATTAGTTGAGAGAGCATTTTATTTATTTCTGCTATTTGAGATGAAGGTGTGGGTCTAGAGACTATTGATAGAATAGCTGCTTTGGAGTCTGACAATATAACTGCATTTTTAAATTTATTGATGTGGCACAGAAGATTCCTGAGACTTTCACTTATTGCAATGATTTCTCCATCAAAACTTGTTGTTCCATATCCAAGAGATCTATAAAGTGAGAAGAGACAGCACGTAACACCTGCACCTGCACCTTGTTCCATGGAGATCAAGGATCCGTCAGTGTATAAATGAAGCCAATTTTGTGGAGGGTACCTAATATTAATTGTCTCTAAAGACAATTGTTTCATTATTTCAGTGTTTACTTCTGATTTCAGTATTTCTTCTGTTAAATTTAGATGATACTCTATATTTAATAGTGTTAAAGGGTTTGATTTAATTTGTAAGTTTTCTTTTAAATTCGGGACATTGATTTTCTGTTTTAATTCTTGAACCATGGATATGAAACTTTTTTTAGTTTTTAATCTACGGAGAAGACTGTATGAATGCCAATTGTTTTCTGGTAATCTGATAAATTTTTCATATTGAATCAGTGCTTTTTCTTCTATTATCATTTTGATGCTGTTAATATTAGTGAGGAATCTCATAGAATCTATTGGAGTTGTTTTGTTTCCACCAGTGATGAGCCTGAGAACTTGGTTTTGAACACGTTCTATTTCGTTTATGAAAGGTGAAGTAATTAAAATTTCTCTGCAGTACGTCAGCACTGGCTGTATAAACATTTTGTATGTAATGTGCAAAGTATTCCTAGAGCATCCCCATTTCTTTCCTGCTAGTCTTTTCAGAAGGGAGAATCTTTTACGAGCTTTTTCAGAAATATATTTCAAATGGTTGTTCCATGTTAACTTACTGTCGAAAATAACTCCAAGATATTTGGATTCATAAGTCCTAGGGAGGTGTTGGCCATTGTATTGGATATCAATAAAGAAAGTAAGGGGTGGTGCAGAATAGGTATATGATGGCAACCATGTCGAACAATAACTATCCAGATGCCATCTATTATGATTCACTGAACTTCTTTGAATCTTATCATGGTAAAGGAGCACATGAGGGCATTGGAACAACGCTCAAGTGATATGTCTGGCAAACATATCTTAATGGAAGAAATGTTGTGAAACACCAAAAAGAATTTCTTAATGTCATGAAAGAATCTAATATCAATGTGAAATATATTTTTGGAGACAAAAATTACATTAATCTGACTGAAGACAGAAAGTTCTTTCAAAAGATTGTACCAATTAGTGGAACACAACATGCTCATTGCATTCGCGAATTGAGGCATCTTGTGGTAGGTATCTTTAGAAACACTAGAGAACATTCACCACAACATGTTTTTATCACTCATTGAAACAAATCAGTCCACAGCAAGAAATGTAGCACGTTGCTATATTGCGAAAGGTCAACTGAAGGTAGGAGATTGTTGTGTTGTAATCTATGATGACATCAAATATCCAGGTGTAGTGACGAAGAATTTAAAGTGTCTGTCTGTAATGATCAAGGAAGGGAAGTATCACAAATGACTGAAAAAGTGGACATATTGGTGTATTCGTCACATGACATTACACAGGAGATACCAACACATATGGTGGTAAACAACCATACTTACTTACGGCTTTTAAGGAATCCGGAGGTTCATTCCTGCCTTCATATAAGCCTGCCATCGGTCCCTATCCTGTTGTGCCATTTATTTTTCGGCACACTGTTTTCTGTATTGATTTTTTTTTCCTCTCCCTTATTTCTTTCACTTCCTGGTTTTAGTTTATCTTTTTTTAATAGGTGGCGTTTTCTTATCCGCCATTTCCTGTCTGTTTTCTTCTATGTATAAAGAGCGAGTTTATTTTTTTTATCATGAACTTTTCTTATTGGGTCGTGATTTCTGTCTTGCTTGTGATTGGATGCTTCTGTTCAAAATTTGTCTGTTACGAGAGACCTTCCGAGTTCGAGTCACGACACGGTGCTTGAAGGCAGTTACTGAGCGGCGTCCGAACGAGAAACTTGCAATCCAGTCTGGGGAGAGATGACTGCAGTGGCGAGTGATTGAAATACCGACATGACGACCTGGAATGGTGACTTGGTATGGACAGGCATGGCCTGACCCTGGGGATTTGGAATTCTTTGATCTATTGCCCACGATGTGGTTCTCGGTTGCGGTGGTCAACCGATATGCTGTAAAGAGAATTTGTTTCGTCATGTGCACAAGGAAGGCGATTTCAAGTTGATCCCGAGACTGACCTGCCGAGGATTATAAGTGGATTCGACCATTCCTTTCAGTGCTACTGTAAAAAACCTCGGCATCTATTTCGACTCTAATATGAACTGGAATACGCAAATCAGATATATCTGTAGAAAAGTTTTCTCTATCATGCATTCTTTGAAACGCCTGAAAAATTTCCTTCCTACTAAACTAAAACAAATTCTAGTACAGACCCTTGTAATGCCTCACTTTGAATATTGTGATGTTTTATATAGTGACCTAAGTGCTGAACTTTCTCAAAAACTTCAACGTATACATAATGTCTGCGTCCAATTTATTTTCAATATCCGCCGACATGATCATATATCGGAATATTTTCTACGACTCTCCTGGCTCCGCTTGCAAGATCGACGATTAGTACATTCTCTTTGCCTGCTATATCGAATTATACATGATTCCACACCCAACTACCTTGCCTCTCGGTTTACTCTCCTAGCTTCACATCATAATCGTAATACACATTCACAGCACAATCTATTGCTATCAATACCACGTCATCAGACATCTCTGTACTCAAGTTCTTTCTCAATAGCCATGGCCCGCTCATGGAATTCGCTGCTGCTGGAAATCAGGGGTAGTCTTAGTCCCCAGTTGTTTAAAATTACGTTGTTTAGAAATATTTTAAATGCACAGAACTAGTTTTTAGTTATAATTTTTATTTACTATTATTATTATTATTATTATTATTATTATTATTATTATTATTTTACACAGTCATTACTTTATTTTTCCATTAACACTAATATCTAGGTAATTGTCATTGTCTCAATGTAACACGTGCTGTGCTGATCATACTAATTGTACTATTCCTTTAGTTGTGAGATTATATTCATATGTATTAATTATTATTTTTTTCTTTTAACTTAATACTTGTATACTAGAATGTATTTTTCTGTTTGTGATTATGTATTCAGTGTATTCAGTCTCTCTTTTTTTATTATTATTACATATATATTTTTTTATTATTGTTATTTCAAAGTTAATACTGATTGTGTATATGTATCCAATCTCTCTTTTCTACTTAATTATGTTTATTATTATTTTTAAGTTCATATTTGTATACCGGTATGTATTTTTTCTGTATATGATTTGATCCTGGTTGAGTGGAAGAAAAGGCCTGATGGCCTTAACTCTGCCAGGGAAAATAAAACTATTATTATTATTGGTGACAGTATTATTTATTAATATATATATTGTCTTTTCTAAATTCTACATTGTTAATTTGCCTTTACTTACAAAGATTCACTGACACTCGTCAGTCTTATATTGTCCGCTAAATATTTTTTTGTTTAATTTTGTTAAGCTTTATTCCACATTAGTATATGGCAGAATTGAGGGCCAATTTAAAATTAATATTAAATTTGTGTAAAATCTGTTAATTAAATTCTTATGTGTAATGGCGGATGTCAGAGAGGTTTATATGACTTGGCAAGCCAGTCCCGGAGGGACAGTAGTTTCATAGTTGATTGATATTCGCTTTTGGTCTGCCTTTAGTGCAGTTATTGTTTTTCTTGGGATGCTTCTTTTTCTAATTATATTGATTATCAAGTCACCTGATTTATATTTACTAATTTCTTACACTATGTAAAGTATTCATATCTCTAATTTCTTGTTGTTTTTTTTTTTCAATATAGTTTATATAGAGATTATTACCTTATTTTTAATTAATAAATGTTCTCAGGTAAATTATATTTTTAAGGTGTTTATTTCATTTTCCCTCACCCAACGAGATATTCAACCCTATCCAATGATTTACGGTGGGGATAGCCAGGAGGCTTCTGTCTCACTGTGCAAGATTAATCCAGTCTCTATCATCATATCCCACCTCCCTCAAATCCATTTTAATATTATCCTCCCATCTATGCCTTGGCCTCCTCAAAGATCTTTTTCCCTCCGGCCTCCCAACTAACACTCAATATGCTCGTAAAAGATTCTCCCTTCTGAAAAGACTAGCAGGAAAGAAATGGGGATACTCTAGAAATACTTTGAACACTACATACAAAATGTTTATACAGCCAGTGCTGACGTACTGTAGAGAAATTTTAATTACTTCACCTTTCATAAACAAATAGAACGTGCTCAAAACCAAGTTCTCAGGCTCATTACTGGTGGAATCAAAACAACTCCAATAGATTCTATGAGATTCCTCACTAATATTAACAGCATCACAATGACAATAGAAGAAAAAGCAATGATCCAATATCAAAAACATATCAGATTACCAGGAAACAATTGGCATTCATACAGTCCTCTCTGTAGATTAAAAACTAAAAAAAGTTTCATATCCATGGTTCAAGAATGAAAACAGAAAATCAATATCCCGAATTTAAAAGAAAACTTACAAATTAAACCAAACCCTTTAACTCTATTAAATATACAGTATAATCTAAATTTAACAAAAGAAATACTGAAATCAGAAGTAAACACTGAAATAATGAAACAATTGCCTTTAGAGACAATTAATATTAAATACTCTCCACAAAACTGGCTTCATTTATACACCAACGGATCCTTGATCTCCAGGGCACAAGGTGCAGGTGCAGGTGTTACATGCTGTCTCTTCTCTCTATAGATTTCTTGGAATGGCACAACAAGTTTTGATGGAGAAATCATTGCAACAAGTGAAAGTCTCAGGAATCTTCTATCCCACATCAATAAATTTAAAAATGCAGTTATATTGTCAGATTCCAAAGCAGCTATTCTATCAATCGTCTCTAAACACACACCTTCATATCAAATAGCAGAAATAACTAAAATGCTCTCTCAATTAATAACACTCAATAAAAGAATTGTATTCCAATGGATACCATCCCATTGTGGAATGCTTGGAAATGAGAATGCGGATGCTTTAGCAAAGAAGGGCAGCACTGCTACTTACAGACCTGCTACTAAATCTACGTATTACTCTGTGAAAAGATTTGTTAAATCTACATACTTAGATTTCAACAAACAAAATTTGGTAACACAATCTCAAGGGAAAAAATGGAACTCTCTGCATCATAATCCACAGTTAATTCCCGATTTACCACGCAAATCGTCTGTAGCTGCATTTAGATTGGCAACAGGCCATGACTGTTTGGCCAAGCATCTGCATAGAATTGGAATATATCATCCCCTAACTGCCCATTGTGCAATTCAAATCAAGAAATGGTTTCGGAACACCTTAAAACCTTCACTGGCTGACCATGACAATATCTTTGAAAAATATTGGAGTGCAAGAGGCCAAAAAAATTCATTGTCAAACGCCTGGCATTAGAAAACAACAAAACATATAAGTTTTCATGCATATATGCCAAAATGAAATAGTACTGAAAAAATTCCTAAATAAGGAATATATTTGCAAGATTATTGAACATAAAAGTTTTGTAGTATTGAATAATTTTTTCACATTAATCATTTCTTGACACCTTTAACTTAAGTTTATCAGACAGAATTTCTTATTTCGTCACTAATTATTAAGGAAAATTGTATCCTTAATTGAGATCTTCTTCTTTATCTGGATATTAACGAAATTTAAAAAAAAAATTACAATAAAATTCTGTAGACTGCAGCCATCTTCAGGACATGTCTGAATCTGCTAATAATAAGAAAGACACTCTTTCAGCTTTCCCAATAACCGGACTGCCTCATTGGACAAAGCATAACAAACACACAGAGTGAAAACAAAAACAGACCACAAAATTGAAATGTGGGGAACAAACAAAAAAGGGAAATTAAGTACAGGAAAGATAACAGCATACATATAATAAGCCTAAACATAGTAAACAAACAGATTAGACGTTCAAACAAAAGTTCTTCCCTTTTAGGAAACAAAGTACAGGTGGTATTTTAAAATGGCAAGTGATCCTCTGATAGCAGTAAGGGAAACATCATGAATGAAGACGTTGTTCAGCCGGAACTTCTTGCAGAAACTGACAAAGAGGCGAAGTATTGTGGCCCTAGCGCCAACCATAAGCCGAACTACTGGAGGTGAGGTGATATTTCTCCAAATAGAATGGAACTGTGGGCTCATAAATTCTGCATTTTTCTGCGTGGACTTCAGCGGGCTGTTGGTCCTGTGCCTTGAACCTGACTGTTGGGTCGATAATGTAGGCATAAGTAGAGCCAGGTGGAATGCAAGTATGTCAATTCGCTGACAGGATCCCTCTTGAGAGATGCCATGGACTTCGCCGTGTACAGTGAGACCTTTCTTCCTCAAGGCTTTGGCAATCATGGACCTGATTCTGTGATGTCTAGAGTTCCACAGCGTCTCACTGAAAGGACAGGCATCCAAAACGTGCCAAAGAGTTTCAATCTCACTGACGCAATGATGACAGTGGTTTCCATCTCAGAACCTTCCTGGTATTGCACGCAGTGGACAAACATTAACTGTAATTTTAAGAGCTAGTCTCCATTCACTGCTAGTGAGGCGATCAGGTTGTCGGATCCATTTATTGGCTACTATTGCTCAAGAGGTGACAACAGCAGTCAAAGTTTTAATATCCCTCAGTGCATTACAAAATAGTTCTCTATTGTGTTCAGATACTAACACAACAGCTGATCCTTGAAGCCATTTTGTTACCTGCAGTGCAAGTTTCTGTTTCTGTGGTGACTTATGCATTGGTCGTAGTAAATTCGCAGAATTCTCTCACAAGTAAAACCATACCGTGACATTCCTCACAATGTGTGTGTTTGCCAGTACCACGAGAACTTCGAAAATCTACAAGTTTTGGTTTCACAATATCTTCCTAGTTTTGAAACATCCGGCATTGAATTTGTCTACTCCATTGTTTGTGACCCAAGTGATAAGAACTGTATGAACAATTGTGCTGTTCGTAAATAAAAATTTATCACTCTGTTTGAAGATTTCCTGAATGACGAAAAATGTAGCCTTGAAGTGCAGTATCACCAGTGGAGAATGGTTGGCAAGAGGTATGAATACATTTCATTCGAGGAAGAATTAAATGATGTCATTGATGAATTGGAAGAGCAGTTACCGTTCTTCATGACTCACATATTTAATCAAGAGCAATCACAAAGATGCTTTAAGACTGCCAGGGATGTCTTCAAGTGAGAATGTTGTGATGGAAATGGATTTCGCAGAGAACTATTCTTGCAACTATCGAGACGAGATACAGTCTGCACATTGGTCGAATTCCCAAATAGCACTGTTTACTGCTATATGTTACGGAAAAGATACATGCGACAGTTATGTAGTAGTTTCTGACAACATATCACATGATAGATATTGTGTTGACATGTTTCTGCGAGATATATTGAGCAACCATGGCGAAAAGAATCCTTTGCTCAAATATCTGCATGTATTATCAGATGGAGCTGCATCGCAGTTCAAACATAAATACATATAATTTTGTCAATATCACTCTTTCGGAAGATGATTTCAATCTGGAAAGTCTCAAATGGACATTTTTGCATCTTCTCACGGGACTCAGAAGCTAATTTGAAAGTTGTAAATATGAGCACCTTAAAATAATGAAAGGAATAAGGGAGAACAGAATGTATCATTTCAAGTTTGGTTACATTGATTTAAATTCAAAATTGTTTATAACTATTTTGGTTAATTATTGTCTTTCTTGTACATAATAACTTTTCTGTAATTCCAAAGGCTGATTTAAAGATTTACTGAAGTTTAGTGTCAACACGAACATTATTTACTGCATTTTTTTTTCGGGTATTAATATTTGTCCTGATACTAACGTCCAGATACTAACAAGCGGAACTTCGTAACTATTAATATTTCATAAAAATGCAGTTATTGGAAGATAAAATAAATATGATTAATTATAAAACAGATGTTGCATTAAGTGTTCCCTGATAACGAAAATATTAATAGATCATTACAATGAGGAGAGATTTCATCGTAATTTTATGTACCACTTTATCTTACCAGTTCCTTGTCCAATATTATGTTTTAATTAACGATGCTCGCAACTGCAGAAGTTATATCAGCATCGCTGGATGTGGCGGAATTTTGTCCTGTAGGAGTTCTTTTACATGCCAGTAAATCTAGTGACATGAGCCTGTCGCATTTAAGCACACTTAAATGCCATCAACCTGGCCCGGAATCGAACCCGCAAACTTGTGCATAGAAGACCAGCACTATACCAATCCTTGTTCAGATACTAACGGAAGATACATGTGTGTTTTATTCAATATACAAGAGGGAAAATGTTAATGAAAGAACCAAAAATACAAGATGGATAAATAGTTAATAGATTCATACCAGAAACATTGTTATTTAATTTATATACTGTGTGTGATATCAAGTTTTTTAAAATTGAAACATTTGAGAAGTGTCCAGATACTAACACTGGACATACCCATAAGTCTTTCATAAAAAGTGATGTATTTAAAACAGTAATCAACATGACAGAAACGTTCGTGTCACAACATATTTGCAATATTTTATTTGTTAATGATACTGTTATTTATTTTTTTTAAGTTTGTGATTTAGCAGTTACATGTGCTACACAAGTGCCTTAATTGTTTTGAAAACAACTGAATGCTTTTATCATTTGGCACAATAATATGAACATTTTCCATCTTGGTAATAAATTAAGTGCCAAGAAAATATTTGTGTGTCACACCATACAATATAGGGTGCGGCAGTGGAATATGATGGTTTTTATAGCCCTGTTATGGGACACTCAGGATGAATTAAGAGAAAACACATATACTGAAAGTAATCTAATACAATGCAATTTATTAACGTCTGATTACTTTTTAAAAACTACATTTCGTAAGTAGCCTCCATGGCAACAAATACATTCCTGCAATCTGCTATGAAATTTCTGCGTAACTCGCTCCAACAAAACAGGTTCAATGGCACTAATTTCGTTCTTTATGTTTTGTTTCAGCTGGATAATGGTGTAAGGCTTGTTGCGATACACCCTACTTTTGAGATAACCCCATAGAAGTAATCAGCTGCAGTCAGATCAGAAGATCTTGGCAGCCAGGCAATGTCTCCAAATCATGAAATTATTCGTCCTGGAAACATGTTTCGCAGACAGTTCATTGAACCATAAGCAGTGTATGCTATGGCACCAGCTTGCTGAAACCATAATTCGTCATCAAAATTAATTTCATCAGAAATTTCCAACACTGTGAACATTTGTTGATACCGTTCTGAATTGACGGTCACAGTATGACCATCTTCTTCGAAAAAGTACAGGCTGATAATTCCTAAGGCAGAGACGCCACACCAGACCATACTTTTGGACTGTGCAGTGGTTTTTTCCACACTTCAAAGGGTTGTTCATCACTTCAGAAGTGGAAATTCTGTTTATTTACATAACCAGAAAGATGAAAATAAGACTCATCCGACATTATCAGTCTGTTCAGAATATCCGAATTAGCATTCAAAATGTCAGTAAACTGTCTACAAAACTGCAATCGGGAAAGTTTATCAGTGAATTTAATATGATGCAAAACTTGAATTTTATACGGATGACATTTGAGGTCACAGTGTAAGATGTGGTGAAAACGTCTGTCTGATAGATTCAAAGCCATTATCTGGCGCCTTGCAGAGCAAGTTGGACTTTGCTGCACAGCTTCTCTAACTCTCGCAATGTTCTCAGGCATTGGACTGTTTTTTCACTACCAACAAATTTATCAAAAACACTGACAGAATTGTCAAATTTACTCACCCACTTTAGGATAGTGTTTCAGGATGGAATTCTTCCGTGCCATGCAATATTAAATTAAATCCTAAATCTTCTCCGCACATCAGTGATCGATTTCAACTCCAAATAAGTTCCTACTGCAAACACATTCTGCCATAGACCAGTTATCTATATTGTCTTTTATAACAATGAGAAAAACAATTGCATGGCTTCGGGATCACATTATCAACATTGCTAATTCCTTCATTCAAAACCGCTGGCAACAAGCATATTCTAAAAACTGTCATCCCACTGCCGCATCCTATATTTAATATTTTTTACATTATTATTTCTTTTCATTAAGAATTTATATTTATATTTTGAAATGCTCATGTTAAAAGACAGTAATATCTTTTTCATGAACTACTAAGTATTTAATTAAATATTCCATGAAGATCACAATTAGTTACTTTTAAAATGTTACTTGTGTCACTATGGAATGACCCCCCCTTTCTTTTCAATGCAAAGACGATATCTTTGAAATGCAGAAATGGAAAACATGTCACAAATATCTAGAGAGAGTAGATGATCGAATTCAGACTGCATACATTTCTTTAAATGTTCGAAATTACGGGTACAAATTTTTACTGAATAAATTTTATCTTTTAGTACTCCTTGCACTGAAAAGTGCATCGTGGCTGGCAAACAAGGCAGCCATAACATCTGTCAATCCATTACTTGTCTAACATTTCATTCAAAAGTTCCTCACAATCAATCCACAGAGGTTGTACCATCCTGTTGCCATATTAACTTCTGCTTGTATTCAAAGAGTCGACTGTTTTCCAGTTCTAGCATTACTTCATGAAGTATTTCGAGTTAAATTTCAAAGTTAACAGTCCAATAAAAGATAGGGTCTGATGAGTCCACCAGCAAAAATTCCTGCCCAATCACACCAGTAGCATTCAATTTTGTCTGCGTCACCAAATATGGATTCTCAGAATCTCAGTAGACACAGTTGTGCCTGTTCACTCTTCCATTTAACGTAAAAGTTGATTCGTCAGTCCACAGAAGGGTTTTGTAAAAGA
The DNA here is from genome assembly GCF_040183065.1 of Periplaneta americana. Taxonomy (NCBI): domain Eukaryota; kingdom Metazoa; phylum Arthropoda; class Insecta; order Blattodea; family Blattidae; genus Periplaneta; species Periplaneta americana. Next base: position 104,491,481 of record NC_091123.1, read on the forward strand.
CTGACATTGCCTTCATGTCATATTATGTATGTACCACACGAAAAATTCTGTATGCTTATCAGGATACCTTGGTTTAAGTACTAAATGAACTCAACTTTAACTTTTTCTGCATCCTTTATAGGGTTGATCTAGGTATGTCATATTTATGGGGCATTCTTCGTGTTAATTTTGTAGGCAACTGTACAAAATATTGTGCTGCAACGTCAAGATTTTCTCGTGTAGTAACAGACATAGGCCTAGGGTGACCATAATTCCTTTGAGTGAAAGTGGGACTTTAATCACTTTCTTTAGGAAAAAAGTGGGACATCATATTTTTCTAAAATCCAGTATTTATTTGATTTAAATTTAATCACAAGACGGATACAAATATAAAAATGAAACGTAAATAACACTAAAAGAAGAAACAAATGTTACTAATTTCAAATTGTACCTGTTAAAATAGTACTGGTATTATAGCAATAAGAAGAAATTAAATGCACTTTCAAATTTATTAATATTTGGCTCAAGTCAGAAATAAGGCTTCTAAAGGAATTTATTTACTTTCTTTATTCCGATCATACTTAGCAGAAGTTGCTATTGTATTCAGCAACTCAGGTTTTGCAAGCAAATATGAATAAAACTAACTGCAGTTATATTCAGCTGAATAGTTACCTGTTATAGCTCTAAAACAAGGAAATTTCTTTTCAAGCTCTTCTGTAGATTTACATTGCCTCTTTGGCATTGTTATAAGGGGTAAAAAACAGTTACGCACTGAATTGATTAAAACCCTAGCTGAACTTGGCGACTGAAAAAGAGAGAGACTCCAAAATGTTGGGTAACTGCCCTTTTTTTAAAATGTAACCATTAAAAGATTCAGCCTACTGATCAACCAATAAAAAGACAATTTAATTTTCTTAACTGAACAGATGGACGAAATATGTAGAAAAGTTATATGAGACACGGAATCATCCAGATGACTTAGCTATACTGGGTGTTCAGTTCAAAGTGTGTCATGGCTCGCTGTATGCCGTCATGTGGCTAGTCGATGAGCCTAGAGAATTCAATCTTCCTACACTTCTGCAGAGGTGTATTACTTATGTACCAGAGAAGTTGCCTAGCAAGTACGGCGTTCATTCAGAAGAGTACTTACTGATACATACGGTAACGCTGGTAGTGGCAGGAATGTGAACTGTTTCGAAACATGTACTGAGGTGATTTTTTTCTTACTGTCGGTATATGTAGAGAGAGTTAAGACGATTACTTACGTATTTGTTGACATTAATTTCGATGGTCAACATGGACACGGAGCATTTGATTTGTGTTGTGGAATGTTTCTGTACGCAACCGATGATAACAAATACCCTGCATATGATTTGCCCGCGCAAAACACAGTTCGAAAGAGGTTATCGTACCACACAGACCGCCATCTGTTGCTACGACGTTCAAGTTATACTGTACACGTTCTCAAGTTCAGATTGAACGCCTTGATTAATAGGCAACTTCTCTGACACAAAAGCTGAAACTTGCTTCAAATCGCTGACACATCAACAGTGACGTCATGACACACTTTGAAATGAACACCCAGTAGAAGATGAAGCAGTCGTATCAGAAGACAAAAAAGAATTTTCTATTTTAAGGGAAGAAGTTGTACTAGTGCTTAGGGAAATGAATGGAAAAGCAACGGAGTGGATGGAATCCCCATTGAATTGGTGAAAAGCTTGGGTGAAGACAAGAAGGAAACTCTATTATTATGCATGAAATATATGAGAAAGGAGATAGTGTTGCTTCCAATACCGAAGAAAAATAATGCCAAGAAATGTAAAGAGTCGAGGATTATCAGCCTAATATCCCACTCGGCAAAGATTCTTATGCGAATACTGAATCGACGTTTATATTCCGAGATGGAAGAACAGTTGGAAAAAAGAGCAATTTGACTTCAGGAAAGGAAAAGGTACGAGAGATGCAACTGGACTGCTATGAACAATAGGCGAAAGATACCTAGAGAAGAATAAAGGATGTATGTAGTATTTGTGGATTTAGAAAAGGCGTTTGACGGAGTGGATTGAAATAAACTGAAGGGGATCTTAAAGAAAATTGGCGTGGATTGGAAAGAGAGGAAGCTGTTCAGTGACCTTTATATGAAATGAGTCAAAGTCAGGATAGGAGAAGAAATGTCTGAAAGTGAAACAGGGAGTGGAGTACGTCAAGGATGCCCTTTGTCACTTATCCTGTTCAACATCTACTTGGAGGATTTAATGAAGAACTGTTTTCAGAACATGGGAGGAGTGATAGTAGGAGGAAGAAGAATAAAGTGCATAAGATTTGCTGATGATATGACATTGTTAGCAGAAGAGAAAATGATACTAAGGGATATGCTACTGGAGCTAAATGACTGCTTTGAGCAGTATGGAATGAAGATAAATGCCAACAAGACGAAGACCATGGTCATAGGAAGAAAAATAAAGAAGGTAAACTTGCAAATTCTAAATGAGGCAGTATAGCAAGTGGATAGCTTCAAATACTTGGGAAGTACTATGAGCTGCTTCCAAGAAGTCAAAAGGAGGATAGGAATGGCAAAGGAAGCTTCCAATAGAAAAAGGAGCATCTTTGGCGGACCTCTTGAGAAAGAACTAAGGAAGAGACTAATGAAGTGCTTTGTGTGGAGTGTAGTATTGTATGGATGGAGCAGAAACATGAACATTACGACGAAGTGAAGAGAAGCGATTAGAAGTATTTGAAATATGGAGAAGGATAGAACGTGTGAAATGTACAGAGAGAATAAGAAATTGGATGGGTCACTGGTTAAGAAGAAACTGCTTTCTGAAGGTTGCACTGAAAGGAATGGTGAATGGGAGAAGAGTATGGGGCAGAAGAAGATATCATATGGTAGACGACATTAAGATATATGGATCAAATGTGGAGACTAGGGTTGCCAAATCTCCTGTATTTCCTGGGATTCCCATATTTGACCCTAATTTTGAACAGTATCCTGGTTCCCGTATTTTTCTTCTCTTTGAGCATTGTTCTCCCTTATTTTTGCACAATATAAAAATCTTTATTCTAAACATTTAATTTTTCCGCGAATGAAGATTTATATGATGAATTTTGTTGTTCAAAAAATGCATTCAAATGTGTAGTCTTGTAGAAGGTAGTGCTTGCCAGAAATCGGTTTTAGTGCTCACATGTTTACAATCAAACAATGTTAATATTATAAATCTGGAACAAAGTGGCAAGTTTTGTTATATGCAAACAAAGAACACCTCAGGAACAATAATTGGACAGATGTTCGAAAAAGAAGCACGACACATGAAATGAAATTAGAGCTGCAAACTGCAATCAACTTCAACTATTACGCATGACAAAATCTGTCTCAAAATACTCTTAATTTAAGCCTAGCTGCCAAAGTGTAAAATAAAGTGTTTTTTAATGACTGAACTGAATAATTTGTCCATTTTCTATGTGAAATTTTGTTGATTCCTTAGTCTCCGGTATTTTGTCCAAAAAAAGTTGGCAACCCTACCAGAGATTAAGAAGAAAGAGAATGCTGGATTTGCAGTGAAAGACTTTCCCTTGGGCAAAACACTATGAATGAATGAATGAATAAATTAAAGAGTTTTTTTTTCTGAATATTAATTTGTATTATTATAGGCCTAATTCATTTATTTAATAAATTAATAGAGCAGCTATCTCTAACGGGGTCATTTTTTAATGTTCATTTATATGATTGTACAAGTGATAATTTACTTATGCAATGAATCTCTCACAACATTTGGTGCTATTTCTTCCAAAGATGAAATATTTAAACCTAAACGCAAGAATGCAGCAATATAAAATTTTGTAATACTATCACGTGCTTCAATTAAAATCCTAATTACTTCCCAATTTGGAATGTCATACTTTTCACAAAAAATAGAGAATACATGCCTCGTAATGTCTTTGTTTTCCCTTATTTACTTCTTCTGCTTGACCAGCATCCTTCTCAAACCTCACAGTTTGGGAGCGCAATCAACCAACTTAAAAAATTGCCATCATTAATAGATACAATCTATTGCATAGAGAAGTATCTTCTATGTCGACAGTATGTAAGTATTGTAGGTAAAATTTATTGGCACACTTGTAAGAAGTTTATAACTTGTAAACTTACACCAAAAATCAGGACAAAAGCCCAATTATTAAAAAAAAAAAAAGTTGGGACAGATTTTTCAAGCCTCGAAAATGGGACAATCTCGTTTAATTGGGATGTATGATCACCCTACATAGGTCTACCTAAACAAGAAAGATTTGCTATCGACCCAGTCTGTTCAAACTTTTATTCAATTTGTGAATACCTTGTCGAGATGAAGGTAAGGTATTTGAAAACATTAAAAAAATAACTCAACAACATCACTGTAATTGTGGTCATGTTTTCACCAAATTTGAAGTAAAAAACACGTTTTTCCATAGATAACTTTCTATTCACTGTACTCTTGTTCACTAATCCAACTCTACAAGTGCTTTTTAATAGCTAATACTCACTAATAACATAACGTGTTCTTGTACGCACTAAACCAGCAACAAGAACACATAACATACGCTGAGGCATATACATACTTACAGATAACCAAGTCCAACTTTCATCCTACTTTGGTACAACCATTACACATATTTTAACACGTCCTTAACATATAGGCTTACAAGCCCATATTCAAATTCAAATCAAATGATCAGCAAAAGTGTTACATTTAAAACAATATGAATGAATGCAGTACTCATTTCACGTGCATATAACAAACTCAAGAATTCGACGATCAATCACTACAGAAGATCCAAATGTATTGCAAAACATACACCATTTGACTACATCGTGATAATTGCATAGCACTATGTGATCTGTTCTAATCTAGACATAAAGTATAATATTTATAAATTGTATCAATTTTAACTATTTTATCTTCATAATAAGTGGTATTTAACAAACAATGCAACATGAGTTATATGTATTAACATTCACATCCACAATCTTATTTTTCATATTTTTTCTGGTAAAACAAATTACACAAATTCAAAATTGAACATTTTCTATCAATAAGTTTTCTGCTACATAAAACTCATGATAAAAATCAACTTTGTTACGCATATTGCTTTGTACAATTTAATGGATTAAGTTTAGATTTCGTCAATTTTTAAATATCTGATGATGCCGAACAGGCGAAAACGTTCATATCTATTTGAGCTGTAATAGCAAATAATAAAATTTGCAAATAGGTAAATCATATTGATTGAGTATTTAAAATAAATTTATCATACTCAAATAGCTATTCTGATCATTAGAGACGTAAGTAAGTGTTAGTGTCAACTGACATGAATCATTCTGTATACACATACCTGTGAAATTTTCTACTGCCCTTTCATATTCTAGGGCAGAGGGATTATGCTTTGCAAGCCATTCTGCTATTGACCTGTCTTTGAAGGAACCAGTGAGTCCAAGTTCAACTTGAATTTTTCTTAATGTTTCTGCATTTGTTACCATTTCTATCATTCCTGTACAATAAAAATGTAACATTACTATATATGTTATTGAAGAATGTTGTTTTATAGCCACATACACCATTAATATCCTTTAGACCAGTGATGATCAACAGTCAACTTAATAATGTCAGAGCTAATTTCTCTTCTCCAAACAGAGACATAAAGCATTATTTGTTAAAGCAAGTATGGGAGAATGATCATTAGTTCGAAGATCATGTGTCTATAAAATACTGTAAATCAAATTATTGCGTATGTAATAACACGAACATACTCAATTATTTAACCTTCCATATTTCAGAAAGTTTGTAGTATTTTTAACTATATAGACTAGTACGTAAGTACATTAATACTCTATTTTAATTTTCCAATTAACCATGATATAACTTAAAAAATTAACAACTGCAACTGAAATCTGGATGCATCAAATATGTGCTAATGAAGATGTGAATCACTTGATGTGCAAGGTAGTTCACTGTTAAACTACAAATGTTTTTCAAATTATGAAATGATGTGGTATATATAATATTAATATTCATAATATAGATATTTATTTTAAACTACAGGATCTTTCATAAGTGATGCATCTATGGAAAAATTAACTATTTTAATTAATTGATGAATTAGTGGACTTACTCATGTTAAATATGTAATATTTGTCCGGCTTACAGCTGTTTCAGTGCTTCACACACCATCATCAGAGCCTACTAGATTGCGGCGTCATCTCGAACTTCTCTGCCTGTTAGGAGGGTGTGTTTTATTGTTGGAAGGTGTTGAAGTGTGAAGTCGAATAGTGTGTGTGTACTGAAATTGATCTGTGTGTTGAGGATTTGATCGGGGTGTGTTTTAGTGTGTTTGTATATTTCGTATTGTTCTAGTGTGTTGAGTTTTTGGTTCTTGGGTTTTGTGTGTGTAGGATTTCCATGTCCGTATTTATGTTATTGTATGTATGGTTAGTATTGGTTATGTGATCGGCGTATGTAGATGTATTGTGTCCTCTGGTTATAGCTTTAATATGTTCTTTGTAGCGTGTTTGGAATGATCTGCCTGTCTGTCCTATGTAGAACTTGTCGCAACTATTACATTTGAGTTTGTATACACCTGTGTGGTCGTATTTATTTGTTTGTGTTTTTTGTGTGTTGAGATGTCTTTGTAATGTGTTTTCTGTTCTGTATGTTATGTTGTATTTCTGTTTTCTGAATGAAGATGCGATCTTATGTGTGCTTTTGTTTTCATATGTTAGTGTGATGTATTTCTTGTGTTCTTGTGTTTGTGTTGTGTTTTGTGTAATTTTGTGTTTGTTAAGTTTTTGTTTTGTCTTCCTTATGATGTTGTCTATTATGTTTGGATTGTATCCGTTTTCTTGTGCTATGTATTTGATTGTTCACTTCTTCATTGTAGTGTTGTTGGTTCATGGGTATGTTGAGTAATCTGTGTACCATTGTCCTGAATGCAGCATGTTTGTGTTGTATGGGGTGGTTAGATGTGTTGTGTACGTGTGTGGTGGTGGTGGTTGGTTTTCTGTATATTTTGAAGGTGTGTTTGTTGTCGATTTTTGTTATGGTGATGTCTAGGAAATTTATGGAGTTGTTGTTTTCAAGTTCTAGTGTGTATTGGAGTTTTGGGTGTAATTTGTTTATGTATTGGTGTAGTTTGTGTATTTGTCTCTTGTTTCCTTTGTATAGTATGAGTATATCGTCTACATATCTGTGCCAGTATATTATGTTGTCTGCATACTTGTTGTGTTCATTGTTGAGTATGTATGTTTGTTCTATGTTGTGTAAAAATATCTCTGCTAGTATGCTGGATATGGGTGATTCCATTGGCAATCCTTCTGTTTGGGTGTAGTATCTGTTGTTTGTGTGAAATAGTTTTGCTTTGTTATGATGTCTGTGATTTGGATGATTTCTTCGATGTATTCTTGTGGTGTGTTGTTATCTGTGAGCATTTGTTTTAGTATCTGTAATGTGTCCTGTATTGGTATATTAGTGTATAAGTTGGTGATATCGAATGATGCTAGTGTTGCACTGTGTGGTATGTGTTGTTGTTTTGTTTTGTTGACGAGGTCTATAGTGTTCTTTATTGTTGTCTGTTCTCTGAATTTTATGTTGTTTCTGATGATTTTGTCCATGTGTGTGGCTAGTTTGTGTGCTGGTGCCTGTCTGTAGTTGATTAGGGGTCTGATAGGTATTGTTTTCTTTGTGTATTTTGGATAGTGCATTGAGTTTTGGTGCTGCTGGTTTGATTGGTTTGAGTTGGTGTTTTATGTTGTGTGGTATTACGTGTTTGCATTTGTTGATTGTGTTTTTTATTGTGTTGTGGTATTGTGTGATGGGATCTTTTTCGAGTTCTGTGATGTTGTTTTATTTAAAGTATGTTTCTATTTTGTTGTGTAAGTCTTGTTTGTGTAGTATCACTGTGCAATTGCCTTTGTCTGCTTTAGTGAAAATGAAGTTATGTTGTTGTTGTTTTGCTTTTAGTGTTTTTATTGTTATCTGTTCTCTTTTGTTTGTGTTGGGTTCGTGTATTTTGTTTGCGTGTCTTATGATGTCTTGTCTGATGTATTCTTGGTGTTCTGTTTTTGTGTTTTGTATTGCTGTTTCTGTGCTGATGATTGTCTGTGTTTTTTGTTTTGGTCCTGTGTTGTTGTGTGGTATATTATGTTTTAATCCTTTTTCCAGTAGATTGATTTCGTTGCGATTAAAGGTTATGTTTGTTGTGTTGTGTGTTTTTGGGTGGAATTTGTGTTCTGATTTGTATGTTTTTGTTTGTTGTGTTTTTAGTTTTGCTATTTTGGTGTTGTGTCGTTTCTTTATTTTGTGGCTGATGTTCGATATTATTTTGTTAGTGTGTGTAATGAACCATACAGAACTGTCATGGTCATGATAATATCTTTGAAAAATATTGGAGTGCAAGAGGTCAAATAACTTTATTGTCAAACGCCTGGCATTAGAAAACAACAACATGGATAAATAGCTTCCTCGGATAGTGGGGAGAGGGGGTGTTTATTTCCAAATAGACTGTATGGCACCGGAAAGAGTTCTTTTTCGTGAGGATGAACATCATTTTAAAAAAAAAATTATCTAAAATAGTTGATTTTGCGATAGACTCGTTACTTATGAAAGACTATATATACATAAATTGTACCAGTATATGATATAGCTGAATTCAAGTATTAAACAGTGGTCTTCTTAAATGCCCAGAATGCTGCGGCCAAAGCCTATTACATGCCTTGTACGTGATATACAGTCGACTCCTGATAATTCGCGGTTATACATGCACAAACTTCCAAGAAATATCGAAAATTTCGAATTATCTGCAAAATCTTTTTATTATTATTTAAAGTTCAGTAAAAGTTACTCTGATAGGTTTAATTATTAGTACTAAAATACACTTCAAAATCAAGTACAGAATGTGAAACAATGCAAAACATTTTTAAACATTATAATATTATACAGTAGCTACTGCAGTGGAATAGAATTTTAAAACAAGAAACACAAGTTTTACAAAATAACATACGACACTTTAATTTAACAAAATAATTTATTCTTTTTTAATTCTTAGAGGATTGTTAATTTTTTATAATATTAAATCGCAATTACAATATCTGTAAACGAAAAGTCATCACAATTTTACATATATGACTAAAGAGTGTCTGAAGTGATACTACCTTGGGTGTGTGCAACTTTCGTAACTTCCTGGCTTCATCCTCATCAATAATTATCATCTGTCAAATCTCGTATGATACCATTCTCACTTTTTTGTCTTTATCCTTGATCTTCCTTATCAACTTCTAAACATTTGAGAGGAGGGAGAGAGTAAAAACGGAAATGACATTAATTCGCTCTTCCACCCACCTCCCCTCCCCAAAAAATCGTATATTACTCGCAAAGCGAATTAACCACATGTGAATTATCGGGAATTGACTGTAGTTTATAATTATAATTATCACAGGGAAGTTTCATAATTCTGTTATTTCATCGTCATGAGTGTTCAACTGTGTATCAGCATGTATGCATGTGCATTATAAAGTATATATCATTTACACAGTAACATTTTTGTTCATTACATACTGAAAGTATGTTAATAGCATACCTCTATTATGTCCTGTAGGTACACAAGAAAATGTCACCATTTTGAGATCAATTCCTTCTTTCAACCACAGCTTATCCATAATACGAACCATTTGAATTGTAAGCATATCCTGTTGCAAGTCCTCTCCAACCTGTCAAATTGAAATAGAAGAGGTAAATCGTAATGCATATATACCTCCATGATTAAATTTGCAAAATTACTACATAATCAATCAAAAAGTATTCTATTTGGACAAATGTAGAGAAACATGAAATTAAGTAGTCCATTGAATGATTCGGAAAAATAAACATTTGAGGCAATAAGGTAATGCTGATAGGAGAAGGGTTTTAAAATGTTATGGGTATGCTGATGGGAAGATAATATTAAAATGGATTTGAGGGAGGTGGGATATGATGATAGAGAATGGATTAATCTTGCTCAGGATAGGGACCAATGGCGGGCTTATGTGAGGGTGGCAATGAACCTCCGGGTTCCTTAAAAGCCAGTAAGTAAGTAATGGGTATGCTGAATTGATCAATTTTCCACCAATGTTTCCAAAACAGTTCTTTAAAATGGTAGTAACAAATATTCTAAGCAAAATTAGGATCTATGTCAACCCTAACAGAGAAAAAAAGTAGAAGGCAGTCTGTTAACATGTAGTAATGTACTTAAAGATGAGACAAAGAATGTTAATGCCTTTTTTTGTCAAATTCAAGGGTGAAAACATAATATGGCGAATGCCAGTAGGGGAAGCTATCCCCACCCGCGCTGCTTGGCACCTCGCTCGCATGCTCTCTCTCTCTCTCTACTGTCTCTCTCTACTATCTGTCCCGCTTCGATTGATCACTGCCTCGTCTCGCACGTATTTCATAACACGTATTAACAAAATCGCACATATTTCATAACACGTACTAAAAAAATTGGGGCATTAGACAACAGCATAAAACCAAATTGGGACGCATTAGATAACAGGCCACCACATATACTACACAGCACAACACAGCCCACCACATGTACTAACACAACACAAACAATGTAATGTGGTTTTTTCATTAAACAACACTCACCTGTTAACTTCGCACTGCCCCACTGTCCAATGCACACCATTAGTAGCATCGCTTTTCGGCGCTAATTTCATATTTTTCCCACATGTTGGACACTTGTAATGACTAGCAAGTAGTCCATGCTCCTCACAGTACCTTACCGTATCCGTGTTCAAATTCTCCCTGCACAATTTGAGGAAGAAGTACACGTCTTCGGTACGGCTCATCACTACATGTGGTTACGTCTGGACACGGACACAATGAAGCTCCACCAGCTCGCGTTAACACTTATGCCACCTCCGCAGTCAACCCCTGCCAAGCTAGATTCACAAGCCCACCACTTTCTACCTACGCTATTCGGTCATTGTACCCCGCGCCATTCTTCTGCAATACGTTATGGCAGTTCCCTTAAACATAAATAGATTCATTTTCCCTTCTATCCCCAACTCGCCTCGGTAGCTGAGAGGTCTAAAGCATGCATTTAGCGTTTAGTTACGAACTTACTCGGATCGAATCTTACCCTCTGCGAAGTCATAAGAAAAAAAAAAAGAGAAAGACATGAAGCAAGGAACAGAAAAGGAGAGGCTAGAGAGGGGGGGAGAGAGAGAGAGAGGAGAGAGGCACACAGGACGAAGTTCCTCTTTTGTTCCACTTTCCTACATTAGATGTCACCCCACCCTAAACCCATATTTCCACTCTTTCTCGCTAGAGTGTGTGGTGATCTTGTAGGGGAAAAGTGGAAAGGGGTCGTGGGCGGAGCTTAGCGTTCGCTGTATTACGTTTTTACCAATTCAAGATCTCAAAGGGAATGTCGTCATCTTTCTCCACCCAACTGCCACTGCCACTGCTGCTTGCTGCTACCTCCAACCCCACAAACACCACCACTGCCCAGCTGCCGCTGCCACCCACCGCCGCCGCCGCCACTGCCACCACCACCACCACCACCACCACCACCGCCACCACCGCCACCACCACCACCAATAAGCAAATTCTGGTATCGACTACCTACTTACTTTTGAAAAAAATGGATGAAAATAATGGTTGCAATGGGTGTAACAAGTTTTGATCTGATTGTACTGCAAATTGTATACTACATTTCTGTGTTCACAGTTTTGTATGAAATCATGGACAAGGTGATGGCACACATTATTCAGAATAATGTGATTAGTTAAGTAAAATATAAAGTTACAAGTAGGCTAATTGTAATACTATCATATCAAAGGGCGAAGTAATTTACTATAATATAAGCTCAAGAATAGTTTTGCATAACTAAAGTAATCAGTGTAAATTAGCATTCTTAGAATATTATGGCCTTCAGAAAACTTTCATTAATAAATTTGTGTATTTTCGTACAGAAAAAGTTGTCATGATTAATGTTTAAGCATTCGTTAAACCAATTGAAATTTTCGAGATGCAAATAACTATGATAACTAATTTCTTTTAAAGACTGATTTATGTTACAGCATGATGTAGGAGACGCAGGTGTGATGACACCAGACTTGTGATGGCTTATGTTTTTGTGTATAGGGCTAATTGGCTGGCTTTCATTTGATAACATCAGTGATGTCCTCAATTGTGTAGTCTCCAATGTGAAAACGATGTACAGGATGAACCAGCCAGGGCTAGACTCACAGAGGCTGATTCATTCATAACGACATTACCATATGCACAGGATTCGTTCCATGTTTTTGTGGTTAGTATTGCGTAATGATGTATTTACCGAATTCACAATTCATGTTCGAAATGACGTGATATCTGGCAGGCTGCACATCTCCTGAAGACATGTCCAGCAACTCGCCGCAGTTCATTCTCCGAAATGGCTCGGATTTCGTGCCGGTTATTTTGAGTTCCTCACTCACCTCATTAAAAATTAGACGAGTATGAACTGTGTATATCTTAGTGCATTGATTGTTTCTCCAAAGAAAATGGGGCCAATCAGTCATTGCACTCCTATTTTTATGTCATGTAGTGGTTGTTTGTGAAAACGGTGTGGATTTTCATTGTCCCAGTAACGATTGTTTTGAGTGTTCACGTAACCACAGAGGTGGAACTATGCTTCGTCACTATAAAAAAATTAAGGTAGGGTCAAGTAGTTCATCATACACTGACTGTTAAACTTAAGTCTGCTTTGATAATCGAATTCCGTTAACCTCTGAACTACACAAATTTTGTAAAGTTTTAATTTTAATGGTTTTCTACCTCTTATCACTGAAGACTGTGGCACCCCTACCTGCTGAGCTACATGGTGGGATGAAGTTGTAGAACTTCTCTCTAGTCAGCGGCCAATTTCATCTAACATCTCCTCAGTGAGAACATGCTTCATACACGTTCGTTTCTTATCCAATACTGATCCAGTTGTACGAAATTTCTTCACTAAATTGTAAATCTTGCTTTAGAAGGCTCTGGTGAATCAGGGACTGACTGGCGGAAGTTTGTTACAACCACAGTATTTACAGTCACGAAGCTTGAGTTGTGAGGGTACTAGGAACAAGAGACTGTGCAGGTACTATTTCACATTGTCTGTGATGAGGCGATAGTAGTGATCCTAGTGGTTAGCAACTATCTATGACTGCATATTTACTATGTACCGGTATTTAGCTTCGTGACTGTATATACTAGACTGTGGAGACAGTGGTTACAACTGTTCTCCAAGATTCGTATTTCACAAAGTTGTCATAAATAAACACTCATTGTTCAAAGCTATATTTCATAATGGACACACTACTCCACTCTAAATGTATGGTATACAGCTGCACCCTCACTGTGTGAACGTGTTTACATAACTAAACACGAAACATATGCGAGAAAGAGGTCTGATCACTGCGATGGCACAGCAGTTATTACACATACGACTTTCTGCTGATGCCAGTCTAGCCCTGGCTGATTCACTCTGTATTAAGTTTTTACGTTAAAATGGTTGAAGTGATGAGAAATATTTTCTTACACATTCCATAAATTTCTTGTCTTCCATGTTCATTTTCTAGATTCTTAGTTTACTTAAAAATCAGTACAGAACTGCGAGCATGTCATGTACTGCACATGGTCTCAATTTATGTTTGACGAAACGAGATGCCACTGGGATGGGTACGAGAAAGAAATCATCAGCAATAACCAACCAATGGGCCACGTTGAGTGCATGCTGACAGCTGGGCCATCCTGTTAGTACATAAATGACTCCACAGAACATAGGTAACTCAACAAAAGAACAGCATTCTCTGTACAGTAGCAGTGGCGTATACTGGTTTAAGGGTCTGGGCTACCACTGACCCTATTATTACACAAAATATATTTTAAAAACACTATAATAAAATTCCTTACCTATTTATATGTGAATTCCAGACATCTTGATTGGGACGAAAATACTTTGATGACTTCGTCATTGAAATTACAGTTGGGCCGCTTGCGAAGTTTCTGTAGAAATGACTTTTCAATTGACATCAGTGCCAAGCCGGATAAACGTTCTTGTGTATGAGTTGATCTACAGTAGGATTTTATTCTCTTCAACGCAGAAAATGTTCTTTCTACCGATGCTGACGTAGCTGGTATTGTCACAATTAATGTTGCCAATTTAAGGACTTCAGGAATAACTTGGTTCAGCTGGTTTTCATATATGGCAGATAATATTTCATGGATAGGTTTGTTCGAAAAATCAAAGACTTCTGCTGAATATATTACACTTAATTCATTTTTCAAACGTACTTGATCAAAGTGACTGTTATAGGACTAAAATAATTTGTTTAGTGCCTCATTCAGGAAGTTTTCTCTATAAGCAGAAAATTTTTGAGAATCTAGAAGATGTGTGAACTGAAGCTTTCCATAATCAGAACATCTGTCAGTAATTTCCATGTGCATACGATCTAGTATGCTGTAGTACAGCTGCCTGTATTTCAATTCATCATCTCCTTTTCTTCGCTTTAATGGTGGTTCCATTGTATTGTCTGAAGAATTTTCATTTTCCATATTACTCCATATGGACGGAAACCCACTACGTCTGAACTCGGATATAGTATGTTTTAACTTTGATACCTCTTGCAAGCAGTATGCTATGTCTAGACTTTTTGTCTGAAGAATATTGTAGAGCACATCTGTATGTGCGAACACTCTAGCATAGACTTCAAGAAGAAATATATTCTGAAACTGTGTGAAAAAAATACAAATATCCTTGAGCCTGCACAATTACATCATCATCCCAGTTTTCTTCAGAGTCATTACAAATGATATTTTCGAAGAAAGCAGTCAGTTGTTCTCTGTATTACTTCACTGTATTTACAAGCCGAGATGTAAAATTCCATCTAGTTGGTGCTACTTTTGGGAGTTTCTTTTTCATAAATTTCTTGAGTTTTTCTGATCTTTTAGGAGATGATGAGAAAAATGCAGCTAAACCCGACAGTGTTTTGAAAAAAATGCGGCATTCTGGAATGGATAAAGTAATTTGTTGCAAAACTAAATTGAGAACATGGATGTAACAATGGACAAATAGTGCTTGAGGATACTTTTCTTGAACTTTTGTTTTTAAGCCATTAATATTTCCCGCCATAACTGAAGCACCATCGTATGTCTGTGCAATTAACTTATTGCCGACATTGTATTCTGCTATAACACCTTCCACATGCTGAAACAAAGCAGCAGCAGTTTTGCCCGAACTGACATTTGTGAATCCTATAAACCGTTCTTGAACATTGGCAGTACTGTCGACGTATCTTAAAACAGAGGACAATTGACTCTGATTAGAGCAGTCACTTGTTTCATCAACAACAATGGCCACAAAAGGTGATTCTTCTATTTCAGATTTTATGTTCTTTATCATAACCCCACTTATAGCAAATATTAAGTCATTCTGAATTGCGGGAGAAGTACCATGGAATACTGTTGAACTCTCAAGAGGATTGGCCAGTAAATGGTCAAATTCACTTAAGGAACTTAAATATTCAATATAATTTCCTCTATTGTCTGATTCCACACTCTCATTATGACCCCGAAAAGCCAATTCTTGTTTTCCTAGAAAGCAGACTGCGTTAATAAGACGCAGTAAAATCTCCCGATTTTTTTTCACAAGAGCATTGTGTTGGTTGATGTGTAGAACTTTTTGCTTATCTAGCTGTAAATCAATTCTTGTCTTCCCAAAGTTTGCAAAGTTCATGCTACTATAAATATGAGCTTTTGATTTGTCGTGTTTTAGGACTGCCGTTCGAAGGGAGTTTATATTAGAAAACCCCTCTTTTGACCACACATTAGTTTCGCGGCTAAATAACAAACATGGCCAGCAAAATAGTTTAGACAGTTTAGAACTACCACACAACCAATTCCACTTACCATATGATGTTGAAGTGAAATGGCGTGTGTACTCACGCTGTTTTTCTTTTACGTCCATGGACAAATTTAGCTCAGGAGTTGGTCTTTCCATTTTCACAATTTCAACTTTCTCGTTGTATGTACGACGGTTAAAAGGCACTTTTAATAAACCTTCTATTACACAGTCATTTTCAACACAAACCTCTCCAGAAACTTGTTCTGCCATATTTTTCACAATATCACTTAATTGGGAAATTAAAAACTTAATAATTCACAATTAATATAACTCTTAGACACTCGAACAAATCACAAATTTAAAATACTGCACTGCAAGAACACAATCACATTAATGAGCTAGCGTACTAAGCATATTGTTGCTTCGCGCCTTCCAAGAAACCGATCACGAGAGCGGCAACTCACCCACCTACAGTGCACGATGGAAACAGGAGGGAGTGGGGGGATGGGGAGTTGTGCGACGTGAGCTGAACGGTCACAGGCTACCCTTCGTAGCAGCGGTTTCTCCAGTGATGCCGCCTTGACAACTTGTTTCTTTCGAGAGCAGAGAGCGCATATAAATCTAACAATTACTTTAATTTTAATTACTGTGGTAAAACTAATACGGTAATACAAAATTATTACATTATGTTATATTATAAACTTTTTCTTTTGTAATTTCCTTGGGCTACCACCGGTAGCCCCGGTAGTCCACAAAATACGCCCCTGTACAGTAGCCGTATCACACACGACATGCTCTAACATAAATCAGTCTTAATACAGTGTCCCTTTATTTAAAGTAACTTGTTACTTGATTTCTCTAATGTAGCTATATCAGAACTTTTCGAAGTCTGTAGTAGTCGAGTAGCTATCATGCTAATCATTAGACTCTATATCTGCAGGTCCAAACCTAGTTAAGCTCAGAGAGTTTTCAAGAGAAATATAAATTCATAGCATATCTTTCTTCTAATAAGATATCGATCTCGTGTTGTACATTAACTGAACATAAGGCAGATATGTTGAAGAATGGAAGAACGAAATAAATTTTACTGGTTAATTCTCGCCCATGTTGAAACACTCTGTTAGTCACCATGTTAATCACCCTATCATTTGCGATTATGAATTCCACCTACAAGAAAGATCTTAATTGACCACACCCACAGATACTTTACAAATAAAGACTGCATTTAGAGAATTTTAAAAGTATGTACCTTGAATATAGCTGGTATTATTCCTGTTTCAGCACTGAGGAAATTGATTTTAAGAGGCAGGGTGTTGGATGGGAAATACGAACAGGTGCGGACTTGTACTCCACGCACTTCAAGACTTGGGCTCAGTGGCAGACATGTGGGAGCTTCCTCTAATGAATGATGTAATACTTCCAAATCGCGTGATAAAACCTTCAGCCGCAGAGATTCTTTAGTAGCCTTCACATTTTCAGCTATTTCATACATATTCTGAAACATAATTGAGAAAGTCACATATTACAGTACAGTAATACAGTAAAACTATCTAAAATAATGTTCCATCAAAAGATGCTGCAAACTAGAAAAGAAATACGAGTAATTCCTTTCTATTATAACAGTGAAAATTAAAACGTGGGTGAACTGTAGTTCTTGAAAACATGCACTAGGAAATGGCTGTAATGTATTTCACCGTAACAATTCAGGACTAAATGCAATAGTAAAATCTACAAAAACATACGTTAAAGATACATGTATCATCAGCATTATCTGGTACAGTACATAACAAATATGATCTTATTCTATTATTCATGTGTACAACAAAATATAAAGATTTTTCTTTAGCATATTGAAGATAGCAAAAAATAACGAAATTACTATTTTGAATTTACATGTAACATTGATGTTCATTGTGAGTTATGTTTTCGTTCACAGTTTAATTAATATTTTATTATGTAGGCCTATATGAATGCGCATTTCGACCGAAAATATTCTTCAGCATAAGATATCACATAGAAATGTGGTCTTTTAGTGTGAAATAAAAAAATCTTGCACAGAAGAAACAACTCTGTAAGAATTTCAAAAAGGGATCTCATTAACATTAAGTGGAAAGGAGATATTTGACTGAGAAAGTAAATGAATTAACAGTTGACTATCTCTAACCTTATTTGTATCAACAAAAGCCGTCCTAAATAAGGGTTTGATAGATCAGCCTACTAATCAATTCACAATGAACAATGATTAAAAACAATTATGTGACAATTTGAAAGAAAAAAAACATTAAGATAAGAAAACAATAATTTCTGATAGATGAGAATACTTCCCTGCGGATAGAGGGCATTCCAAAAGTGATGGTCAATCATTTACAGATGAAATGCACAAACTGAAACAAGCGAAAAAGCTCTAATACACATTGGTCCGCAAATTAAGTGTTCATGCGATAATTATTATCTGGGATCCACCACTTTACAAGCACTTGAAGTAGGTTGCTATCTCAATTGTAAAGGTTTGAAATCACTTCCTGGTTTGTTTACGCATGTGCATTAACTCCCCTTCTCTTTTTTGCAGTACTCTATGCTGTACAGTACAGGAAAGCCACACTTGGTGAAAGACAGTCAACATAGATGATGTGTATTATCTCGACAATAGTTAATTTTCGAACCAATATATACTGGAGTTTTTTGCTTGTGTTAGTTTGTACTTTTCATCTGTAAATTACTGACCAAGAGTTTTGAAATACCCTATATATTTCAATTCCACTTCATACTGGAAATCCTCCATTAAACACAGTTTCTCTACATCATCTTCCTCAGGCTTATCCCTTTTGTAAATAATTGCCCTTATTTTTTTAACCTCACATTAGAAGGCAGGATTCCAGCAAAATGAGGCCAGCATGGCACTAGGCCTCCACCTAAGACAACACAGGGTATCACACTGACAACAAACATCCATGTCAAAGCAGGATTCGAATCAGCAATCACTGCTTCTACACAACATTAAGACTTCATGTCTCTTAGATGTGTCCACTGTGGCTGGTTTCTATAATCACAATTTGTCAGTTTGAATAGGTGTCATTTACAGATACAGAGAAATCTTGAAAACTAAATGTACAAACATATAATATACAATGTGGAAAATAGTAAAAAAAAGTCACTAATAACTTTATAATTTATAGCAACACATACAAAAGTTATTGGAAATAAATCAAGCAATATTATGCCAGTGTTAATTTTGTATAGTTTTGTTTATTAATTTATTTCCAAAATGCCAGGGTTGAACAGCCACTTAGTTTCAACTGTTTTAGTCCTTCCTCCTCTTGAATCTCAAGTAGTTCCTGCTCTACAGCTGTCGAATCAATCACAATTAGCCTTGAAATGGGGTAACCATTTTTCATTATGTAAACAAGAAAGGAATTTTCCAAATAATAAAATGAAAGTTTAAGTAGCTGTAAGATCACTAAATCTGTAATTCATTTCTCCTGCTAGACCATTTAATTCACATACGTAATCTTCTGTTTCTACTTCAACTATAGGAAAGACTTTCCAAGAATTTTTTCATAGAGGCTTTATGACTCTGAGTCACAGAACACCAATCTCTGAATTGAAGTGAACACTGCTTTGTACTACCCTCTAGCAACAAACAGCAAAACTACAAGTATGATGACGTTTGTTGTATAGTGCACCACTGCCAGACACGTTACTTACATGGTTGTCAAAGTAGTAGCAATAACAAGAAGTTTGCAGGAATTCACTATCTTACTGTTAGTCAGGACTTTTTAAGAGATGCTCAAGAATGACAAAAAGAGCACATTCACAAGCCATGCTGTACTCACCTCTGACAGTTACTGTAACAGTTTTCTGCATAAGGATAGATTTTTCACTGGAAACCCAGCATTCTCCATCCTTCCCTCTTTTCTTCCTTTCTCTTAGTCTCCGGATACAATCCATGTTATCTTTATGTCTTTATATCTGATATCTTCTTCTGCTCCGAACTTTTCTCCCATTCACTATTCCTTTAGTACCAGTAGGCAGTTTCGTCTCAGCCAGTGACACAGTCAATTTCTGTTTCTTTTCCTGATCAGTTTCAGCATTATTCTTCGTCCACCCACTCTTTCTAGCACAGACTCATTTCTTATTTTGTCTGTCTATTTACACGCTCCATTCTTTTCCATATCCACATTGAAAATGCTTCCAGTCGTTTTTCCTTATTTCGTCGTAATTCCCAGGCTTTTGCCCCCATACAATGCCACACTCCACATAAAGCACTTCACTGGTCTTTCTTCCCTAGTTCTTTTTTCCAAAGGTCCGCAGAAGATGCTCCTTTTTCTATTAAAAGCTTCTTTTGCCATTCTTTTTGGTTTCCTGGCAGTAGTTCATGTTACTACTTCTAGTACACCCCAAGCATATGAAGCAGTCCACTTGTTCCATTGCTTCATTTCGAATTCGCACATTTACGTTCTTTTCTTCTGATAATCATGGACTTCGTCTTGTTTGCATTTATCTTCATCAAATACGTATCATCTCCTCTTCTGCTAACAACACCACATCATTAGCATATGTTATGCACTTTATTCTTTTTCCTCTTATCACCTCTCATGTTCTGAAAACAATTTTTCACTAAATCATCCAAGTAAATGTAGATGATAAAGAACATCCTTGGCATATTTCCTTCCCTACTCCACTTCCCTCAGACATATCTTCTTCTATACTTAAATATAAAGATTACTCACTAAATAATATTCTCTCTTTCCAATCCACATCAATTTTCTTCAGAATCCCCATAAGTTTATTCCAATCCACAATGTCAAAAGTCATTTCCAGGTCCACAAATACTAGATACACTTCTTTAGATATCTTTCACTGATTGTTTGCTGCAGTCTAATTGCATCTCTCGTTCCTTTTCCCTTCCTGAAGCCAAATTGTTCTTCCACCTCTCCATCTTAGAATATAAACGTTGATTCAGTATTCACAGAAAAATCTTCGCCGAGTGAGATATCAGGCAGATAGTCCTGAATCAGAGCCACCTACAGATAATAGGAACTGATAATATCAGTATTATTTGATCATTTCTGCGTTACATACGCAATTCCTTTTTCATAGTGATGCTTAGTACTACAATAATTTAAGGTTAAACAAGCGAAAGTACCGGTAATGCAGTTTCTAACTTCTAATCATATTACTGACACTTATTTTTCGAAAGTACTAATATTGTTCTAGTGTGTTTTTTTCTATATACAGTGAACTCAGTTATAGTGAACATTCGGCTATAGTGAACCTAAATTGTTGATCCTGACCTGCATACATTATAAAGTAAGTACATTAATATTAGTGCTGTTGATCAATAAAAATATTTAATCAATTAACTATTTGAATTTGATCGAGTTGAAAAAAAAATGTTTTAATGTACTGTAATGCAAAATTATTGCTAAATTTAACCTGTGTTCGGTGATAAGCATAAGTATTAAATGTTGTATATCTGTATATTTTGTATCGTTATATTACAAAACAACTATTTTAATTACTTACTAACCTATGAGGTTTTTTTTTATAAAAACAGCCCTTGTCACCTATTTTCGAAAATGAGATTTAGATGTTATATAATAGATGGAGACTTCTTCTACCATCTGGATATATCAGTTGCATGAAAATAAGCCCATGTCAAGCATGAGGGGTTGTCAAATATTTGGTGGTTCTATAAAAATGATCCATGTCATTCGTGGTTTCGACTAAAACTGCCATGGGTTATTTTCATTCAAATATTAGCCACATCTGATTAGATAACTTCAATCCGTATGCTTTGAAATACACAACAATGCAGTTTTCGGGATGTGTTTGTTTACTTCCTGTAATCGGTAGTGTTTTTGTTTGTAAAATTGAATGATGGCTTCTACACGAGAGGATGCTAATTTTCTGCTGTAGAAAAGAAAGAAGGTGGAGAAGAAGCAAACCTTATAAAAAGATTAAAATATAGGGGAAAGAACACACGAACCATGTTGAGAAGCATGTGGAAGGTAAGCAGTAAATTTCTGTAATTTGAACTTTAACAAGGAAGTATTTATTACTTATCAAAATGTAAAGCATAATGAAATAGTTGAAATGAAATATTATTATTAATAATTATATTATTATATGTATAATCAGTAAGATGGAACATGTTCTTTTCTAGATGCAAGAGATATCATTGCTTCGAGACAGTATACGAGGAAGACCAAGATACTTTATTCCTTAATTTCTACACATTAGAACCGAAAGATTTACAAGATTCTTATTCATCAGGTATGATTACTGTACAAGAGGTTAAACAGAGACGTTCCCATAAGCATAATATTGTGGTGCCATTTGGAATGTTCTCGTTGCGTCAGGGAGTTGCTCGCACATCTAACAAGAAGGAGGTGCGTGGAAACACGAACCCCTGATGCTAGCCGCGGCATGGAGCAAGGGGGGGAGAAAAGCTAGGGCAATTGGGTGGAAGTAAGGAAGCATCTGGAAGCAGTTCTCTCTCGAAGATAAGATTCGCAAACATGTGGTTTAATAAATAAAAGCGCGAGTGGCCAACAGTCAGAGTCAGTCTTGAGTCTTCAAGTCTTGTCTTGGACAGTAGCAAGCGATGCAAGGGGGACCTGAGTTCAACGCCCAGTAGACCGCATCTGGGAGACCGGAGATCGACATGCCGTGGATCGCACCCGGAAGACCTGAGTTCGACATGCAGAGAACTGTGGCTCGGAAGGCCTGAGTTCGACATGCAGTGAACTTGAGTGAGTGAGTCTGCAACTGTGACAGTGTCCACCAGGAGAGTGCGACGCAGTTCGGAAGACCGGAGTTCGACGTGCAGTGAACTTGAACAGTGAGCTAGAAAAACTAGCCAAGCAAGCGAACTGTGAACTGACAGTTTTGTTCTGCACATAGTGCGTTGTGAACATTAATTGAAATTAGGAGTACATTGTTGTTCTTCTCAATAATATACGTCGTGCATTGTCATTGTCGTCGTGTGGAGTGTAATAACGAATTTTGTGTTGCTGTGTTGAGTGGAATACCCATTGTTGTCGGATGAATTATTAAAAATAGTCACATTGTTATCGGATGTGTGGTGGTTAAAGAGAATAAAAGTTACATTGGTGTCAGAAGTGGGACATTGTGGACATAATTGAGAACCTACAGCAGATCCTGCAAGCAATCACGAGAATGAACAAGGACATTAGTCAAGTGAAAAACGATATAAGTGAAGGAAGAGACGACATGAACAAGCACATCAGTGAAATGAAAAACGACATTAATGAAGTAAAAGCAGACATGAAAAACGACATCACTGAAGTGAAAAAATGACGTCACTACGCAAATTGGTAGCATTTCAACGCACGTGGATGGAATTGTTACCATCGTGAAAGATGAACTTAAAACCGATTTCGACAAACTAAACGAGAATTTCGCAACTGTAAATAGAACAGTGGCCGAACTAGTACAGGACGTAGACCATTTCGACGGCAAAATCCGCACTGTCGAGTGTCATCAAGAGCAGACGAGTGAGTTGCTGGATAAACATGCTGTGGAAAACAAGCACATATTCGCGTTAGTGGATCGTCAGGCAAGAGAACAGAAACAGATAATTGCCGAAGAAGTTAAATGGGCCGTAGAAAAATCGGTCACAGAATTAAGGACCCCATATAGTGGCCCCATGGAATCAACGCCTCCAACCAGACATTCGAATGTCAAGATGCCGAAGTTCGACAGTACGACGTCGTGGGCGATTTTCCGACGCCAGTTCGAGGCTATCGAAGAGCATAATGGGAGGACGGCGGCAGAGAAAACTACTGAGCTGCTGCCCGCGCTTCAGGGAAAGGTGTCAGAGATTCTTCACAGCATCCTGGAAAAGGGAACAGCCACCGAGATAATGGAGGCCTTGGAGGAACGTTATGGTGATTATTAACTTGCGGCAGCATTTAGGACCCAACTGAAAACGAGGGTCCAACAGTCAGGCAAGTCCCTACAAGAATTTTCGATGGTGGTAGAACAATTGGCCCATAAGGCCCTCAGGGGCCTACATCCTAGCTTTGTCACTGGAGAGGCGGCCTACACCTTTGGTTGCAGAGTCCGCAACCCTGAGATCAGACAACCTACTGTTGGCAGAGCATCGCGCCATCAACGGTGCTCTGGTGGCAGCCCTCAGGATGGAGGCGGCCAAGTTGACAGTGAACATCTCAGCACCGCACTGGATTAGAAGCGTCGCGAGGGCCGACGTCGAGGAACGCCAACCGAAGTCACCCGAGCGGCAGAGACAAGGAGTCCCTACCTGCTGGTCCTGCGGCGAACCTGGACACTTAAGGAGGGACTGCGACCGATCTGGTCACAAACAGAAAAACTAGAAGGGGCCGATGCAAGGAGGGGCACGTCGGCGTCATCATCACCATCCCCTCGGCTGATCTTGAAGACAGTTAACAGAAGATGCGACGATGGGCTGATAGCTGACGGATGATTAAGAGGCCGTCCATGCAGAGTATTGGTAGACACCGGGGCGTCGCTCACAATCACCAGGCCAGAAGTGCGTGGCCTACCTGGGAGGACGCGATTGCGCCGATATGAGCTACGTATTGCTTCAGGCGAGAGCTTGCCCATCCAGAAAGAAGTTTTCCTGCATCTGACCTTGGGAAAGAGGGGACTGGAGATGTGGTTGTTCGTCGCCAACATCACTGAAGACATCATCCTGGGACTCGACACCATGCGGATCTTCGATGCAACGATGGATGTCCGGCACAGTATACTCCATTTTGGTCAGGATGAAGTGTTCCTGAGGGACGCCGAAGACCAATCCATGGTCAGCAGACTCACCTTGGAGAATCAAGTGATAATCCCAACAGGCTGTGAGATGGTGGTGACGGCATGACTGGATGGACAGCCTAAGAGAACCTGCTCCTTGATTCGCAAATAACTCCGATAGATGGGGTCTATGTGGCAAGATCCCTACTCCTGAACCAGAAGGTGGTACCAGTGAGGGCCCTGAATGTCACCAATTGGGACAAGGAAGTGCCTAGTGGAACTGTACGAGGTAGCGTCGAGCCAGTAGTGTCTGTGACGTCTCTGGGTGATAACAAGAAGCATTACCGACCACGTCGAGAACTAGACCCATCACTGAAAGAGTTGGCTCGAGAATTGGCGGAGAATCTAAGCAGAGGAGAAAGAAGACAAGTCCACGATCTATTGACAGAGTTTCAGGACGTGTTCACTCGTCTGAAAATGACTATGGGAGAACGGAGAAAGTTCAGCACCGCATTGACACCGGAAATGCTCGCCCAATGAGACAACCTCCTCGACGTGTCCCTACAGCTAAACAGAAAGAGATTGACAACCAACTGGAGGGAATGAAAGCAAGAGGGGTCATCGAGGAATCTGACAGCCCTCGGTCATCACCTGTGGTGCTGGTGAAGAAGAAGAATGGGGACCTGCGTTTCTGCGTAGACTACAGAAGACTGAATGACGCCACCAAGGACTGCTTTCCTCTTCCTCGAATTAACAATACCTTGGATACCCTAGCAGGGGTAGAGTGGTTCTCAAGGTTGGATCTCAAATCAGGGTACTGGCAGGTGGCGTTACATCCTGAAGACAAGGAGGAAACGGTATTCTCTACAGGCCAGGTCTATGACAGTTCACAGTTATGTTGTTCGGTCTCTGCAACGCCCAGGCTACATTCCGGAAACTGATGGAGTTTGTAATGAGAGGCCTGACATACGACACCTATCTGCTGTACCTTGATGACGTCATCGTGACCAGCAAGACCTTCGGCGAACAACTGTCAAACCTGAAGAAAGCGTTCGAGAGACTGCGACAAGCCAGGCTGAAGTTGAACCTGTAATGTCATCTGTTCGAGAAGAAGGTCAGCTACCATGGGCACGTAGTAGGGACCAACGGAGTGGCCACGGACCTGGAGAAGGTGCAAGCCGTCAAAGGATAGCCAAGACCGAGCGACAAGCAGGAGTTGCGCCGCTTTCTCGGCCTCTGCACTTATTACAGAAGGTTCATGGCTGGGTATGCCAACATCGCTAAGCTTTTAACCCAGCTGACCGAGGAGAAACAATTCCGATGGACGGACGAGGCGGAGTCATCCTTTCGAACACTGAAAGAGACGCTTTGCACTGCTCCTGTACTCGGATATCCAATCCCTGGAAGGAAGTTCACGCACGACACAGACGCTAGCAATGTAGGCATCGGTGGAGTACTCTCTAAGGAACAGGATGGGCAGGAGAAGGTGACTGCCTATTTCAGCCGAACACTCTCCAAGGCTGAAAGAAACTAATGTGTGACCCGTAAAGAACTTCTTTCCATTATGGAAGCCCTCAAGCATTTCTACAAATATTTGTATGGCCAGGAATTCCATCTGAGGACCGACCATTCTACATTCACCTGGCTATTGGGCTTTAAGAATCTGGAGAGACAGACCGCCCGTTGGGTTCAACGCCTGCAGGAATACAATTTCACCTCCGAACACTGCCAAGGAAAGAAACATTCCAACGCTGATGCCCTATCACGATGATCATGCCTGGATGGCTACAAACACTGCCTGAAAGTAGAAGAGTGAGATGGCGCCCACGCAGTTCGAGCAATTGCCGCCCAGCCGAGCCCAGGATGGGATAACACCACCATAAGGAGGGAGCAGTTGGAGAATCCAAACATTGGACAGCTACTGTGTGATGTGGAGTCCGGTCAGAGACCAGTGTGGGCCGATATCGCCAACTGTAGCACCACTTACAAGAGCTACTGGGCCCAGTGGGAATTCCTAATGGTCAAGGACAGGATCCTGAAGACAATTTGGGAGTCGGCTGATGGTAGGACTCAGATAGAATTGCTTGTCCTGCCCAGAAGCAAGATGAAGGAAGTGCTGGAGGAGACTCATGCTGATGTGACTGAGGCCACCTGGGAGCCAACAATATGCTGGACAAGTTAAGGCAGAAGTTCTAGAGAACCGACACAGAACAGTGGTGCCGAAGGTACGACACATGCGCAGTCAGTCACGAACCAAGGACACACAGCAGGGGAGCCGTGCAGCAGTACAACGTGGGAGATTCTTTTGAGAGAATCGACATCGACGTTGCTGGACTGTTCCCGGCCACGGATCGAGAGAACCGCTACCTGTTAGTAGCCATGGATTATTTCACAAAATAGCCTGAGGTGTAGTACGCGATTCCAAACCAAGAGGCTTCAACAGTGGCAGATGCACTGCTTGACAACTTCTGCCAATTCGATGTACCCTGGGAACTGCATAGTGATCAGGGGCGCAACTTCGAATCCAACCTGATGATAGAATTCGAGCATAAAACCAGGACCACTCCCTTCATCCACAGTCTGATGGCATGGTGGAATGCTACATCAAAACTGTGGAAGAGCACTTGCGAAAGGTTGTGTCCAACTATCAGCGAGACTGGAATGCCAAAAGGAAATCGCCGAAGCTGCAGCGTGACTGGGATGGACTCTACCGTGTGGTAACCCAGATCAACGACGTGGCATACCGCATCCAACAAGAGCCCAGAGGGAAGATGATGGTGGTGCACCTGGACTGAATAGCGGCTTACCAAGGGACTGTCTGGGATGTACAGTCCTAAGGAGGGAGCAATGTGGCGCCATTTGGAATGTTTTCATTGTGTCAGAGATTTGCGCGCGCATCTAGCAAGAAGGAGCTGCGGTACAGAGCAATGGGGGGAGAAAAGTTACTGTGATTAAGTGGAAGTAAGGAAGCATCTGGAAGCAGATGTCTCTCGAAGATTCTGAAAGCCACGTGAATCTTCGATTCGCGAACATGTGGTTTAACAAAATAAAAGCACGAGTGGCCGACAGTCAGAGTCAGTCTTGAGTCTTCAAGTCTTGTCTTGGACAGTAGCGAGCGACGCAAGGGGGACCTGAGTTTGACGCCCAGTAGACCGCACTTGGGAGACCAGAGTTCGACATGCCGTGGGTCGCACCCAGAAGACCTGAGTTCGACGTGCAGAGTACCGCGGCTCGGAAGGCCTGGGTTCGACATGCAGTGAACTTGAGTGAGTCCGCAACTGTGACAGTGTCCACCAGGCAAGTGTGACGTAGTTCGGAAGACCGGGGTTCCACTTGCAGTGAACTTGAACAGTGAGCTAGAAGAACTAGCCAAGGCAAGCTGTGAACTGAGAACTGATAGTTTTGTTCTGCACATAGTGCATTGTGAACATTAATTGAAATTAAGAGTACATTGTTGTTCTTCTCAATAATATACGTCGTGCATTGTCATTGTCGTCGTGTGGAGTGTAATAACGACTTTTGTGTTGCTGTATTGAGCGAAATACCCATTGTTGTCGGGTGAATTATTAAAAATAAAGTCACGTAGTTGTCGGGTGTGTGGTGGTTAAAGAGAATAAAAGTCACAATATCAACTCTTCAGCAGCAGAGAGCACAACGTTTGCATAGAGGGGAAGTTTGTTTTATAAGGTAAGAGTTACGAAAGCCAGCGCAGTAGTTGATGTTCCAGTATGTCGAAATGCCTTCACGGGCTTCCATGAAATAACACGAGGGCGTCTCCGTACTATACAAGCATCATTGATGAATGGACAGACTTCACCTAGAGATTCTAGAGGTAAACATCAAAACCGACCTAAGTTTGTACCAGACGAAACTGAGCTATTTACCATAGATCATATTAGTTCTTTTAAATCTCGGCAGTCACATTACTCCATCAGAGACAATCCCCAAAATTCCTATATACCTAAAACCCTCACAATTTTATTAATATACGTAATAGGTCAGCAATTTCTCAAGAGCTCTCTTTTCGTCAAATGCATAATGCACTTCCAAAAATAAATTATTCTAAAATAAAGGATTTGAGAAAACTTTATGGTTTGCTAAGACCAAGCAGTCGTCAATGTTTTGAAACTCTTGGACAAGATGAAGGGCTACATTAATGGTGATAAAGACATTGATAATTCCTATAACAGCAGTGGGGAAGACAATTATTGATTCTAAAATTTAATGGTAATGGATATTATTCATATTGAAACAAGAGGAAAAGTCAGGTGTTGTAATGTTGCAGTGAATTAATTCTGTCAAATTTGACAATGTTTGTTTTGTTCATAAATACATAAAATAAAATACTACCAATGTTTCTTACTGTAGTGCTGTGATATTTCAATTTTTTAATAAATTAATGTTTGTTTTGTTCATAAATACGTAAAATAAAATATTACCAATGTTTATTATCTTAGTGCTGTAATATTTTAATTTTGTAATAAATTAATTTTTTCAGCATGAAGAATATCTTAATCTATATTTTTTAATTTTCAGCCAAAACGACCCTTGTCACACATGCCCATTTTCATTAATTTATAATGGTCATATTTAAGCGTTAATTAATGCGAATTTTCTGTTACATTACACTACGTAACAAAAAATTGTTTATGTTCATTTCTTACTGTTTCTTGGATGAAATCGACGTGCTGAACACGAATGTACCATTAGTTTTTTTCCAAATGTCAATACTTTTTAAATAAACAACTATTATGGTTTTTTAACAATTTGCTAATAATTTTGAACTTTCCGCTCTTTTGTGATAATCTTAGTAGTGCAAAGCGATTATCAGTAGTTGGCAATGGCGTTTTTCATTAGTAACATCAGCATACATCGACATCTTTAATTGTCATATCTATGTATATCGATATTTTGCACAAAATGTCTTCCTGTTGTTTGTGAAATTCTAAATTGCAACTATTGCAGTTCAATGATTATAAAAACGATTGATTGTTGTTTTTTAGTGAAGTATGTCAGTATCCAGACGTTGTAAATTGCCTGCAGACTCATTTTGTTATGTTTGTGGACATTATATCGCATCTAAAAAAGTGAAACATAGAAATGTGTTTGGGACAATGTTCTGTATCGCTTACCAACTTATTTCGGTGTACCAGTTGGAGATCAAACTGTTGGATGGGCTCCTCACCTGTCTTGTGGTAGCAGTAGGTCTACCTTAGAGGGTTGGCTACGTGGAACAAGAAAATGTATGCGTTTTGCAGTTCCTCGAATGTGGAGAGAGCCAACCAACAATCACGACAACTGTTACTTTTGTATGGTTGACATTACACATTACATAAATATTTAAAGAAAATAATCTGCCCTCAATGAGGATGACCATAAAGATCCAGAATAAAAGCACTACAGAATAATTTAGAAAGACAAGAATTGTTTAGTAAAAAATTCAGAGAAATGCAAACTCAACAGAATCATCAATGGCCAAAATATAATGGTAATGTAATATTTGGATTGAATCCTTAAGAATATTCAACAAAATTTTCTGAATTTAAAAAAATTGGAGTCCGAGGGCTTTTAAAATATCACATGTGAATTTAGGAAGTGTGCCACGTGCACTAAACAAAAGACCAAAAAACACTCCACTGACTATTGGGAATGTTATATTTCTCACTTAGATAAGGGATGCAGGACTCATAAATGGATTTCTTCTCCTCATCAACGTGTTGTGCCTGCCGGGCATCCCTCTCAAACTGGATTGTAGGATCAAGAACTAATTCCTTAGATTGAGTCCTGTGGATGGCTACAATATCTGCTCTTCTGTTCGAATCTAAGGATGAAACGCAGTGGATCTCCTCGTATACTTCCCATCCACTACGCTTGAGGACATCAGCAATACCAGTCCTGGCCTTCTGGTGTCGATTGTTGCACAGCAGCTCCGTTTTTCGACAGAATCCCAACACATGACCAAGAGTTTCTGTCTCGTTGCAGTCGGGATGGCGACAACGGGTTGTGTTGAAACTTCTGCAGGGCACACATCTAACCGCAGATAGATTGCTGGACATTTTAATTGCATTAATGTATTCTGAAATTGATAAATTTGCTTTTGATGACATTCAGGAATTTGTCTTGGGGCACTCAGAATACAGGATAACACCTTTGCCCTTATGAGATAATTTACACCATGATTCAAAACTTCTATTCCGCAAGATCTCCCTCAATTGTCGACCTTTAGTGTTGGGAGCAATAGAAGACTTATTAATGTTTAGTGTACGTAGACTCAGTTGCTGTTCAAGGTGCAGGTTCCTTACAAAGTTAAGATGCATATCATTAATATGGTGAAGACGATTACAGATGTTGTAAGGTTAAATGCTGGCCTCCCACTCTGCACAAAGAATTCCCAAACCTCGGACATTTTTTACTTGTGTATAACATTGAATTTGGTGTATCATTGGGCAGCATCATAATTTCCTTCACAGCACTTCTAATAATTTTGTCAAGATCTCGTATGAATATATCTGATAACTGAGGTAATGGAACACATTGTAGAGGGTAAATCAAACCAGGCCATATATATTCGTTTATGATTTTTAATTTTTGGTCCGATTTTAATAATTTTGTTCAGACAGTCCATCCAAGTCGGAAGATAGGTTTTTGATAGTCTTGTTTTTATAGAAGGAGATTTTGTCTGTGAAATCTATTCCGAGATATTGGATACGCTCATTTTTATCATGCAACGAAGAAATAACAGACCCTTGTAGAGAGATAATGTCATCTGAACAGAGCTTGTCCTTTTGTAAAACTATTGCCTTGCTTTTAGCTGGATTTATGTGAAGACCAATTTCAGTTAAGCTACTTTCAGCTAAATCAACAAGCGATGTAGCATTTGCTTTAGTGCTACCAATTAAAGCAAGGTCATCAGGGAAGGCTAGCGCAGACAAATGAGGTAGTTGATCTCATAAAGAATAGCCATATTTAGTAGAAATATCATAATCTGTCAGATTTTGCATCACATGATTGATTGCCAAATTAAATAATATGGGTGATAACGGAGAACCCTGTGCTACGCCACAATTTAATGTTATAGGTTGTGTTTTTTGAAAATTTGATTCAATTTGAATAGTATTGGCTGATAACGAAGAAGAAATTAAATTGTAGAGATTCCGTGGAATGCATGCATGCTTAAGGGCTCTTTTTATATGTTCATGTCCGATGGAGCCAAAGGCCTTAGATACATCAATTTTTTTTTATTTTTTTTTTGCTGATTGAAGACAACCATTAACAACTGAAGAATTTATATGCGTGCCAGGCAGAGCCATAAATCCTCGCTGATATTGATTTAATGCAATATAACTTCCTAATTTTGAATCCAACAATCTTTCAATAATTCTTCGCAAGACAGGAAATATGGTTATCGGTCTCCAGTTTTTTATATTTTTTTCATCACCGCCCTTATAAATTAAAACTGTCCGAGCTTGTTTCAGAGAAGGCATAAAAGAAAAGTGTAGTATTGCATTGGCAAATAAGGTTAGGAATTTCGTTGTTTTGAGATGCCTTAATATACGAACAGTAACGCGGTCCGGGCCGGAGGATGTGTCAATCTTAATGCCATAAAGAGCCTTATAAATGTCTTCTTCAGTAACGGTAATGTTGTCAGGTGACTCACTATTAGAAGCGAAATTGGACAGTGGTGAAACATTATTTTCCGACAAAATACATCTTCAAAATGATCAGAAATAACATTAAGAGGAACTTTGCAGCATTGTTGTTTGCTTGATTTTCGCAAAATTTGTCGAACTATTTTCATTCTTTGATTATAAATATTATACTGCAGCAACTAATATTCGTATTTTTATTCACGATGCGCATCCAGAAAGTAAGTTTCCCTATTTTTTTTAAAAAAAGAACACACACTTTCAGGAAAACATTTATTGGCAACAGGTACAGCAATGTTTCAGCTATTTTACAACATAGCCACCATCAAAATTGAGACACTTGTCATATCGTGGGATCAACTTTTGTATCCCTCTGTCGTAGAAATCTGCCGCCTGTGAATGGAACCAGCATGTGACAGACGTCTTCAGCTCTTCGTCGTTGCCAAAATGCTCACCGGAGGACAGGAATTTCTTGAGGTGCAAGAAAACGTGAAAGTCGCTGGGAGCAAGATCAGGACTGTAGGGTGGATGATCAAACAACTCCCAGCCAAATTCCTTCAAAACAGCTGCTGTGCGCCGAGCCGTATGTGGACGAGCATTGTCATGGAGGAGCACAACACCTGCAATAAGCATTCCACGCCTCTTGGAACCAGCGTGTGACAGACGTCTTCAGCTCTTCGTCGTTGCCAAAACGCTCACTGGAGGACAGGAATTTTTTGAGGTGCAAGAAAACGTGAAAATCGCTGGGAGCAAGATCAGGACTGTAGGGTGGGTGATCAAACAACTCCCAGCCAAATTCCGTCAAAACAGCTGCTGTGCGCCGAGCTGTATGTAGACGAGCATTGTCATGGAGGAGCACAACACCTGCAGTAAGCATTCCACGCCTCTTGTTTTGAATGGCACGTCGCAATTTTGGCAGTGTTTCACAGTAATGGTCAGCATTCACTGTTTCACCTCTTGGAAGGAAGTCAATGAGTAGAATGCCCTTCCTGTCCCAGGTCACCGTGCACATCACTTTCCATACCGACAGCATCTGTTTGAATTTCGTCCTGACCGGAGATCCACTAAGCCACCAATGCATTGACTGCTGCTTGGTTTCCGGGGTGAAGTGCGAAATCCAAGTCTCATCGCCTGTGATGATGCTGTCGAGAAACTCGTCGCCGTCATCGTGATACTGTTGCAGAAATGTCAGTGCTGCTCCTAAACATTGCATTTTGTGTTTGGGTGTCAGGTTTTTCGGCACCCACCTGGCACACACTTTTTTGAACAGCAGGTGCTTAATGACAATCTCATGCAACAAGGATCGCGATATCTGCGGAAAATGGCTGCTCAGCTCCGTAATTGTGAAGCGACGGTTCTCCATGATGCACTGCCACACCAGCTCAACACGATCATCATTGATGAGGGACGGTCGCCCACTGCGCTCTTCATCATGGACACTTTGACGACCTTCGGAAAACTGCCTACACCAGCGACGCATCATCTGCTTACTCATGATGTTCGGCCCATAGACCTGACAGAACTGCCGATGAATTTCAATTGGCGCAATGCTTTGTGCATTAAAGAACTTTATCACCGACCGAACCTCGCAGGCAGCGGGAGAAGAAATAAGAGCTTCCATTTCGGACCACTGCTGCCACGCTACTGACACCAGGCAGGACCTGTCTGGCTGGCATATGATTGATACGTCATAGATCTGTTACGCATGCGCAATTGACACGGCTAATTACGTTTACTTTCAAGGGGAAAAAATGGGGAAACTTACTTTCTGGATGCGCCTCGTATTTACTTCCCTCTTTCGAATAGATTTTCTCACAGGATTACTAGATGATTGAAAATTATACTTGTATTGGGCGTTTAATTTGCGATTTTTGTAATGTCGTATAGCTGGATGTTGAGGGCCAGGCAATTCAGTGGTTTCAACAAGAAAAAATTTTAATAAATCTTTCGTTATAGTTCCAGATCATCAGTATTTCCGTCCGATAGAATTTGTGAAATACGGTCTTCCCATTGCTGCATCAGATTGTCATTATGACTATTGTGAGGCACTACATCGAATATATTACAATTATTATTATTATTATTATTATTATTATTATTATTATTATTATTATCTTGCTCAGGTGAAGTGCTTGCCAGTTCATTAATATTAGTATTAGAAATATGATTGTCCGAAACTAGATCATTGGAAGAAGTAGAAGAAGAAGGAGAATAATATTGACT
Source organism: Periplaneta americana (assembly GCF_040183065.1). Classification (NCBI taxonomy): domain Eukaryota; kingdom Metazoa; phylum Arthropoda; class Insecta; order Blattodea; family Blattidae; genus Periplaneta; species Periplaneta americana. Next base: position 104,525,950 of record NC_091123.1, read on the forward strand.
CACGATTTTGTACCATCGTTGTTGTGGATGAGCTTTACCAATGTGAATATTGACACCAACAGAAGATTTGCAGACTTTTTTACAAACTGGACATATGGCAGTTGCACTAGTACATGAAGAAACGTTCATAATGTGAATAAGTAATAGAACCACTAAAGTGTAGGAAAAATTTGGATAGTCAGCGTTGACCGTAGAAAAAAAAAATAAATAAATATAAATGAAAAGGTTATATTATATTCACAAATACACTTAGATCCTCTTGATTGCAAACCAGTAGAAGATAACACAATTCATAGACGGAAATGTATTATATAAAAGTCCATAACAACCATTAGAAATAAACAAGTCCACAATATCAAATTTTAAAATGTAACTTTCTTGATGGATTAAGTCATATTAAAGTGAACAAATAAGTCAGCATATAAAGAATAAAGTAGAAGTAGAGGATTGAAAATCAGTACCTACAAACAGTGAATGTATGTTATTCCAATAATAACAGAATTATTTTTTCAAGTACCAAGAGCAGAACACATATTCCATATCCTAGCATACAATCATCTATTGCTCCAGTACCGCACTCTGAGGAGCTGCCAATTTCATCGCCACCACAACAGAATGTATCTGAAGATGAAGATGTACAAAATCCTAGTGATGACAGTGATTTCTGCAATAGTGATGAAAGCCAAACAAATAAACCACAGTTCTTCACTCAACAAAAATTGGACGATCCTATAAGGGAGTTGGAACTAACCAAATCAAAGGCCGAACTCCTTGCATCCCGTCTTAAGGAACATAACTTGCTCACTAAAGGATGCAAAATAACAAAATATAGAGCAAGACATAAGGATTTTGCGTGCTTCTATGAAATGTCTGAAAATCTATGTTTTTGTAGCAATGTTAATGCTCTCTTTCAATATATCCAGATTCCTCATGAACCAGAACAGTGGTGTGTATAGAAAGACACCTCAAGCACCAGTCTTAAAGCTGTCCTACTACACAATGGGAACAAATTTCCTTCCATTCCAGTGATTCATTCTGCACAGCTGAAAGAAACATATGAAAATGTCAAGCTGCTCTTGGAAAAACTCAACTATAGATGCCACAAGTGGGATATTTGTGGTGATTTTAAAATATTGGGGTTTTTTCTTGGGTTTCAAGGTGGCTACACCAAATATTCCTGCTTTCTCTGCCTATAGGACAGCAGGGCAGATGGTCAGCATTACACCAGAAGAGACTGGGCAACAAGAAAAGAATTGAAGCCAGGCACACACAATGTAATAAATGAACCTTTTGTGTCTACAGAGAAGATTCTGTTACCCCCACTGCATATCAAATTTGGACTAATCAAACAATTTATGAAAGATTTGAGCCTCAGAGCTCTAGCTCTCATCAGACAAATGTTCCCCAAGTTATCTGAAGCAAAAATAAAAAGTGGAATTTTTACCGGGCCTCAGATTCGAGTGATGTTACAGTCTAAAGAACTTGTAGATGTTATGACTCTTGATGAACGCAATGCTTTTGAAGAGTTTAGAATGGTAGTGCAATGGTTTTTGGGCAACAAAAGAAGTGACAATTACAAGAAACTGATTGAGAATGTGATACAGAGTTACCGTGTGCTAGGGTGAAGAATGTCAGTCTATTTGTTTTCTCCTATTGATTCCTTTACACCAAATTTAGGAGATGTAAGCGAGGAACATGGGGAATGGTTTCACCAGGATATTCAGCTTATGGAAAGAAGGTATCAAGGTCGTTGAGATTGTGCAATGATGGGAGACTATATATGGAGCATCGTACATGCAGAGGAGTCAACAGAACATAAAAGGAGAAGCTGTTCTCCTGTACATTTCTGAATGATGGTATTCTTGTTTTCCTTTTTTCAGTGTTATTTGAACTTGTGTGAACCATTACAGAATGTATTGCATGTTAGATTTCACTTTAATTCTCTAGTTATATTAAGTAAACAGTAATTTTGGTTGTTTTTAAGAATATTGAAGAATGGATTACATCCAAATATCGACATTGGGAAAAAACCAATAGCAATAATCAGCATCACAAATTAAGCAATAAACACCAAAAAAAATAAGATAAACAAAAAGTTGCTCAAATTTTTGTTACGTAGTGTTATGTCACATAACCTGTAGAATCGTTGTCATAAATATCTGGTTTATACTGCAGGGTATATAGACTGCAGAATGTTTTTCACGTCTCCTGAAAAATTAACTTTTGACAAAGGCTGTTTTTATAAAAAAAAACCCTCACATTTATTATGAGGCTTATAATTTATTGTGTCAATTCCTTGGGGAATTTTTGAAACAAACATAAATAAAAAGTATGAAGACTCTTCTAGTTAATAGGTACTGCTTCATCCATGATTTTAAACATGTGAGTGCATTCACATTCTCCGAATTAAGTGCCACTCTATGTTCAGTAACAGTGTTTCCTGCATCACTAAACACGAAAAACCTTTTTTTCTGTCAAGCACTTCTCCCCAATCGTTCAACTTAAATCCAAACATTTCACCGAGTTTACCTCTCAAATTCTCATATGACATAATGGAGTTTACATTTTTCACAAACCACAGAAAACGGTTTTTTTTTTATGAAACTAAACACACAACCTTCATATACAAACTCAGTACAGAAACTGCAACTGCAAAAGTACAGCGGTTGAAACAGAAGACTGGCCCCTATTGTAATCGAATTACCAAATTTGCACACAGTGTAGACATGGTTATTTTATAAGGGATGAGGGGGGACGAATCCCAGAAAAGTATGTACCGGTATTTCATATGCTAGGAAGATGAGGTGACAACAAGGTGGAAGTTTTCTTGGAAAATCATAAAACTTAATAAGGGTTTCGCACTGTTTCAACTTTCAATAGAGGTAGACTAGGTCACTGTCCTCCATCTCTTTCTGAAGTGTTTGTGCAAAGATTTTCCCTATGCTACCTGGTTTACAGTTAGCATACTATTGTGCTTTTAAATAAGCAATATCAGAGAGAGAACTATTGTCGGTATTTTTAGTATGAGTTTGTATTAAGAAAATAATCATTAATATCAACTACAACCTATTAATTTTAAGCGATTTGATTATTCGATTAAATATTTTTGATCGATTAATCTTACAACAGAAATTGATTGATTAATCGATTAAATCCCACAACACTAATTAATATTTCTGTTTATAGTAAACCCTTGCTTCAGTTATAGTGAACCTTAAAAATTGAAGTTACAAGAGTTGTATCCTGACAAATTCTTATTTGAAGTCAGACCTTCTTGCATAAAATTGAAAGAATGTGTTGAGCACAACATTGTAAGTTTTTACTCCTTTAGTCAAAGGACAAAAGAAGGATTATTGATTCCTAGACAATGAGCTGTACTATAAATCTGGGCAATGCGTGACGACCTTGCCTCACTTCACTATCGAAGGGTTGCAATTCTGTTCTCAGACACACTACTCTATTGTTATTTCTAATCCTCCACCATCAAAGGAATGCCTTTTGTTCTCAGAAACATTTCCATTATGACGGATATCATCGAAACAATGAAAAATGAAATAGCCTTCTTTTATTAAAAGGGGACGGACAATAAGTAAGATTCCGATGGCTTTCAAACTCCATCAACCCCCTCCCAGTTTCCATTAAGTGACCTGGTAAATTCCAAAGCTGAGTACACAGTCACACTATAACAGTGGTTGTCATTTCTACCTCATCAGTCTGTTTCTAGTGTTCGAACAGTGAATGTACTGTATAAAAATGTCGAAGCGTAAAGTGTTCTCTTTGGAAGATAAGGCGAATATTATTAGTGACACTGAATGTGATCTTTCACAAGAGACATGGGTCGACAGCATAGTTTAAGTAAATCAACTTTGAGTAACAGAAAGTGGAAAGTTTTAAATATTTAGGAACAATAATAACTAGTGATGGAAGAGTAGATCAAGAAGTACTGAACAGGGTAAAGAAAGCAACATCAGCATACTATCAAATAAGTAATACAATAGTTGGGAAAAAAGAAATAACCACCAAGACAAAAATACAGATATATAATTCAATAATTAAACCTATAATACAATATAGTACCGAAAGCTTACTACTCTTAGATAAACATCGAAGTAAATTAACAGCAGTGGAAATGAAATATCTTAGAAGAACTGTAGGAAAGACCAGAAGAGATAGGATAAGGAATGACAGGATAAGAGAAGAAGTTACACTGAGAAAAGCATTAACAGAGGTGATTAATGAAAGGCAATTGAAATGGTTTGGGCATGTATATCGTATGGGAGAAGAAAGGAAAGTTAAACAGGTGATGGAAATGAGAGTGGAAGGAAGAGAAGAGGAAGACCAAGGATTAAATGGGAGGATACAATAGAAAGAATAGGCCATCAGAAAGGAAAAACAATGGTAGAGATGAAGAGAATGTGTAGAGACTGGGAAAAATGGATGAAATGGATGGAGAGAGGCAAACCCGATGCTTAGCAGCAGAAGGGACTGAAGAAGAAGAAGAAGAAGAAGAAGAAGAAGAAGAAGAAGAAGAAGAAGAAGAAGAAGAAGAGAACTTTGAGTAACAGTATACAGTGTAATCCATTCCACAAAAATGAAATATTTTAATTACTGTATAGTATTTTATTTTCTTGTTCACAATTTCATTCATTCCTGTCATTTAAGGTTAGGGAAGAGACACTTCGGATTTAGTGAACCTTGGATATAGTGAACGTAATATGCAAGTTCGCACAGGTTGACTATATTCAGAGTAGACTGTATTTATATAGATGTCACAGACGTGTTGTGTCCCTGGCTGTAATTCAAATTATGACAGTACATACTTTGAAAAGTAATGGTTCCGCTGTAATTACATTCCAGTTTCCCAGAGATGAAGATTTGCATAAAAATAGCTAAAGGATATTCCAAGAGAGGACTGGAAACCAACAAAATCATCTGCTGTTTGCATCAAGCACTTTGAAGAGGAAGATGTATTTCTTTACCAGTCCTTGGAATTAGAGAATGGTGATGTGCAACAGATGCTGTTCAGTCATCCAAGATTAAAAAGTGGTGCCATTCCAACAATATTTAATGGCTTGCCATCATACCTCTCTAAAGAAGCAAAGGTGCACAGAAAAGACCTTGAGTGATGAGGACAAACTATTGCGGAAGCAAACAATGATAGAAAAGAAGAATTTCTGAAATTAGATACCATAACTGACTTTAAAGACTTAATAAAAAATGTTCATTAGAAGACAGATAAGGTTAAGTGCTGGAACTATAAAGTAGGATCTGTTTGTGTCTGGTTGTATAGGGCAGTGGCGGCTCATACATATTTAATGCCTAGTGCCAAAATCAGTGGTAGATCCAGGATACCCTAAGGGGGAAGGTAACTCTTTTTCCTACTATTTGCTCCCTGGATCCGCCTATGGTCTAAACCAAAGACAAGAAATAAGCAATAATAATAATAATAATAATAATAATAATAATAATAATAATAATAATAATAATAATAATAATAATAATTAGAGACGAGAATTCCATGCAAATGCATGTTTTTATAGGAACATAGGACATAGCTCAAACTTAGTACTTATCCATTTCATTACTTTCCGGTTCCAAATATGTGTACTTTTCCCGTGCATATTTGCATGTTTTCGACTTTTTAGGGATAAAAACATGCATAATGCATATTTAGGTAACTTTTAGCTTAATAATGCATATAATATACATTAAATTCAGTTTAAAAATATGTTTTAATGGTTTTGTGTGGACACCTCAGTTTCTCGATTTTATGTCCCATATTTTAGCTTCAGAAATCAGGATTGAATAAGAAAAAGAAAAAAACTAAATAACAGAAAAATTAAATAAAATGTTAAGATTTTCACAATAAGGTGTTAGAGGACCTTTCCCTGGACGGAAGTCCACTTTTACAACAATTTATCGACGACCCTCTATACGCTGCGTGTCATAAATGAATTTATTATGTTGGATATTTTGAGAATAGTAAGTAGAGAGGAAATATAGAGGGTTCAAGGAAATTGCCGACAAATAATTTAGGTCAAAAGCATCCTCTTTCAGGGAGGTTGTAAATTCTCTTCCTTTTCTAGTACTAGTAGCAATTTAGATTCTTCTAAAATTGGAATCATCGTTAAACTGTGTTTGCTGTGTGTGAATATCGTAAGTTGTTAATGTGCTTGTTTATTCTGTTTGCGCGTGTTAATGTGGTTCTAATATGTTTCCAATTTAAAGATTCCAAAAGTGTACTCTTTGCACAGTGGATTACTGTAAAGGAAAAGATTTTATTAGGTCAGATGAGGATGTCGTATTTTGCGACTGTTGGAGTAAAGAGTTAAGCAATGCTGTTCTGTTTCCGAACATTTTATATGACAATTGTTCTTTGTAAAAAAGTTACAAAACTTGTTTAAAATAATTATTAAATTACGATGTCCGTTTTTAAATCGTATCTAGGTAACCGTAAGGTCTATTATAATTTCAGATGAAATGTACTAAAAAATTTCAAGTCGACCAGCATGTCTCATCTGTTTTACATATTGCAAGAATGCAACAAAAGAAAGAATCTGCAAAGAATTTCATAGATCCCTCAGTTATGCCCGTGGGAAAGTGGATGTAGCGGCGAAAAACAAATTGGACAGGGTCATAAATGCTAACCCGGACTGCGGATTCTTTTGTTCAATGAAGAAGGTTATTTGTGGCGAAAACTTGAATGAAGAATTTGACCTGACAATGTCACAAATATGTTCATTCAAGTTTAAACCCGTAACTTCTTTGAATATAGAGAGGTCATTCTCTGCCTACAAAAACATATTGACTGACAAATGCAGGAACCTCACAGAATCCAATTTAAAATGTTGTTAGGTTTTTAACTGTGCAAAAAAAATGGAAGTGAAATAAACATTTGAAACAAAAATAAAAGTGCATATTTTAATGTATTTTTCGCTTTATCATGCATATTTCATTGTTTGATTGTGCATGAATGCATGCATATTTTGGGATTTTATAGTGCATGAAATTCTCGTCTCTAATGATAATAATAATAATAATAATAATAATAATAATAATAATAATAATAGTCTAATAATAATAATTAATAATAATAATCACTCACCAAAATTTATACAACTGGAGCACTTGAGCACTTTTGTTGACCAGGTTAATATGCCCAATAGATAAAACCCATTTGCCAATTCTTCTGACTTGAAAATAAATCCATGATTTTTTTGTTGAAGTTGTCTATTTTGCAAACAAAACTCCTCAGATTCATCGTGTCCTCTTAGTGCTAAATCTAGTGCCCCACAAAATCGTATGCAATTTATTATTAAATTTAACACATATCTGTTTTTATCAACTTGCTCATTGTGTTTTGCAATCGTGAGTCTGTAGTGTGAATTTAACTGATTTTCAATGTTCGCTTTACCCAGCATAGACAAACTGAAGACGTTATTCATATTAACCTTTGACTTATGATGTGTTTTTATTTTACCCCATAAATGTACTAAATCTGTCACACCCACTTTTGACCAGCTAAGTTCACCTCCGAACAGAACGCATTTTTCACATCACATCCACACAACCAGTTGTTTTTTAAATAAATATCTGGGTTGAATTTGCGAGATCTGTTAACTTTAGCACTTTGCTGCTTTTGATGAATATTTAAGTGCGGTGTAGGTCTGCCTAATTCTTTAACACGAAGTTTGTTTTCATATGTTAATGTTGAAAACGGAGATTTCAATAAAGCGCCAACCGAATTAATTTTTTCACAGTACACAACACGATAACACGACCACTATTACGATGACAACCTCACGACTTAACATGTTCACACTACAATTGGTACTGTTGTAGAAAGGTTTCAAGGAACCGGGAGAGATTTTATTATCTTATTGTTGCAGTCTTCGCTCTAAGAAACTTGTTCCGACAAAGTGGAAGGACAGACAGAGCGAGAGGTAGTAAGGGATCGGCATAGAAAATGGGGATGTATACAGTTTTACAAGCATTGCAAAAGCCAACGGCAATTTGTGCCTGGCACATTTTAGATCATGCTTTAGATGCTGAAAAGGACGAGCGAATATGAAGATTGCGCGCGCATCCCATTATATTTCTTATGGGATGTAGCGCCTGACACAGATCCATCCTCCAAACACTGGTTACAACGTGTTTCGCTGCAAAGATCATATTGACGGTAGAGATTGTATAAGCGTAACTTGTTTCTCTCAGGTTTTGAGCGGAAAATATGAATTCTCCTTTTCCTTCTGTATTCTGGTAGTGCCATGGCACAACGGCACTACCTCTAAAGCCGCCCCTGGTATAGGGTGATAAGAATGAAGAAGAGAGTGTTATTGCATTACTTGTTACATCAGCATTTAACATCACATTTTCATGTAGAACCTAATACTGATGGTAGTGCAACTGCAAATTACCTGCAGCATGTAGCAAAAGGTCTTACTGAAAGAAGTTGCCTAGTTAATTTATTGATTGATGAGATATATATCGGTAAGTTTTTTAATTATAAATCTCATAATATTCTTGTGGCTGCTGAAAATACTATAAACAAATCATATGTAGGCTTTGCTAAAACTGTTGTATGCTTTATGTTAGTTCCAACATTTGATTCTTTCAAAGAAGTAGTAAGATTGTATCCATGAAGGCAATTTGTGGTAACTAGCTTAAAAATATAACTCTTGAAGTTGTCAATTTTGCCCAGGATGTTTGGCTTTTAAGATTTTTTCTATAATTTCAGATATCTATTGTGTAAATAAAAATATGTTTTCTTTATTAACAAAGGGTCAATGTTTTCAAAACCCTGATTTTGGAAATGACTTTATATTTCTTATGCATGATACAGTTCACATATTTAGAAACATAAGAAATTCATGGTTGAAGAGGACAGATACAGCTAATTAAAAAAAAAAAAATTATTTACCCTGATTTTGAGAGTGGCATTGGAAAATATGCTTACTTTCAACATTTGAGATCTTTTCATAAAATGGAGAGACAATTACTTTTAAGAAAGGCTTACAAGTTGAATGAAAAATATCTTTACCCAAGCAATTTAGACAGACAAAAGGTCTTTTGATAGATAATAGTATGTTTCATTGTTCAACAATTGCTGCTATGAAGTCAGAATCAAACTGTGTAGAAACTGCTATATTTCTGGATATTATTAGAAAGTGGTTGGATATTGTGAATTGTAAAACTATTTTCACAGGTATGTACAAACTAAATACATGGACAGGTCCTATTAATATCTACTGTGGATGATTGTAAGTTTACGTTTTTATCAAAATTCTAGGAGTGACAGAAAGCTTGGAAGATAATGAGCAGGCTTTCAAATTAAACTTTCATTGCAATTCAGAGTCCCATTCTTATATTGTTGAAGATAATATAAATTGCATTCCATAAGTTTCAAGTTCAATAAGTGCTGTTGGGTACGTTCCAGACTGATTGTCTGGAAAGTAGGTTTGGAAAATACCGTAGGCTTCCAGTTACTTAATTACAAATGGCTTTTAAGGAACCTGAAGGTTCATTGCAGCCCTCACATAAGCCCGCCATCGGTCCCTATCCTGTGCAAGATTAATCCAGTCTCTATCATCATATCCCACCTCCCTCAAATCCATTTTAATATTATCTTCCCATCTACGTCTTGGTCTCCCCTAAGGTCTTTTTCCCTCCGGTCTCCCAAATAACACTCTATATGCATTTCTGCATTCGCCCATGCATGCTACATGCCCTGCCCATCTCAAACGTCTGGATTTAATGTTCCTAGTTATGTCAGGTGAAGAATACAATGCGTGCAGTTCTGTGTTGTGTAACTTTCTCCATTCTCCTGTAACTTCATCCATCTTAGCCCCAAATATTTTCCTAAGAACCTTATTCTCAAACACCCTTAATCTCGAAGTCAGAGCCCAAATTTCACAACCATACAGAACAACCGGTAATATAACTGTTTTATAAATCCTAACTTTCAGCTTTCTTGAGAGCAAATTGGATGACAAAAGCTTCTCAACCGAATAATAACAGGCATCTTCAAGGTTGCAATTATAAAAGCTATATCATGTCAGGCATTGGAATCAGAAAAGAAAATCAGAGAAAAGGAAGTATTGAAATTGAAGACTACTAATGAGATAGATTAGAAAGATACGAGTATAAGCATGTTTGATGAAAGAAGTACATTAGAGGCTTATAATGTAGATGAGTTTAGAGATATCCTAGACTCTGATTATCTGCATAATAGTGAAACTGATGACTCTTCACATTATTAAGTTCCTGGTTATGCGGCAAGTGCTATTGCAAACCAGATAACTTATGTTATGTTCGGTAAGAAAAGTAGCCCCTTCACATGACATGAAGGTAGAACCCCATGGTTTCCTGACCTTGGCACTAGAATGAGATGTGTGGTGGCACTAGAGCCGGGCAAACAGCCTCTTAGTCCCGCTCGTTCTCGTAGGTGATACTAGCTGGCCGATAACGTCAGTTCCGAGAATCATATTCTCGAGAGTGCCAGTTTCAGGAATGAGGAGTACTGGGACTCGGCCTGTTATCGCACGGCTGACTGTATCGTTATGAAATGCATACACTGACTGCCGGCTTAATTGCTGCTCATGACTGCAATTCGTGATTCTCTCTGAAATATTAATGTTCATAAAGTAATTTAAGATGGCACAGCAGTGTGGTACGGTATGCAATAATACAGCACATTATGATTGTCGACATTCTTACAGAAGTCACACTATTTTAATGAACTATTTATTGTCTTTCTAAAGAAGCAAAATAATGCAGCACTTTCAGTCGTTACCTAATCCTAAGCTCGTCTAAAACAATAACAAGTTATGGTTGGAGCTATGATATTCTTTCTCGCTATCAGCATTTCATTGACATTCCATATTTAATCATTCGATAGTGTTTTGCATACGCTATAGTAATGGATATCACAGGACTGTATTATTATATTGCGCATTCACATCTGGATGTTTTGTTGTTATGCAATGGCATCTTCATCAGCATGGGTAATTATTGCGCTGTGTAAGGACGAAATAAAATAATTAATACTTATTTATATTATTATAAAGGACCAAATATTCTGACAAAAGATATTTTTGTTTTGCCAACTGATAAAATGCTGAATGCGAAATGGGAACATCAGATGCCGATCCAATTTTTCCATCTATATCCACAGACGTCAAAGTGGGCTGACAACCGTCAAGCAACCATCATTAAGTGCACACTAACTCTGTGTGACTTAAATTGTGGTTTTCTGTTAACTAAAAGTGACGTGTATTATGCAAATCAAGCTTTTAGGTATAACTCCCTGCAAAGTTGATTTGAATAATTTCGATGGAAAAATTGTTCTGGGGCCGGGCATCGAACCCGGGACCTTTGGTTAAACGTACCAACTGAGCTACCAGGGAACTCTACCAGACGCCGATCCAATTTTTCCATCTATATCCACAGACCTCAAAGTGGGCAGACAACTGTCAAGCAACCATCATTGAGTGCACAATAACTCTGTGTGACTTAAATTGTGGTTTTCTGTTAACGAACAGTGACATGTATTATGCAAATCAAGCTTTCAGGTATAACTCCCTGCAAAGTTGATTTGAATAATTTCGATGGAAAAATTGTTCTGGGGCCAGACATTTTTTCTCCAATATCTGTTGAATACAAAAAATCTGATCAATAGTCGATCTATTACGCCTAAAACAACACTGATGATCCCCAATAATTTCATCTACATACGGAGTTAATCTTCTCAAAAGAATATTGGACAAAATTTTTACAACGTCAACAAAAGTGATATTCCTCGAAAGTTACAACAGTTAGTCTTATAACCCTTCTTAAAAATAGGTACAATTATGGACTCCTTCCATTGTTCTGGTACAATTTCCTTTTCCCAAATACCAAATACAAGCTTATAAATTTCGCTAGACAATGCACTTCCACTCTCTTGTATTAATTCTGTTTGAATTTGATCGATACCTGGAGACTTGTACTTTTTCTGATTTTCTATCGGAATTTCGACTTCAGAAAGTGTAGGTTTGGGTATAAATAGCTCAGCAGTTTGTATTTGAATTTCGTCCCGATCATTTCTATTTGGCCTATGTACATTTAGTAGTTGTCCAAAATAGTTCTTTCATCTGTTCAAGATTGAGAGTCTGCAAGCAAGTCACCATTCTCATCCTTGATCACATTTACCCTTGCCTGATATCCGTTCTTAAATTCCTTTATATCCTTACATAAATCTCGAATGTTTTTATTCTTGCTATTGTTTCTACCTCATTCAGTTTTTCCTTCAAGTAATCTCTCTTTTTATTCCTAAGTGTACGACTTGCTTCCCATCTTTCATCGAAATAATTATCTCTATTCGCCTCAACTGAATCCTGTAAGAATTTCAATTTTGCCTGTTACCTTCTTTCTACTATCATGCAACAATCTTCATCAAACCACGGTTTCTTTTTCTTAGTTTCATAATAACCTATGCTCTGTTCAGCTGCAATTTTGATATTATTTCGGATATTTTCCCACACACTATTAACATCTAACTCTTCCTCAACTTTGTCGGAACTTGCTAATACGGCAAACCTATTTGAAATTTCGACCTGATAATGTTGCTTAGTTTCCTCGTCCTTTAATTTCAGGATATTGAATCTACTAATATTAATTTGTTGCTCTACTCGCTTGGCTACTGATAGTCTTTCTCTTAATTCTCCAATTACCAAATAATGGTCAGAATTACAGTCGGCCCTCTGAAAGTTCGAATGTTTGCTATACTAGTATGTCTCCGTTTATCTATCAAGATGTGATCTATTTGGTTATGTATCAATCTATCTGGAGAAGTACAAGTATATTTATGTATATTCTTATGGGGAAATGTTGTACTTTTGACAATTAAATGGTTACTATGCACCAGAGAAGGGGACATGGAGATGGAGCACCTGGCTAATTGTGAAACTTTTAGGACATTTGTGGACCTTCCATCAAAATATTGGGAAGCAAGAAGGATGGTGACTTCATTGTTAAATCCAGAGAGAGCGCGCGCGCGCACACATACAAAAATTAATTTTTTTTATGCTGCAAAGTTGACTAACATAACTCCATTGTAATTACTAGTTACGTGTGAGCTCTCTTTTCCAATAATCAGTTTAAAAATATCCTCCCATCGTACTTAAGCATTGAAATCCTTCAATAAAATTTTCATGTGATATCTAGATAACTGATCAAAAGTGTGTTCTAATTCCTCATAGAAGCTATCCTTTATATGGTCGTCTTTTTCTTCTGTAGTGGCGTGAGCACTTGTAACTATGATATCGCACCATCTACCCTTAAGTACTAAATATGATAACCTGTCACTGATAAATTCGACCTTTTTTTACTGCTGATTTTATTCTTTTATGAACAAAGAATCCTGTTCCTATTGGTAATTATTGTTTCCTTCCCCATAATACAACAAGTAATCTCCTATTTGTGATATGCCATTCCCATCCCATCTAACCTCTTGTACTCCCACGAAGTCTATTCTATATCTAGCTAGTTCTTTTGCTATTAATGTTACCTCTCCTGCTCTATGAAGACTAGTTACATTACAAGTATCAAATCTCATAACCTTATTCCTTTGCCAGAGAATTAGTCCCATTCCGAGGCTTATTGTAACGTTTCGTAATAAGCTGTTTTTATGGTGATGGGTTGTTAGCCCTTCGCCCAACCCCCAAGCTGGAGGAACATCCCTTATCGGCTGTCCATGACTGCTTAGTCAAAATATTCGCAGCTACCTTCTATATCTGGAGGCTGTCTCCTTTATCCGCAACCTGAGGACACGCCATATCGTAATGATGTGAATGTAGATGCCTAATATGGGAAAAACCGGGGGAACCCTGAGAGAAAGTCCAACTGCAAAACCATCCACCACAAGTGTCACTACGGATTTTTCAATGAAAAAACTCTATCCTCACTGGGACTCGAACCCGGGCCACCTGCATGACAGACTGGAGGTCTGGCCACTCAGCCACCGCAGACTACAACCATGTTAGTCTCCTGGGAAAATAGTTCCGTGGTCTGCACAGATAATATATTTGCGGTATGTTGCCATAGTGTCAATTTTTGTCAGTACATGGGAGGCAGCACTTTCCATTTCTCACTACCAGTATAGAATGAAGCATCTTATGTACTGTCTGAATTCGAATTTTATTTTTCAGAATGTTCTTTTGGGAAAATATATGTTACATCTGAGCACTGAACCAAGGAGTGGGTTGGCGAACTCTGTAAACTCCTTGAAAGGGTTGAGCCCAGAATTGTTGGAAAGAGAAGGTAAGCTTCTCTCGTGATTGATGCAACTTTATCAATTTCATAATTACTAATATAAGGCAATTAAATGATTGTTGTGAGGAAACATGCATTCAGGCTAACTCCAAACAGTATCAGACAAAAATAAACTAAGCGATAAAAGTACATGATATAACCAGCCAGATAAACTAAATGCCAATATATAAGTGATTGTGTACAGCCAAATAAACTAAATTTCAATTGTAACCTTTTATGTATTATAGTAAACTTCCAGTTATCCAAATAAGCTGAATATAGCTTGAAATAGCTAAGCTGACAACCCAGGTTATTCACTTGTGCACTTCGAAATTACTTTATCAACATACAAAATCCCAGAAAATTAAAAATCTAAATTCTCTCACTCATTTAAGCATTAATCTGCATTATCCATACAATATACAGTATATGCAGGTAGGGGAGGATTGATACACTTTTTTGAAAATACAGCATAATGGTCGGTACTTTTTTTACTTATTACAATTTTCCCTCATTTTTGTGACACAATATTTTAAAAAATTTCGGAACAATCAGATTAATAGTTTTCTAAAAAATTGCATTTTTGCAATCATCTGTAGAGTGTATCAAACCTCCCTAAGCTAGGGAGATGTGATACACTGTATATTAATATGAATAGAGGCAAATAATAAAAACAATAAAGTTATTTTAATATACAGGTCAAATTTTACATAAAGCAGTGTTACCATAAATTATTTCAGCAAACTCTTCCTTAAAGATTATCGCTAGAATTCTCTTATGTTTGAAAACCATTTTTGGTTCACTCAACATTTTTTCCACTTGATCTTTATCAATCACACAGTCATCTTCTGTGTCTGAGCATCGAAATTTACTTCCATTCACACGTCTTACAAACTTCACTCTCCATCCCTCATCCTCGTCTTATTGAATGTTTTCCTCAACATGTCCAACATAATGCCTGACACTTTTTTCTCGAAATGAAACCACCACCCAGTCTCCTACTGTAACTGGATGATCAATGTCCTCATCTGAAGATATTTCTTAGTCCAATTATATTCCGATTCTGAAGGCAGTTCAACTTCCTCCTCTTCACTTGAAGCATCAGTAACAGGTTTTGGGTCATTTTCATTTAATTTGAACCAAAGCAAACTAAAATTAAAAAAAAAAAATGTTGTGCCTGTTTGTTGTTGCACAAGTTTGTTGTGGCCGATGCTATTCTTCACGGTTATGTTATGATTAAATTCTGACACCAAATTATTATGTTGTGGTTCTGCCCTACCAAACATTACTTTTGTCAAGGTATTTCTGACACCAGTTTGTTATTGTTTACGTCAGGATAATTAGGGTGGTAACGGTCGAGCTATTATCTTAATTAGGTACTGCGTATTCAAGAACAGGATCACAGGTTGGATCAGGTTCGAAGAATATTAGCTTAATCAAATCAGTCACTTCACTGGTTATACTATAATATATTGTAAAACTTTCTTATATACATGAGTTAAACATTTAGCTATTTAGCTATGTTATGAATAGCGGTAGTTGCAAAATGTTTAACAGGTCTAGTAAGTTATATATATTTCTTGTTACTTTACTTGACTTTACTTTACTTAACCAATAAAAGAGAATCTAGGATATACCTACTTGGTATTCTATTCAGTTACATGAGTTTAAATGAAAACAAAATGGTAAAATAAATCATTGGTTATATTTGAATGCAGTTGATTAAACAATGAAATAATATGGAAACTTCAGTGCATTAGCTTGGTTACGTAAGGTGCAATTAGTCGAACAAACTTCGGAAACAACACAAAATCATTTAAAGAATTTATCTACAAAGGTGTTTGTTGACTTAGGTACCATTCGGCTTGGGTTCCCGAATACTGATAATAATATTGCCCATCAAAATTATCTCGTGAAGTAGTACCATTCAAAAACCTCGGAATAATCCATTATGTCTCAGTAGTTGCGTTCAAAGTAGAACTTTGAAATATACACAGTTCACCGAGTTTCAAGCACTGATATTTCCTTATTATATTCTATGTGGTATATTACTCTGACACTAGTAGAATTTAGTATATCTCTCTCGACATTAGAAGCAATTGGTATAAGATGAAATATTATAACTTACAGTACATAAGACGAAAGTAGTGTTGACGATGGTGGACGCCATGGTCCTGGCTTCGAATGGTTGACTTACATGTTTCTCGTTCTCTTCTATCTTGTGGTCACAAAACTGACTGATCTGTTCGAAGTGAGCACTCGAAAGAGGGCCGCGCCTGCGGAGGCCTTTGGTATTTATGAGGTCGGTCGCGTCATGACGCTATCCGGGCCGCGAGAAAAAGCATGGCTACCACTGAGATGCACTTTGTATACGCCAGTCTTACTCTCAATGCAAATGCTGGATTTGCGTTAATTTAAAATACAGGAAAATCATGGGTTTTCCTGCCATCAGCTGGTTTCAATACGGGTCTCAAAGCAAGAGAGGGCTATGGAACAATCTAATCACGCACGCGTCCTAGCGTGTGGGAGATAAAGATATGAGAAACACTGATGTCGCACCAGCTTGACAATGTGAGTCCAGATGTGGCGTCTTATTTGCAAACGCGTACTGTTCGTCAAGGACTTGCATATACATAGTGCTGTCCGTAAAACTTGCTATGAAATTCATGACAGTTGCGTTTGACCACCGTAATTTATCCCTTAAATTAGCGGGGCATAACAAAAAAAAAAAAAAAAATTAAATAGTTTAAAACCAATAATCCTTACACTGTGAAGGTTCTTTAAGTCTTCAGGATGTCCAGACAAAAAGCAGCAGTACACTTTTTAAATTTAATCTTATGATTTTAGCACTTAAATGAAATATTTAACATCTCAGCTGTCACATATGTTACCAATGATTAATACACTTATTTGCTAGACATTCATATAAGTTTCAACAACTGATGAACCTCCACTAGAAATATTTTCTGAATAGGGAACATTTAATTAACCAACTTTCACTAAATTATAAAATATGGACACAAAGGTTATAAACGTAACGTATGTGACAGAAAGTAACATATGTGGCATTGAGCTTCCAGCCTGCATTTTGAGCTTAAAAATAGAACATTTAATCATTCAAATACAAATTCGCAAAATATTATACATACAATAGGAAATGGTACGAAATAACCTAAAATAATGCTTAAACTCCTGAGAAGATAATAGATAACACCACTTTTTAAGTACAATGTTTATGTTAACTAAATCATTGTTTAAAGAGATAATTACACAGTAAGTTGAAATAATTAGAAGAATAGGATAATTCCTACAGATTCAATCTGCTATCAGACTGGTAAGTAAACAATTTACATACATTCCAATAAAAGTCCATCATTAGTTCTGCCTGTTATTACTATTCAATAGACGAACTACTGAAGCACGATACTTTTCATCATCAACATCATCATCATCATCATCATCATCATCATCATCATCATCATCATACATGGCATGACAGCCCATTATGGGCCCTAGCCTTCTTCAGAATGTCCTTCCAGACTTCTCTGCATGAAATATCTCTTCCAAACACGATTTTCAAAACACAGTCCCCTTTTAGTAATTGGGTTAGGAGCATTTATTATTCCTTTAATATCCTCCTTTCTGTACCAAATACTGTCTTCTTTCACTGGCCAAATAAACTTAATGCATCCAATAGAACTTTCACCTCATAATCGAGATCATCAACTTTGTCACTACACCGGGATAAACATCATCACTGTATCTAACTACAACACATTAGCCTTCCTTGATATTAGTATTTATCCAAAACATCATAGTCATTAGCTGATTTCGGTGGTGTCAAAGTTGTACATATATGAGTTATATTATGACACTTGCATATTGCAGGAAGCTTTTTGCAAAACCAGGACAAAATTCTTCCTTCGCAATAACTTGAAGAGGAATTAATCTGAAGTAGTTGTCTGATACCTTGTATTTTGTCAATTTTTCGTTAATCTTTTTTTTCTCACATTTTTTTAAACATCTTCAAAATTAATGAAGACCATTTCCACATCAGTATGTTCTTTTACTTTTTCATATAACATTTTTGCAACTGATATGTTACCATCAGCAGTGCATTTGATAACTGTCCCAAATTCCATCAGGAGCACCTTTGTCGTGCAAGGCCTCAGAAAATTTAAATTTAGAAAAACATCGTACAGTATTACTTTTTTTTTTTTTTAGTTTGTCTCAAAAGTTTATAATTACGACTAATTCTTTCAGTGGCCAGTTGTGTGATTTTTTGCTTCAATTCTCATCTGAATACCCTCTGTATGTGTATCTCGTCTGTGATAGAATTACATTTTGAAACAGAAGTTCCTTTCCAATCGAGTTTGGAACTGTAAGCCCTTCTATATCCATATTAACCTTACTATTGGATGTAAGACTTGTTGCTTTGTTTACACTAATATTTATATCTGTTGTGTCTTTTTTTTAGATCATTATGTAACTTATTCATGTAGCACATATGGGAGATTCCAGAAATGCATATAGTGTGTTAGTTGGGAGACTGGAAGGAAAAAGACCCTTGAGGAGGCCGTGACATAGATGAGAGGATAATATTAAAATTGATTTGAGGGAGGTGGGATATGATGATAGAGAGTGGATTAATCTTGCACAGGATAGGGACCGATGGCGGGCTTATGTGAGGGCGGCAATGAACCTGCGGGCTCCTTAAAAGCCATTTGTAAGTAAGTAAGTATGTAACTTATCCCTCAATCTTTGTAACCTTTTTTATAACGTTCTGCACGGATTTTAGCAATAACTAGATCCTCTTCCAGTTGCTTAATTTTACAGTAGGCTCTTGTTCTGTCTCGTCTTAATTTTCTTCTTCTCTGTTTTGGTTACTCTCTGCTGAATAAAATTAGGACTAGATGACTCTGGTATAGGAGAGGCAGGAGGAGTTAAATCAGTAGCATTTTCGAATTGTCTGATAGCATTCATGTTATTTTCCTTACTTCTTCTCTGTTGTTTACACCATTCTTTTCTGTGCTGATGCTTGCCCCTTTCTGATAAATCGGCAAGTGGCTTATCAATTTTCATTTCCCTTCTTGTTTTGGCTCCTCTTTTCATTTTCTCAAATATTCGTTTCTTCTTTCTGGATCGGTATTAACTCTCTCCCTGTATCTGCACTGTTTCTCAGCAGGTATAAGAGCTGTAGTTCTGATGGAGATAACTAATATCTAAGATTACAAACTATAGTAACAAATATAATGAGTAATATAAAATACTTTAGTTTCTTAGTCAAAATTAAAATTATTAGATTATTTGGGATCGCTAATTTATATACAAGGCCTTGCATGGAAGTAGTATTCTTATTATGAAGATATTTATCTTTAACTAAACTAATATAAATATGCTATGTCGCGTAAGTTACCATTAGTCACTTATGTTACCTTTCAGTAAGTAACTTAAGTGACCATAATGTATGTGACATATTTAATTTAAAAGGTTAAAGAGCATAATCTAAAAACTGAATACATTTCGAAATGTAGTTGGATGAAAAGCTATGTATAAAGACTCACAGTTGCATAGTTTTTAAAATTGTGACGAACAATTTATTTTCGTAATTCTCGTAACTTACGTAACATATAATTTACATATTCACTCACATGTAGCAACTCAAATGCAGATATTAAACACAATAAACTTCACAACAAAATGTAACTACCCCAATAGCGCCAAAACATAATGGAGAGATGCATAGTTGTGTATCAAATTATAATAACCCGAGACATCTGTTATATACATAATTAACTATGCAGTAACATAAGTGACACCACAAACTGGAGACAAAATAGAAGGCTCGAAAAAACTTAATAAACAGTTTTATTTTTATTAATAATATGAATAAAAATAAAACTCTTTAACGTAATAGTAATAATGAATTTCTAAAGTTGCACATTACGTAAACATGTTGCTTTCCAAATGAAAACAAATTTACAATCGCAAATTGCTTTCAATAAAATGTGTCAGGGACAGGTAACTTACGTGACATTTTTGGTTTATTTTTAGTCAAAATGACAATATAGACCAATATATTTCTCCTTTTCATTGTTGCAGATCATTTTATGACATTATTGGTCGTATTTAGTAAAGAATTACACATGACAGAGAAATATTACAAATTTCAGCATTAGGGAACATAAGCTGCTCAAGTTAAATGAGAATCACCTTTTTGCTTTTGCTTTCTTTGAGAGTTTCTTAATACTATTGTTGAAGGAAATTAAGACCTGGGACGATTAGGGTAGAACGACTGACGAGATGAATGAAATAACAGATTGCTGAGAATATTAATAGGGAAACAGCTGAAAGGACAATCAGAATTTAATTAATCTGACCAGAAAAAATGAATGAAGAAGTGAAGGGGAGAAAAAAAAACGATTGATGAGATTAATAATGGGCATGTCCACCATTGTGGCTGAGGGGTTAGCGAGTCTAACACCGAACCCAGCGGTCCCGGGTTCGATTCCCGGTAAGGGCGAGTTGCCTGGGTGAGGTTTTTTCAGGGTTTTTCCCTCACTCCTATGGATGAATACCAGATAACTTTATCAGGCGATTGGGACCCCACTCATCTTCGCCACTTCCTTTCCTTCCCCATCATCATTTCCTCATCATCCCGTTTCTGGCTTTTCAGCTCACTCTACAGGTGGCCTCCCAGAACAACTGGCTCTCTCGACCAGCCTACGAGGAATGTACCTAAGCAATGCTGAATGGCTTCTGCAATGAGCACCCGGCGCGGACCTACTCAGGGAGGAGTTTCGCGTCGGACCGAAAGGGGGCCTTTGGGGAACTTGCCAAAGCAGGAATGGTATTTGAATTTCTGTTGGCTGTAGGGACCGGTCATTAGGGAATCATGTGGTTGGGTTGGTGAGCGTAGGGGATCTATGGCACGCAACTCATTCCATATCGAGGGTTAGCACAATAGATCTGAACAGGTCGCAGTGCTGGGCCATCCGTGCCTTCTCACTTAAATTCCATTTCATTCCATTCCAATAATGGGCCTAGTAAATTGATTAAAGAGACGATCAAGAGGAAAATGACATGACTGACGAAACGAACAAGACAAAATGACTGACGAGACATTGAGGAGGAAAATTATGGACGAGACTATGAAACGAAAAATGAGTAATGAGACGGTTAGGAGAACGAAAAGATGGGTATGGATCATTTTGTAGAGACTCAATCGCGTCAATACAATGATTTCTTTCAATGTTTAAACTAACACCAAAAGCTGTTGTCATAAGTCTTTTGAGTTTTATTGTAATGGAAGTAATAGCGGATGACTCACTGCTAGGAAGATATTTAAAATATTTGTAAACAAAACCTCTTTTGTTTGACTACGCATATTTAGACTGTGAGGCATACTCGAAGCATGATAGTCTTTATTAAATACAAACTGTACAACTTTCAGACTTCTTTTTATTTATCCTGCATGTCTGGGCTTGGGATCTCACAGAGTGATGGTGATTATGGAATATTGGTAGAATGACAATGATGAGGGGAAATGGGAGAACCCTGATAAAAAAACCTCGCACCTGTTTTGCTTACCATCCAGATGGAGATAGAACCTGGGTCGCCACAGTGCAAGGCAGAGAGACTAATCACTCAGCCATGGGTTATTGAATACAGGTACTTGAAAAAGCATCTACATATATAAAACAGAATATCACAGCACAATACTCAGCTATATACGTTTTTCTAGACACTCCCGTTACTCCTAACTTCTTATATCTCCCGTCCTAGCCTCGTTACATCTTCAACTAACTTCAATCAGAGTCATAGGAACAAAAATTTCAATACTCAAGATTTCTCAACGGCACTACCGTTTCCCCTGTTCATCGTCCAGTGAAGGAACTAATTGTTGTATTTGTAATCAAAGTTTTTCCTTTCTACATCGTCGTATAACACTCCCACAAGCTTCGGCCATCTTGTCCCCTCTCTACAACTGTGACTACAGTAAGCAGAGGGGTGTCAACAGAGACCGTGCATGACATAATATTTAAAAAGCTGATATGTCCCACCATTACTGCAGCATCATCATAGGTTTAAGCAATAAGTTTGCTGCCACAGTTGAAATCATTCAAAACAATTTTAACATTCTGATCAACAGAACGGTTGAGAGTTGAGATATGTTTATTGCGTCGGAGGTTTCATTCAAAATCAGTGCTATAAAGTCAGTCTGCTCGAGCTCCTGCTTCATTCTGTCTGTGACCACAGTCTAGTACATACAGTCACGAAGCTTGAGGTGATTTTTTGCATTTCTCGTGATACAATGTTCCAAGCGGTTAGCAACTGAGAGTACTAGGAACAATAGACTGTGCGACAGTAGCAAACCTAGTGGCTAGCAACTAAAATTCAACTGTCATTGCATGCATATTCCCTACGTATTGAGCTTTGTGACTGTATGTACTAGACTGTGCTGTGACTACAGACGACATGAAGGCAATCAAATCATTGCTGCAGAAGAGGTGCTATTCCTTTCAATTAACTCCAGAAATTGTATGTAATTTCTTTTGTTATATGGAAACCAGTGTTGCCAGAACAGCAAAATTTCCGCCAGATCCAGTGGATTGCGACCTCAGTCTAGCTTGAATATTTTCTATCTAGCGGTTTTCAGTTTCATTTCAACTTTATGGTGGCAGTTTTACATTTCACTGTCGAACAGAAACCTTTCTAATGTTGCCACAATTGTGAATGTAGACTGTAGAGCAATATATTTTCGCCAGCAAATTGGAACAGTTCGGCATTCGTTTTGGTGAAATGTGATGTTGAAAATTATAACATTAGATATAAATGATACTACATTAAATTTTTTTCGCTTTATTAGATTTATAATAAGTTTTATGAAGTTTTAATTATCTACATACTTGTCCGCCTGGTTGGCGCAGTTGGTATAGCACTGGTCTTTTATGTCCGAGGTTGCGGGTTTGATCCCAAGCCAGGTCGATGGCATTTAAGTGTGCTTAAATGCGACAGGCTCATGTCTAGATTTACTGGCATATAAAAGAACTCCTGTGGGACAAAATTCTGGCACACCAGTGATGCTGATATAACCCCGGCAATTGTGATCATCATTAAATAAAACATAACATTTAACATTTCTACATACTTCCATTGTTACCAAGCACTATGTTATTAACCAGGTTGTGTATAATACTGAATTAGGACACAGTAGCTTTTTTAGTAGACAGAAGTGTCGTTAACTCAGAAGTGAAGTGAAGCAAAATTGGAAGCGTTAATGAACAAATAAAAAAATCAATGGTGTAGTTCTCGCCAGCCTATTGGAATTATTAAACTGAATAAATCAAATATCGATCATTCAAATCTTTCGAATGTTCTTCTTTAACCACTTCCCTGATTAACCCGAGTTAACTCGGGTTGCTAACTTGTGTCAAAATTTATTAACCCGAGTTAACTCGTTTGAGTCCCATTGTCTATTTCATAGTGATTTTTTTAGGTATGTAAGAAAATTAGTGATGTACAGTGATTCTGCAATATTAAATTACTTCTTTACGAAAATAAAAAAAATATGACACTTTTTTTTCACAAAACTGGTAAAATATATAGTAAGGGAAGAGGTTAACAGTGTCCAGTAATAAATTTCATTCGGTTGAGGTAGATGTATTTTTACAGTCAGTATATAAAGAATTTCGTATTTGATACATGCAGCAAGTAAATTGAAATGGCCTACATTTAAAAAGTCTCCTTTATCACAATAATTACAGTAAACTAATAGGTCTAATTTTTTTTATTTATAGCAACTACTAGATTATTTAGCATTGATGAGATTGATGATAACGAATTGGTATTTGGCAAGATGATGCCAAGGATTCGCCACAGAAAACCTGACATTTGCCTTACAGTTGGTGAAAACCTCGAAATAAAACGCAACCAGGTAATCAGCCCAAGCGGGAATCGAACCTGCGCCCGATCTGGCAGTGTTTGTCAGCTAATTTTTCATTAAATTCGTCACGTGTCTACACGTCGCAAACATCTGTGCTGATCCACTGTTTGTACATTATATGATCTAAGTCTTATATTTCTAACATCACCTTCACAGCTTCAATCCTTGGATAATTGGCACAATCCCCTAACATGCAGTCTTCAGAGTTGTCTTCAGTCACCACACATCATCTTTCGAAGAAGTTGTTTAGCACTATGCAAAGATATGAACTGTGGTAAGATCAACTTCCAAATTACTGCTAATTTTTTATATCAGGAATTGTAATACAATGTGTACCATATATTATCATGAGAAGTATTCTCGTGTACTACTATTTCTATCTTTTGAACCATTATTATACAGTACACACAAAAATTATGCAGTTATTATGCTATTATTTGGTATTAGAAGTTTTCTTAAAATTGAAAAAGAGTGTAGACCTATTTCTTAAACATTTGTAACAAATGAACCTGTCAGAGTTGGATAAATGAAATATACCATACAAACTATTAATGCTGTACTGAATATGAGAAAAATATATGAAACCTGAAATCTCTCCCAGATGTCGCCGAATATAGTCGTGAAAAATTGTTTATGTTTTGGCGTAGGCTTCCCCGGCTGGTGTACATGATCTGTGGAGAAATTCCTGGGCTTATACTGTGTTGTCTTGGTGGCTGACATTTAGACTGCTGTGTTGTGGTCATCCAAATATTTGGGGCTAAGAGGGATGAAGTTACAGGAGAATGGAGAAAGTTACACAACACAGAACTGCACGCATTGTATTCTTCACCTGACATAATTAGGAACATTAAATCCAGACATTTGAGATGGACAGGGCATGTAGGAAATATGGGGGAATCCAGAAATGCAAATAGAGTGTTAGTTGGGAGGCTGGAGGGAAAAAGACCTTTGGGAAGGCCGAGACGTAGATGGGAAGATAATATTAAAATGGATTTGAGGGAGGTGGGATGTGATGATAGAGACTGGATTAATCTTGCTCAGGATAGGGATCGATGGTGGGCTTATGTGAGGGCGGCAATGAACCTTCGGGTTCCTTAAAAGCCAGTAAGTAAGTAAGTGTTGCGGTCATCCTCAGAGCAGTGGACAAGGAAATAGTGTGTGAGCTTGTGTGTATATATATATATATATATATATATAGGAGTCTCAATGGGAGAGGACTTTCAATGATAGGTCATAGGTACTCCTTCTGGCATATGATTAGTTCTTCATTGTGCAACATAGTGGTGAGTCCATATTTTGTTTTATATTATATTACGAAGTCGAATCGTAAATTTAAAAAGTTAATTGTAAAATTAAAATTACAACTTAATCACAATCTTGTTATTCACAGGGCTACACAACTCTTTATCGTGGTTTAATTAAGTTACTATCGGTATTCAGTTATTTTTATTGACTTATCATAAAGATTGTCAGATCTCTAATTTTTCTGTCATTCTATATTTTATATCATTGTTGTGGATAGACATACATCACGATTCATGTAAGGGAGAATTTGATATTGTATTGTAATTAAAAATTTTGAGCACACCCAAAATTTTTCAAAAGTTGGCGCCACTGATGCTCAGCTTACATGTTGTGATAGCCCTATTAACACACAGTTTCCTTACTGTATGAATATCTATACTGTGGTGATAAGTTTTAAGAAGAGGTTAATTTACTTTTACGAAAACTTTCTGAGAGATAAACTATAATCCAGTTGAAGTCTGTATGGAGGGGAGTATTCATATTAAAGACTGGCCCTAATATGGTCCGAAAGAAAATGGGAGTCTGTGTGGGGTGATCTTGATTCCATGTCCGTTGTTCAGATGACAGTGTGCTGTGTACATATGGCGACACTAGTTCCTTGTTCCTAAGTATTATCTTGGAATAGACTTCCCCATGAGTTGCTGAGTTGTAACCCATCGTCCTGTTAATGTTGTTGGGATGTAGTTTGATGTGGATAGCTCTTTTAAACAGTCTTCTGTATATGTTGTCTCCTTTATCCGTTATCTTGATATTGTCGAATTCAATGGCGTGGCCTGAATCTGCTGAGTGTAAGGCTATTGCTGATTTTTCATATGGGCCATATTTGCAGAATCGGATGTATTCTTCTTTCTATCTTCCACCGTATGTCCAGTTTGGCCTATGTATGTCAGACTGCAGGAGCAAGGGATCATGTATATTCCTGATGATTGGAGATATGGAAGTTTATGTTTGACTTTGACTAACGAGTGGGAGATTTTGTGTGGGGCATTGTATACAGTCTTGATATTGAATTTCTTCAGTAGTTTTTATTACAATTCAAAATTAAATTGGAAAATTTTGTCTTAGTTAATGTTTTTAGGTATTGCTAGAAGTATTGATTTGTGTTTTTTTTTCTTTTTCTTTTTTAATCTAGATTAAAATTGCAAGTTTCTTGTTTATGTTAGTTAATTAGTTAGGATACAATTAATTATGATACTTAATCATTCATTTAAAGTTTGTGTGACTGCAACCTGTGTATATTTTTGTGTGGCTTTACTTTGTTACTTTGTTATAGTGTTTTTTTCTTTCTCTTTATTTTTTGTGTAGCTTTATTTTGTATATAGTGTATTTTTTCTCTGTTTTTCTATATTATTGTATTTGTATTCCTGGTGTTGTGGAAGAGAAGGCCTGATGGCCTTAACTACACCAGAATAAATAAATAAATAAATAAATTATAAATAAATAAATAAATAAATTCTGTCTGTGGTTCCTTCTATGTATGGGAGGAAGGCCTTCTGTTTCGTGTTCATAGGTTCAGGATCCTGTTTGTTTGCTTCTGGTTGTGAGTTCTTGTATGTGGACTTACTTATAATGTTGTCATCATATCCATTGTTTTTTAAAGGTTTGTGTAGGAATTGAAGTTCTGCTCGTAAGAGTCACAAATTCTATGAGCACGCTCGGTGAGAGTTTTGATGACCGATCTATTGACTCCTGTGTGGTGGTGTGAGGAGGCGTGTAAGTATCTATTGGTGTGGGTAGATTTCCTGAAAACCGAATGGCCGAGAGAGTCATCACTTCTCTTTTTAACCAGTACATCCAGGAACAGGAGTTGATCTTCGTGTTCTAATTCCATGGTGAACTGTATTCTGGGATGTTGTGCATTGAGGTTGGTCAGAAACATGTGCAAGGTTGCTTCACCGTATGGCATATCACAAATGTATCTCAATGTATCTGTACCAATGTGAGGGTGATGATTGTATGTTGGCTAAAGCTTCAGTTTCAAAGGCTTCCATGAAAATGTTGGCTGCCATGGGTGATAATGAGGAACCCATCGCCAGATCTTCATTCTGAGCTTAGACATTGTTTTGGAACTGGAAAAAGGTGGATTGTAGACAGAACTCTGCTAGTGTTGCCCATTCTGTCGGCAGATCTTGAGCTATGAGTTTCTGGTTAATGATGTAGGTGGCTTTGTTGACTGGAACATTGGTGAACAGTGAAGTTATGTCAAAACTGACTAGTAGATCTCTGTCCTGTAGCTTAATTTGGTCTATAATCTCGATGAAATGGCTTGAATCCTTGATGTTGGATTTAATCTCTTCAGTGAGAGGTTGGAGTTTCGTAGCCAGAAAACGAGCTAGGGCCTGAGTAGGTGAATAGGGTACATTATACCGAGAATATATGGTCTTCCCAAAATCCACAAAGAAGGCGCCCCCCTCTGACCAATAGTGAGTGCCATCAATTCACCTACTCAGGAAGCTAGTGATAAAAACTATTAAATTTCTCCACCAAAGTGGACCCTTGTTTCATTTCCTCTGGCTTTTCTAACTGGTAACATGCCTTAAGAAAATTTAGTTCCCATGAAATATCCCAGTGCCACAAAAAATCATGTTTCAAAGTACTTGTGGTGCAGAGTGGAGTAACTGTTGCATCCAATTTGAATCTTGCAAAATTGCAAGACCTTCAAAATTTTTGTGTCGCCTTACATAAACTATTTTCATCATTGTTATATTTATCAAAGGAGGGACTAGCAATCCGCGGGCATAAGAACAAAGCAAGTAATTTCCATAAGCTTTTGAAATTGCTATGTGAAGACTACCCAGAACTCAGGCGATTTATTGATAGAGATACCTTTAGGTGGGTGTCACACGACACCAAAAAAGAAATGCTCCAAATCATGCCATTGAAAATGCTTTGTTCGTTGGCTAATGAAATTCGCGAAGCAGGGTGCTTATGGATGAAATGAGTGATGTGGCAAAAACAGAGCAAGTGTCGATACATTTACATATTATTTCTAAAGAACTTGAAATTCAAGAGCATTTCATCAGTTTCTATGAAACGTCAGCAACAGATGCGACTAGTCTCTACAAATATTATCAGTGATGCTTTATTAAGACTAGGGCTAAATATTCATAATTGCTGCGGATAATATTGCGAATTTAAGTGGGAAATACAAGGGAGTACAGGCAAAGATTTTACAAGTAAATAAAAAAGCTAAATATTTGCATTGCTTCACGCACTCATTGAATTTATAGGCACAAGATGTTGTGAAGCACATTACAACTTGCAGAAATGTGATCAATATAACTCAAGATCTAATAAATATAAGAGAGTCCACGAAAAGGTTGAACTGGTTTAATTCTTTAAGGGATATAAATGCACATGGTTCAGAACAAAATTTAAGGGCATTTTGTCCAACGCAATTCACTTTCAGGGCCCTTAGCTTAAAATCTCTAAAAGATAACTATCAAGATGTTCTTTTGTTCCTCTCAGATTTTTCTGAAAATGATAAAAGTGATGCTGGTACTAAAGTTTCCAGTTACCTAAAACTACTTGAGTCATTTGAACATTTTGCTTATTTATACATGATAACACAGCTATTTACCATCCTGAATGCAACAAATATAAAATTACAAAGTGTAAACCTTAATTTCCATGAAGCAAATTGTCTCATTCACAATTTGATAAAATACATTCCGAACTTTTCGTGATAACTATGAAATGTTATGGGACAAACTACCAGAAGAGCAAATGAGCCAAGGACCCGAAGCAAAGGAAAGTGTCTCACTGCCTAGACAATCGTCAACACACAGCATGAATTTAGTGACATGAAGGAATATTTTAGGGGTAAATTCTTTGAACTTATAGATTGTGTGACAGCATCCATTAAAGAGTGTTTCCAGGAAAGCAAAATTTTAAATACAGTGAAAAACTTTGTAATTGGAAAAGAAGATGATTTCAGAATTGTCAGGTGTGTTTTCAATGATGACATAAATGACTATGAGATCTTAGGGTTGCAGAGAAATATGATGTGTGATAGTGCTGCAATGTTGTGTGTTGAATTAAGAAATTTTGGAGATGTAGTTATTTGTGAAATAGTGCCTGAATTAATTAAATTTATACGCCCGACTCTGACTAAGCTGGTTTTCACTGCTACAGCTGAAAGATCTTTCTCCATGTTGAGAAATCTAAAAACATTTCTGCATTCAACAATGTCCCAGAAGCGATTTAATCACATTGCTATTTTAAGTATACACAAGGATAGCACTGAAAAGTTGGATTTAGAGGATGTTTGAGACGAGTTTATAGGAAGAAGTGCAGTGAGGAGGAACACATTTGCAACTCATTGCGCTACATATTGGTGAGTCCATATATTATTTTATATTATATTACGAAGTCGAATCATAAATTTAAAAAGTTAACTGTAAACTTAAATTTACAACTTAATCACAGTCTTGTTATTCACAGGGCTACACAACTCTTTGTCACAATTTAATTAAGTTACTATCTGTATTCAGTTATTTTTATCGACTTATTATCATAAAGATTGTCAGATCTCTAATTTTTCTGTCATTCTATATTTTATATCATTGTTGTGAATAGACATATATATCACGATTCATGTAAGGGAGAATTTGATATTTTATTGTAATTTAAAATTTTGAGCACACCCAAAATTTTTCAAAAGTTGGCACCACTGATGCTCAGCTAACATGTTGTGATAGCCCTATTAACACACAGTTTCCTTAGTGTATGAATATCTATACTGTGGTGATAAGTTTTAAGAAGAGGATAATTTACTTTTACGAGAACTTTCTGAGAGATAAACTACATTTATGACAACATAGATAATAAATTCTATAAATAATTTGTAAAGTCTTTTCATTGATAAATCTAAATTGGATATAACATTTTTAAAACCAAGGAGTAGGAGAAACTTCTTAGGCCAGTAAGCCAACTCTGCTAAGGGAGTAAACCTTGAAATGAAATTCGGTCCTCATTACCTTGAGGAGGGGTTGGTAGAAGCTGGTAACCTCTCTACGTCAAAAACTGCCTACTCAGCAATTTCATAGACAGACTAACCTGGTTAAATATACAGGGACCACATTAGAAATGAGGATATAAGAAAAAAAAATGTATTTTCAACCATAGAAAAAACTGGAAGTCCTATGTAGGAAGAATGACACAGATCGACTGGTAGAAAAGATCTTGGCAGACCATGAAAACAATGGTCAGAAACTCTTCGAATTGGGCTTAAGCCAAACTAAAGTGAAGAAGAAGAAGAAGAAGAAGAAGAAGAAGAAGAAGAAGAAGAAGAAGAAGAAGATCTCCTACTGCAGTTCTATAAACACACAAGATACTGACCACAACTTGAATCTCACAGATTTCAGATTTCAATATCTTGTTCACTGCAGAAATCGGACAGATCAATTTTACTAAATAATAGATAATTTTTAATGAAAATACAAGCACCCTCTATTTGGAAGACATTTCTACAGAAATTAGAACCTAATACTTATTCATGTGAAGACAGCTATGTAATATTGCCTGTTATTTCATATTATGATGTTCAGTTATTATAATATATGGGGTTTATGATTTTGACATGCTAAAGCAATCATCAATTCATCAATTTTTTGTTTTAATCCCCTAATATTGTGATGAAAAATAGTGAAATTACTATATTTAAAATCTTAATTATTTGAAACTTCATAATATTCATAATTTAATTAAACTTGTTTTAACTTTAACCTAAAAACAGAAGCCCTAGCATTAACTAATGCAGGAATATGCAACTCTGTTTTCTAACATGGCACACACTAATGATATTAGCCATAAGCAAACAGTGCTCCTTGGTATATTCGTACCTTCATCTACCGAATCAATGTGTGATGCCCTAGATCTCATCAGGGCCTACTCGAGCCATATATACACACTCTGCACTTTCCTGTGAAGATACAGTTTTTCGTGCCTACTGAAAAGGCTGAGGAATCCCACATTAGCATGGTATCTCTTTTCAATAAATTATGTTGTCGAGCTCAGTTTCAATGCAATAATTATAATTTTTATCCATGCTATTACCTGGCCTACATGATACCTCTTTTCAACTTGGATTAAATAAATCCTCAACAACTTTTCTGAGGAGGTCATCAGGCTTACTATTTCACAAGACAGCTCGATTAAAACCCAGTTTTGATTCTAGAAGTGAAGCAATACCACTTCCATGACTCCTACCAAACAGTAAAACTTTACATTTACTATTACAACCCTTTCAGGTTTATGATCGAACTTTATTAGTGTCGAGACTGGTAAACTAAGGTATGAGAACAAATGAGCATAGAGCCACATTAGCTGAAAGGTTAATCTCTCGACATTGTACATTCATTATAAGAATGCTGAGAATAAAATTAATTAGAAATGGTTTCATGGTAGCAGGTTGTGCCTTTTGGTGTGTGTAGTAGGGAACAGAAGCTATGTGTGCATGTGCTAAATAGTCAACTTCCTAGCTTGCAGTACCTATATTTTGGAAAATTCCTTGCAAAATATATCACTTAGACTTGTAAACGTGATAGATAAATTTAATAGGGAATAAAATTGTTTTACAAGTACCTTCACCAACAACTGTTGGGCTAGGAATCTTCCTCTTAAAGCTTCACCAGACACTGAAAATAAAGCCCGGAGCATAAGCTGTAATCGGCGATGATAACGGGCTTCTCCAATACTGATATCATCTTCTGCTGTAGTCTCTGATGAATTCTGCTAACATAAGAGAATGGTAAATATTTATAATAAAGAACCAGAATGTCATGTGAAGTGTTTTGCAGAGTAGATTGCACAATGAAAATGAAAAAGGGTTTTTCTTTCTCTATTAAAATTTTGGCAATTTTCCAGAAAGTCTACACCAATGCAGCACTTCCCCCCCATTCGGGCACATTGTAGTAGGGGAGGGTTATAGGGTGGGCAGAAACACACATGGTGAGGAGGTCGTAGATAGCGAGAATGTAAAATGAAGTAAGGAGCACTAGATGGCGGAGCAGCAGCAACAGCAGTTCTAAAAAGAGGTATGCACAATATAACTGTTATAATCTTTCTTTAATTTTAGTTTATAAATGTGTACTGGAAGATGAGCAGTTCTAAAAAGAGGTATGCACAATATAATTGTTATAATCTTGCTTTAATTTTAATTTATAAATGTGTAATGGAAGATGAACTGTTCTAAAAATAGGTATGCACAATATAATTGTTACAATCTTGCTTTAATTTTAATTTTTGTGTACTGAAAGATGAACAGTTCTAAAAAGAGGTATGCACAATATAATTGTTATAATCTTCCTTTAATTTTAGTTTATAAATGTGTATTGGAGAATGAGCAGTTCTAAAAAGAGCTATGCACAATATAATTGTTATAATATTCCATTCATTTTAGTTTAGAAATGTACACGGTATATTTAATAACTGTCACTATTTAATAATTGTCACTGTTGTTAACTAACTAAATGTGTGTGTTTAATTAGCCATGGATCCTGTTTTCTAACATTTGAGGCAGATATTATGACATCAGAGACAGTCATATGAAAGTTCAGGGATTGACGACTTTGTGTTACAGTACCGGTAGTGCTTCAATATGGCAACTTCACCTAGCAACAATCTGGCCAACCTGACACAGGTGTATGTCAACCATGGGTTGAAAACAACATTTTAGTTTTTTAAAACCTACGAATTCGGGGCTTGGAATGAACTAGACCTACGTAACAGGCTGTATAGTTACTTAATACATAAAATGCACCTATCAACAGTTCTACAGCATCAGAAGATTGATCTGTTACCGTTCAATAGTGAACAGAGGCGGTCATATGAAAGTTCAGGGATTGGCGATTGGTGGCTTTGGGCTACAGTAGTGCTTCAATATGGCGACTTCATCTAGGAACAATCCGGCCAACCTAGCATAGGCGCATGTCAGAGTTAGATGTAGCACAATCGCGTGATCCTATAAATTCCTAAATATAGCATTATAACAAGTCCTAAAGAAAACCTAAAACATGGGTTGAAAATAATTAAATCTAAATTAACCTAAAAATCTGGGGCTTGGTAATGAGCTAGACCTATGTGACAGGTCATATATTAGTTAATACATAAAATGCACCTTATGACAGTTCTACAGTGTTAGAAGTTTGATCTGTTACCATTCAATACTGAACAAGTGATACAGACTTCAATATTGTTGCTAGTCCAATATAATCAAATACTCTATAACAATAATACTGGAAAGCTTGCCGGTTTAGCATTGCAAGTGGCGGTGAAAAGTGACTGTGCTGCTATCTAGCGGCTTGGATTGTTTATACACTCCTTGCAGCATGCTAGGTTACGTGAGGAAAAACGGAGAGGTGTTCATTTGATGTCAATAAGAAAATGCAAATCAATAGTTTTATTTAGAGTCACAAGGTTCACAACATTTTAAATTAATAAGAAATTACAAAGTTATTGGAATAGAAATAAAATGAAACAATTCTCGTATTTTGAAATGTAATTATGATTTAGTTGTGCATGACTTTAGAAACTTTCATACATCGCATATTTCGTTCCTTGGCTAATGGTTATCCATTTTATTTTTGATGTAACAATTTATTACCACATTGAAATATTTGCCAGTCAAAACACTGGCACAGTCGCTGCTTTAGGGATGAAGCCTGTATCTTGTATTTTATCTTTTACATCGAACAGATGTGATTTTAAAATCTCTGCAGACCTGTATCTTTTGATAGAAAATAACTTATAGTTTGTTTTAAAATTTTGCACATTCCTCGAATAATGAAAATCATTGCTTGGTTTGCAAATGGCACTTCTGAAATTTTTACGTCAGTTGAAGTTTGTTGATTACGCCTGTCTGTACATAATTCAACGAATCCCTCAAAGTGTCTGTTTTAGCATTATAAGTTATATTCTCCTTCAAAGATATTTTATCTTCAACAATAATAGTTACAACCTTTTCATTCAATGGTACAATATCTTACTTACTTACTTACTTACAAATGGCTTTTAAGGAACCCGAAGGTTCATTGCCGCCCTCACATAAGCCCGCCAGCGGTCCCTATCCTGTGCAAGATTAATCCAGTCTCTATCATCATACCCCACCTCCCTCAAATCCATTTTAATATTATCCTCCCATCTACGTCTCGGCCTCCCTAAAGGTCTTTTTCCCTCCGGTCTCCCAACTAACACTCTATATGCATTTCTGGATTCGCCCATACGTGCTACATGCCCTGCCCATCTCAAACGTCTCGATTTTATGTTCCTAATTATGTCAGGTGAAGAATACAATGCGTGCAGTTCCGTGTTGTGTAACTTTCTCCATTCTCCTGTAACTTCATCCCGCTTAGCCCCAAATATTTTCCTTAGCACCTTATTCTCAAACACCCTGAACCTATGTTCCTCTCTCAGAGTGAGAGTCCAAGTTTCACAACCATACAGAAGAACCGGTAATATAACTGTTTTATAAATTCTAACTTTCAGATTTTTGGACAGCAGACTGGATGATAAGAGCTTCTCAACCGAATAATAACACGCATTTCCCATATTTATTCTGCGTTTAATTTCCTCCCGAGTGTCATTTATATTTGTTACTGTTGCTCCAAGATATTTGAATTTTTCCACCACTTCGAAGGATAAAATCTCCAATTTTTATATTTCCATTTCATACAATATTCTGGTCACGAGACATAATCATATACGTTGTCTTTTCGGGATTTACTTCCAAACCGATCGCTCTACTTGCTTCAAGTAAAATTTCCGTGTTTTCCCTAATCGTTTGTGTATTTTCTCCTAACATATTCACGTCATCCGCATAGACAAGAAGCTGATGTAACCCGTTCAATTCCAAACCCTGCCTGTTATCCTGAACTTTCCTAATGGCATATTCTAGAGCGAAGTTAAAAAGTAAAGGTGATAGTGCATCTCCCTGCTTTAGCCCGCAGTGAATTGGAAAAGCATCAGATAGAAACTGACCTATACGGACTCTGCTATATGTTTCACTGAGACACATTTTAATTAATCGAACTAGTTTCTTGGGAATACCAAATTCAATAAGAATATCATATAATACTTCCCTCTTAACCGAGTCATAAGCCTTTTTGAAATCTATGAATAACTGATGTACTGTACCCTTATACTCCCATTTTTTCTCCATTATCTGTCGAATACAAAAAATCTGATCAATAGTCGATCTATTACGCCGAAAACCGCACTGATGATCCCCAATAATTTCATCTACATACGGACTTAATCTTCTCAAAAGAATATTGGACAAAATTTTGTACGACGTCAACAAAAGTGATATTCCTCGAAAGTTACCACAGTTGGTTTTGTCCCCCTTTTTAAAAATAGGTACAATTATGGATTCCTTCCATTGTTCTGGTACAATTTCCTTTTCCCAAATAGCAAGTACAAGTTTATAAACTTCGCTATATAATGCACTCCCACCCTCTTGTATTAATTCTGCTGGAATTTGATCGATACCTGGAGACTTATACTTTTTCAGATTTTCTATCGCAATTTCGACTTCTGAAAGTGTGGGTTCGGGTATAAATGGCTCAGCAGTTTGTATTTCAATTTCGTCCCGATCATTTCTATTTGGCCTATGTAAATTTAGTAGTTGCGCAAAATAGTTTTTCCATCTGTTTAGGATTGATGGAGAGTCTGCAAGCAAGTCACCATTCTCATCCTTGATCACGTTTACCCTTGGCTGATATCCGTTCTTAAGTTCCTTTACACCCTTATATAAATCTCGAATGTTTTTATTCTTACTATTTGTTTCTACCTCATTCAGTTTTTCCTTCAAGTAATCTCTCTTTTTATTCCTAAGTGTACGACTTGCTTCCCGTCTTTCATTGAAATAATTATCTCTCTTCTCCTCAACTGGATCCTGTAAGAATTTCAATTTTGCCTGTTTCCTTCTTTCTACTACCATGCAACAATCTTCATCAAACCACGGTTTCTTTTTCTTAGTTTCATAATAACCTATGCTCTGCTCAGCTGCAATTTTGATACTATCTCTGATATTTTCCCACACGCTATTAACATCTAATTCTTTCTCAACTTCGTCGGAACTTTCTAAAGTGGCAAACCTATTCGAAATTTCGACCTGATAATTTTGCTTAACTTCCTCGTCCTTTAATTTCAAAATATTGAATTTAGTAATATTAACTTGTTGCTCTACTCGCTTGGCTACTGATAATCTTTCTCTTAATTCTCCAATCACCAAATAATGGTCAGAATTACAGTCTGCACCCCTGAAAGTTCGAATATCTACTATACTAGTATGTCTCCGTTTATCTATCAAGATGTGATCTATTTGGTTGTGTGTCAATCCATCTGGAGAAGTCCAAGTATATTTATGTATATCCTTATGGGGGAATGTTGTACTTTTGCAATTAAATTTTTCGATGTGGCAAAGTTGACTAATCTAACTCCATTGTCACTACTAATTGCGTGTAGGCTCTCTTTTCCAATAGTTGGTCTAAAAATATCCTCCCGTCCTACTTTAGCATTGAAATCCCCCAATAAAATTTTCATGTGATATCTAGGGAACTGATCAAAAGTATGTTCCAATTCCTCATAGAAGCTATTCTTTATATGGTCGTCTTTCTCTTCAGTAGGGGCGTGAGCATTTATAACTATGATGTCGCACCATCTACCCTTAAGTACTAAATATGATAACCTGTCACTGATAAATTCGACCTTTTTTACTGCTGATTTTATTCTTTTATGAACAAAGAATCCTGTTTCTAATTGGTGATTATTGTTTCCTTCCCCATAATAAAACAAGTAATCTCCTAATTGTGATATGCCATTCCCATCTAACCTAACCTCTTGTACTCCCACGAAGTCTATTCTATATCTACCTAGTTCTTTTGCTACTAATGTTACCCCTCCTGTTCTATAAAGACTAGTTACGTTCCAAGTGCCAAATCTCAAATCCTTATTCCTTTGCTGTGGTCGTGCCAGAGAATCAGTCC
Source organism: Periplaneta americana (assembly GCF_040183065.1). Taxonomy (NCBI): domain Eukaryota; kingdom Metazoa; phylum Arthropoda; class Insecta; order Blattodea; family Blattidae; genus Periplaneta; species Periplaneta americana. Next base: position 104,563,477 of record NC_091123.1, read on the forward strand.
TATTCCGAGGCTTATTATAGGGATACGTAACAAGCTGTTTTTTACGGTGATGGGTTGTTAGCCCTTCGCCCAACCCCCAAGCTGGAGGACCACCCCTTATCGGCTGTCCACGACTGCTTATTCAATATATTCGCAGCTACCCTCCATATCTGGAGGCCGTCTCCTCTATCCGCAACCTGAGGACGTGCCATGCCGTGGTGATAGGGACCCACAATACAGAATGGTACAATATCGGATTTTATTTTTAATAATTAATTGTAGAATGGTGCGATTTATACCGAGCCTATACCAAATTCATGAAGTCAATTTTTTAGAGATCTAACTGTTGGTAAACATAATTTTCTTCTTAGAAATCTTTCGTCTTGAGGTGAACATTAATGGAATGTTGCGGCAAAACTTTTATCGTAACTGGAATATCGTTTTCCCATTTCCTTCTTTCTAAGCACATTTGTGACTAATGAATTCATCATCTTGAACAATTTTAATTAAATCGGCATTTGGACTTACTGTGTTTAGAGCTGTCATTTCCGCTTGAGCCAGTTTTTATCTTTTAGGATTTCTTGAATCGTAAAAAAATGATCTTAATTTAGTGAAATATTAATAATACCTTTAAAATATGGAATAGGCAAATTATTTGTCCAAATAACTATCTGAATCACTTATTATGAAAAAACATGAGTCCACTTTCTTCATAAAATCAATTCACATTTTTATGTTACACATCCCAAGACACACTATTTGGATAAAAAGGTAAAGACTTTCAATTTTTTATATGGATAAGCTAGGCTATAAAGAAATTGTGTTTAATATGGACAATGTAAAGTAGATTTATGCAGTTTTAGTAACTGTTTCAGTTAATACAGAGAATATGCCATTGCTAATGCACTATCTAATTATGCGATGGAGGAGTATGGTCTGTTGTTTCTAATAACAGAAAACCCGCAGCTTCCTGGATGCAAGATCTAATATGTTTATTTGAGACCTTCGCGATTCTTTCATTGTGCTTTGATTTTGACTCATATTTTCGGAAGAAGGAGCTGTTAAATTCAATGAATAAATAACTATTATCTTCAGTCTGTTATGAAAAACAGGGTATTAAAAATTAGCAGTCCTACGACAGATTTTAAACTTTGGTATAATTTTCCAATTTATTACACTCTATTTTTACTTACTTCTCATGTTTCGAATTATGGTTATTGAAGTCCGATAATCAAAAGTGATCCGAATATATTTTGTGATTTTTGTACATATTTATATTCTATCCCTCTAATTTTAAATGTTTCGTCTAGAACTGTTGACAGCGTTTTTAGTTAGTACTAGCATTTTGCTTATGATATTGTTTGTGTTTTGTTTTTTTAAAGAAATTTAGATAAGGACGCAAATAGCGATAGTAGCTGATGCGCCCTATTAAACCTCATTAATTAACGTCTGTCTGCGTTTATTTACCTATAACTTATGAGCATGGCACACTTAAAAGACAAAAGCAAATAACTGTAGTACCGGTAGTAGAAGCAGTATTAATATAATAATAATAATAATAATAATAATAATAATAATAATAACAATAATGATAATAATAATAATGATGATAATAATAATAATAATAATAATAATAATAATAATAATAATAATCGTCATCATCATCATCATCTTGTAACAGAAAAGTAATATTCTACTGGTGTTTACATTACTACTCCCAATCTCTATCTTTTGGAAATCTGAAGAAAGATCTAGCATATTTTGCTAGGCGTAATTTTTACAAAACATAGAACAAACATTTCCACATTTAACTGACATTTTGTAGGCTACAACTATAATGAAAATAATCCTTACGACATCATTGTTTGTTAAAGAACAAAGCTCTTATCACAGTTCAACGCGCTATTCGTCACGTCATCCTCGCTGCCTACAATCCCTGCCGCTAGAAAGCACTGGCGAGCCATTCACCACTTTTTTCTTGAACTTTCCGGTATTATCATTGTAGAGTATTTGGTATAATTCAGTTTGCAGGGCCATTTTTTATTAGCCATGATCTCTTTAATTGATAAAAATGAATTATATTGTACAAATAGCAATTCATTCTTGCAGTAGATCGCTTCTATAGCATTTATATAAAAAGGTATTCTCTTGAAAATCTGTCAAAATATTACATTGTTCAGTGTCATATTCATCATCATCATCCTTGCAGGTATTAGGCCTAGTGGCCTGTTACGGTCTCCGTCCATCTTTTCAGTGGGCGTCCCAAAGATCGTCTTCCATGTGGTATATAGCGGAGAATTTGTCTTGGGTGTCTGGAACGGTCCATTCTATTGACATGGTTAAGCAGTGTCATATTTCGAACAGTAATTAAATGAGTGGTTTGCGGGTGTAATAATTTAATAAAGATATTGTGTTATAAACATAGCAGACTATTAATATGTATTAATGTTGGTAAATAGTTACCGTAAAGTGGGGTGACTTTGAACGCAGAGGTGACTTTGAACAGTAATTTAGCGCCTTTCTAAATTAAATGCTGTACCCAATTGCGAAAAAACTATTTAAGTTGTTAATAAATTAGTTCAGTTTTTTCGCAGTTGGGTACAGCATTTAATTTAGAAAGGCGCTAAATTACTGTTCAAAGTCACCTCGGCGTTCAAAGTCACCCCACTTTACGGTACGTAAAACATACCATAAACTTCATTATTTCATTAATAGTAATTATATCACTAATAACACTATACTACTATTTACGAATTTGTTACGCAAGTTTCATAATTTTATATGTTGAACCATCTACATTAATTTTATATCTTAGTACGAGAGGACCAGATATTTGAAATAATTTTTGTTTTATGATTATTATTAATTTTTGCTATTTTGGCAGATAAGTGCAATGGATTTAGAATCTTTGAATATAGATTTATTCTAGCTACTAGCCATAACCGTGTGCTCCGCTGCACCCGTTAGAAATAAATATAAAGTAATTACATAATTAAAATAGGACATTTGATCCAGGGAACATTCGTGCTTGATGGAAGGATAAATCGTTTAATATGTTACTTAATTTAAATTGCATCCAAATAATTAAAATGCGATCATTTTGGTCCAGAGACACTCATTTGGTGCAATGACAATTCCTTTAACATGTTTCTTAATTTTTATTACATGCAACCACAGTTTAAAGAAGATTGACATCATTTAGATTTAATGTGTATATTTTATTTAACTTATTATAGGTTTCCATTGAATTATGGTAACAACTTAATTTTAACCCTTGTTTTCTACGTATTCAGTAAATGGCACTTGGCCCACTATGGTTCTGAACCCTTCAAATAACTTAAATTATATTATATAATATTACATATTATATTATATTATATCAGAAGTTACAGTAATAACATTATAGCATTATGTCCATCTAGAGAAACTACACTTTCCAATGGTGAAATAATTAATTATACAAATCGGTTAATTTAGCTTCCGATATTACTTCATACAAACACAGAAACATTCTCTGTAGGCTATCTTTCACAGCTTTCGATTGTTGCTGTCCAAGGTCCCTTGTAGACGAAGTCATTTTTTTAAATTCATTACACGGCCTTAGATGGCAGTTATTTTAATTTTAAAACTCATTTATCTCATTAAATATCAGTCCTATCAAAATTTTTCAAGGAATAAAACTCATCGCAAATTATTTTTAAAGAAACTTTTGTTATGTAACATTTTTCACAAAAATCAATAATAAGCGAGATATTTCGATTTATTTAATTCAGGTCCCCTTATAACCCCCCCTTTTAAATAATGTATTTTGAATGTCATATAGCCTAAAATCTAAGTTACAACGAACTTAATATATATTCCAATTTTCATCGAAATCCGTTCAGCCATTATCGCGTGAAAAGGTAACAAACATACAGACAGACAGACAGACAGACATACAAACAAAAATTTCAAAAAAGCGATTTTCGGTTTCAGGATGGTTAATTATACATGTTAGGACCAATTATTTTTGGAAAATCGAAAATTACCAGAAAACTTTCGGCTACAGATTTATTATTAGTATAGATTGTTTAGATTTATAATGTTAGCATTGGTTATTAATGGAAAAAAAAAAAAAAATCGCTCCAGCGCTGGAGATTGAACCTGAGACCCCCAGTTCTATGCACTCGGCGCTCTAACCACTGAACTACGCCGAGGCTCAAACCAGCATTGGTTCGAATCCTTCTCCTTTGGTATTTTTTCCTTAGTGGCCTTATTCCATGTTCGACATATTTATGAGTCAATTGCCATTTATACCAAGACAGAGCGAATTTTTATCCATTAATAAGTAATGATTACCATAACAGATAATTTTATAGAACCAAAAAGTTAATCTTTACTTATATAAATTATAATGTTAGGCCTACAATCACAATGCTCTACCAACTGAGCTACTCAGGAACTCTATGCATTCGCACGCTCAGCCAAAAGTCCTGGGTTCGATGTCCGGCATCAGAACAATTTTTCTCTCGAAATTATTCAAGTCAGCTTTACAGGGAGGTATACCTGAAAGCCAAATTTGTATAATATACGTTACTGTTCATTAACAGAAAACCACAAATTTAAGTCACACAGAAAGTGTGCACTCAATGTTGGGTCTCTGACATTTTGTCAACCCCTTGAGGTATGTGGATAAAAAGGGGAATAATTCAGCCGAGGTCTGGTAGAGTTTCTGGGTAGCTCAATCAATAGAGCATTGGTGTCAGATTTGTATAGTATAGTTCTTAGTTTGTCTTGTCTTAAGGCAATCAGTAGCGTTATACAATACTTTCGAGGAAAAGAGTATGATTAAAAATCGTCTGTAATGGCCAAATATTTTACGACAATGGTTAATTATTACTGCTGAACATTGACACATATACGATTTGCATTATTTTTCATACAACATATGCAGCAAAGCGATTTTAGTGTTGTGCATTGCACGTTTAGTGTAACATGCTCATCCTTCAAGTAAAATCAAACATTATTACGACATTACTTACTTACTTACTGGCTTTTAAGGAATCCGGAGGTTCATTGCAACCCTCACATACAGTAAGCCCTCCATTGGTCCCTATCCTGAGCAAGATTAATCCTGTCTCTACCATCATATCCCACCTCCCTCAAATCTATTTTAATATTATCTTCCCATCTACGTCTCGGCCTCCCCTAAGGTCTTTTTCCCTCTGACCTCCCAACTAACACTCTATATGCATTTCTGGATTCGCCCATACGTGCTACATGCCCTGCCCATCTCAAACGTCTGGATTTAATGTTCCTAATTATGTCAGGTGAAGAATACAATGTATGCAATTCTGTATTGTGTAACTTTCTCCATTGTCCTGTAACTTCATCCCTCTTAGTCCCAAATATTTTCCTAAGCACCTTATTCTCAAACATCCTTAACCTATGTTCCTCTCTCAAAGTGAGAGTCCAAGTTTCACAACTATAAAGAACAATCGGTAATATAACTGTTTTATAAATTCTATCTTTCAGATTATTTGACAGCAGACTAGATGATAAAAGCTTCTCAACCGAATAATAACATGCATTTCCCATATTTATTCTGTGTTTAATTTCCTCCTGAGTATCATTTATATTTGTTACTGTTGCTTCCAGGTATTTGAATTTTTCCACCTGTTCAAAGGATAAATTTCCAATTTTTATATTTCCATTTCATACAATATTCTGTTCACGAGACTTAATCATATACTTAAGGAAGCGAGATGCTGACATTTCCAAAAGAGAAATGGGGATCCGGGGGAGCAGATGCGCATATGCCTATGAGCAGCAAAATTCTAAAAAAAGTCCCTGAGAATCCTGAGATTTTTGTTTATGTCAAATACAGGTGGTACCACATTAGGAAGTAAACATTTTCATGTTGTTCCTTTGATTTGTCTACTGTAGAACAAGTGATGCTTTGCTTGATGGCAAATGGCTAAAGATCAGTTCTTCTTTAGTCAACCATGTTGTGGGAAATAATGAAACAACAAATCACATTCTTTCCTGTGGCTCGATTTGCAGAATGAGACACAACAGTAACACCATTTCTATTACATATATTGCAGACTAACTTCCTAATTTAATTTAATTCTAACTTCCAATTTAAAAAATGTTTACACACACTAAAATATAAGAGCATTTGCTATTACTGTACACTATAGATTAATCAGTAGGTCCATTAGATATTTCTTTCACCACTACAAGGTCTGCAAGAAAAAAAATCGCACAATTTATTGTACTTCTCATGCATTGTGACTGCAATTCCTTACCAATTAAGTTAGTAAAAATCACAACCAGGGAGCAAAACTTAGTGCCCAATGGGAGAGAGACAAGTGGTTTCAGGTTAACTGTGTTTTAGATTCCCTCTACTATGTACCGTACAAGGCAGTGTCCGTCATGTCCTGTTGAACTACTATGCCTTAATTGTTCACTGTTTACTTGCTTTGGGTTGCAGTTGACAAGTAACTGGTTATTTTACGATGCTTTATGAACTGCGACGAGTAACTTACATCATGGGTTAGCGCAAGGAAAATAGAATAGAAGGTACTGGCCATGTGAAGTTCCCTCCACTACCCGTGACGTCACCTGCCGTTGAGACTGGGACTTTTAACTCGCCTTTTACTATGGGAAGCAATGACCGAAGATATTTATGACACTCATAAAAACATCATTTTGACCCCAAACTATTTTTCGTTTATTGTGGGCTCTTTAGAGACTGTGGAACATTATTACAATGCTAATTCCTTGAAAATTAAAATAATATAGAATGACTAAGGAAAATATTACATTATTGTACTCACATTATTTGGGATTTTCGTCATTTTCTTCGCTGTTTTACGGCCAATTGTAGATGATTTTCTTTTCTGCCCTTGTCGCCATTTGTTGAGAGCTTTCATTCTTATGAATGACCGAGTCCTGGAGTAGCATTCAATAATGAATGGATCTATACTAGAAAACTTTTCCTTTAATATAGCGGCAAGTGTTTGTGTTACGTTTTTGCACTTGTTTAGCATAGCCCCATGGTACTCCTCAAAACATTTTTAAAATTTGTAAACTATATGAAGCCAATCAACAGAAGGACGAATAAGATTTCCCCGTGAAACACACTGTAACCAATCGGATTTATTACTTTCAAAGTTTTTTGTTTTTTCACCATAGAAGAGTTTGTTTGCAGTATATACACACGAATATTTCTTTTTCAAACGGTACGAAAGATAACCAGCTAGCATTTCGATCAATTCACTTTTTTCAGAACTATTTACTTCAACACATTTCACATCTTCGCTTTCACTGACATTGCTGATCCCACCCAAATATCTTAAATCTTCCAGTAGACCGTTAAGTGATTGCAGAAACAAATCATCTTCACAAACTTCATGCTGTTCTGTATTGTGACTGTTAGAAAAATTGCATTCTGAATTCATTGCACTAATCGATTCTGGAATTTCCGGGATTGCAAGTGTGATGATATCACTGCTCAGTGAAAGACAGCCTGTGTTCAGTTCTTCTATAGCAGTGCTGCAGAAAATTTTTGATGCATTTCGACCAATAAGAATTGACTTCAATCTTGAAATGAAAGACACAGGTGATGGATGGTCATAGAATTTTCCAAGGCCTCTTAATTGAGAAAATAAACTCTCAAGGACGTCTTGATTTAATTTAGCAGTCATTATGTATGAAAATCCGTCTTTTTTTATTTCGGCATAGAGACCTCTCAAGCTTTCTATAGAGATAAGAAACGCGGTTTGGAATGGGAGCAATTTGGTTTTATTCACAACTCTTAGAGAAGAACACAATTTTGATAGTTCTTCTAGAGCAACATCCTGCTGCTCAATACACATACCATAAGCACTTTTCATTGAACATGTCTTATGGACAGGTGTCCGGGAATTTAAAACATCAAAACCATTATTTATAATATGAATGATTTGTGCTACGTGTTTCTCTGTTGGATAATTGTGAAGGATGCAATTTGCAACACTACCAGACAGTAGTTGTGCAGCTTTTCTCACATTTTGTCATTCACTTCCAGTCACTAGTAGATGGTTCATTGTTAATTTATGACAGTAATTGTAAGTCTGTATTTTCGTTATCAGAAATTAATTAATTTTTCTAATACTGCTGGCCTAACAGTTTCTCCGGTTTCCAAAGTAAATCCAGTGTCTAGTAAATGATTCCTCATTAGTTTCACTGCGTGCGGTATATCACAGAAAGCCAGATTCTACACTCAGAAGTAACAGGATTTGAAATATACGTCTGACCTACATTAATTCCCAAGTCTTTCCGTAGTTTCTGATTTTGAGGACCCATGTCACTGACGAAAGCACATACTTTAAAACCAGATGCTTCTACAGAGATTATTATTTCATGTAATAATGAAGGCGTGATAGCACAATCAAACACATAATAAACTGGCTGCTTCCATTTCCCCGTCAAACTGCGAACAAGTATGACCTGAACATAATTATATGGCCCATAGAAACAATCACTTGTTGAGTCATAACAAATGTCACTATCTATTTTCATTTCGTCATAACACAACACAGTTTTTTCTATTTCATTTAAGGTATGTGCATGCTGGGTCATTATGTCTAAGCTAATTTTAATTAAGCCTGGTGGACACTCAATTGTCGAAAGACGTCTACGTAAAGTACGTGCACTGGGTAAGGGATAATTTATAATATTCCTTACATATTCTGAAGCTCTTTTCGAAATTGCACTTAGTGTCACAGCTACTGCAATATCGTTACTGTTCCAAAATTTACATGAGCCACGAGTAATGGTTTTACGTTGGCATTCTGAAAAGAGTTGTTCATATTTAAGCTTAACAAGGAATGATTTAGACTTCGAGAGTTCATTCTCAAGTTCAGAAATTTTACTTTCCAACTGCAATATTTTGTTATTTGCTTCTTGTAGTTCTTTTTTCAGTTTATCGTTTACTGTTCGAAGTTTAACAACTTCTTCATTCACTTTCTCTTCAATATTTTCACTTTCACCAAATGTATTTGATCACGGCCGACTTGATTTTCCCTTCGCTTTTTTGTATACGGCCTTGACAATAGTAATATTTTCTTGAAATTGGATAATTTCTCAATTCCACCACGAGGCGCTGTCTACCAAGCTCTGGTGTCCACAGAAGAAATGCTCAATATGAATTAAAATAAATGATTAAAGAGTAATAATAACACTTATAAATAATAAATAAGAAAATAATAAGTATTTTTATGTTTAATTTGGTTAAATATGGTAAAAGCGTGAGTTTAAAAGCAGGGAAGATACCACATAGTAACCTGTTCAGTTTAAGTAACATGATGACAGAGGCATAATTTTGTAGTTCATTCGCTGAGTAGCACCCCTAGGCTAAATTGCGATGTTCCAAAGTAATCACTTGGGTAATTATTTACCATAACTTGTACTGAGTTTTATAATTTCACTCACTGCACTGATACATTCCACTTGATATTGCAGATTCAAGAATCATAGTTTCAAGATTTTTTGACTCAGTGGATTATAAGCCATATTCTTCGAAGAAACAAGCTTTTCAGTTAAAGCTGCTGCAATGTTATCTAGAAGCGGCCTAACAAATTTCACAGTAATGATATTAGCAAGTCCGTTTTGGCCGTCTTCATCACAAATTGGCATTGCAAGAGAGGGCATCTACACAGTAACGGCTCAATTTCTGAACACAAATTTCCTAATATATTCTTGTTTGGTATTCTCTTTCGATGATTAAGCAGCTGATCTAGAATAAATTTTGCAAGAATACTGCCTTCATCGGCCTCTTTCCATACATTTTCTTGTTCTTTATGTGATGGATCTCTTACAATTAGTTGGAGTTTTTCGGTTGTTTTCGTTATCTCATCTTGCTTCTCTTGTAACACCTGATTAAGTTGTGTAATTTTCACATGCAATCTGTTAATTATTTCTTTTTACCTCCACAAAGTTGACAACATCTGTTTGCGTCTCTTTGTGGTCATTTTCTACTGGCAAGAAGGGAATGTCATTAACTGATGCTGAGCCACTCGGAACATCTTGGTCAAATAGTGAAAAACCAATATTACTAAAAGATTTGCATTTCTTGGGTGGAGGGAGATCAGTTTTAGTAATTGTTCTTCATGGTCTTCTGATATCTGTCCCTTATACCTAGGATAATGAGGGAATAGTTGGCACAGCATTTGGGTTTAATAGATTAAATTTCCCATTATTAGAATAATCTTCTTCTCTGAAATGTAAACTACAAACGACTGAAGATGGGGAGTTAAAGAACTGTATCATTGAAGCCTGTGCTAAAGTCACTCTGGAAGTGTTACAAAATGTTCTCTCTGAATGGAAAATCCATCTACAAATGTGCATCATCGAAAAAGGATAAATATTGAGAACATTCTGTAGAATTTTCTTTTGTGTCATTGTGACAGTTATCATTTAATGAATTGAAAACGATAAGAGATATCTCAAAACAGACTGCACCATTGTTAATGCATTGAAACTGTCACAGGTTAACCAAAGAGTAAAGCAGGAAAGTTAATTACCAGAATTGCATAAAAATACCTTTTCCAAAGCTTCCTTAGTATTGTACCATGTTACAAAATATCTGTAGATGTAGTATCTAATGTTTATGTCATTATGACAAGTTATCTTTAAATAACTTGAAAATGATTAGAGATCCTATCTCAAAACAGATTGCACCATTGTTTTTTTTTTTTTTTTTTTTTTTTAGAACATTTCACATTAATTTAAGTACCTACATGACCCTCTTTACATTTGAAATTTCAAAGTTGCATCCAAATTGGCGGCTTTTGAGATAGCTGAAGACTAAACCCCATTTCAGTTTGGTTGATAGGCTTTCTCCTCTACTCACACTCCCTACCATCAGTGAAGGGGAAGATGCTACTGTCCATCTCACAAGCGTTCGACTAATTGACTTTCTACATAGTGACAAATTTTATTTCTGAAAGTGTTTACCAGTACTTTATATTTCGAAAGTCCATACTAAGCATTTATATTGAATTTTATTGCTGTTTATATTAACTGGCACATTAAAAAGCTGCTGACAACAGAAGATAAAAGTTTTCTTCACCGCTAGTTGCTAATCTACAGCATACATAATGGGACAATCTGCACTGTTCACTCCCCCTGACTTCATAATACAAAACTTACATTCCTAAATGTAATTAATTATTAGTTGAAAATATTGTAATAATTACACAAAAATATACTCTAACATGTAATTGTCAAACATCTGTGACACTGTATTTTATATTCACTTATGTAGTACTTTATTTAATATTTTATTTGCTAGTGTGTACAGCTTGGAGGGGGGGTATAAGAAGGAATGGCTACCAGCCTATCACAGACGGACTCAGGACAAGCAGAAGGAGAAAGTAATGCCTTCGCATCCTCTCAACTTGTATGAAATTTCGTTTAGAATCGAATGTATTACTGGTAGAGCATTTGGTCTTACAAAAATTGGTAACACCTATAGTAATCGAAAATCAAGCATATGGAAGATATTTATATGTTTCAGACTTTTGATTCACCCTCTGGTTTATAAAATATCTAGAAGAATTGTCAATCACTTTTTTATCATTAATCGTAAAAATTTCCAAAGACTGTAGCCGTTTTATTTTCAATTATTGTCTTGCTTTTATCGCCAATACACACTTAGTTTATAATACATAAACAATGAACGTTTGGTATGACCATGAACATAATTTCATTGACACACACTTATGTTACAACATTCATTTATATTGACAATCGACATTAACACAAATGTGCTTTCGTATCATATGCCTCTGCTTGACAGTTATTTACAATGTTGCCAACCCAAGGCTCTGGCTTTCTATGTAGATGACTCTGCAGTAACCCATACTCGATCTAGGAATGCCCACGAGACAATAATTTGTATATGGATTGATTACATATAATACAAAATAATAAAAAGAAATGGTGTTCGACTGACATTAAATTTGAGATAGGTACACTTAAATGCAATTGACTTGGTGAATATTTAAAAAATAACCGGTCGTTCGGTTATTGAGAAAAATAACTGGTTGTCAGGTTAAACTGGTAAAGAAAAATAACTGGTAATTATCTGGTTAATCATATCATCTTATATATAAAAGTCAATGTATGTATGTATGTATATACAGTGAGTGACTGAATTATTCGGACACGAACGATATAAGTGCACTAAGGACATTTGTCTCTTTACACATAACGTTTGAAAGGAAAAATATAATTCTTTACTCTTGTCACATGTATACAATCATATCTTAGTGAAAAATATGCGTTAATATTTATAAACAGAAATAAAATTTACAATAAATTAAAACTTAAGCCATTCTTTGGTTAACAAAATTATTCGGACACTGGACATCTTTGTAAATGAAATTAGTTCTGTATCCGTACAAAAAAATATTCAATACCTGGTTGGCCTCTCTTTCATTTTTATAACCTCTGCTAATCGTTCAGACATACTTTGCACCAATTTTCTTGTGTAAACCTTGCACACGTTTTGCCATTCTTCCTGAAGCCTCTCCTTAAGATGTTGTTTTGATTTTATTGGAGTTTTCCTCACTTGTTTTTCCAACCTGTCCCATAAATGTTCAATCACATTCATGTCTGGAGACTGTGGAGGAGGATGGAGTACATTGGGGCAGTGGTACAGCAACCAGAGTTGTACAATATAGGATGTATGCTTGGGGTCATTATCTTGGTAGAATGCGAACCGGTCATGAATCCCCATTTTTTCCGCACTTTGTTATAGATTATCCTTCAGGAGTTGAAAGTATGAATACTTGTCCATTTTTCCGTCAATGAACACTAGATTGCCAACTCTGCTTGCAGACATACACCCCCATACCATTACACTGCTGCCACCATGTTTAACTGTTGCTTGCATATTTTGCTCACTAAACTCTTCACTGGGTCTTCGCCATACTGTAATCTTGCCATCTGATCCGCTGATATTAAATTTACTCTCGTCTGAAAAGATAACTCGATTCCACCAATCCTGATTCTTTTCTAGGTACTCTTTTGCGAACAGTAGTCTTTTACGCTTGTTTCTTTTGTTGATGTAGGGCTTGTTTCTTGCCACCCGGCCATGAAAATTGTTTCTCCTGAGAACTTTTCTAACAGTCTCGGGATGGACTTGTTTCCCTAATTCTTCATTGACCTTGGAAGCAATTCTTGGAGCACTTAATCTAGGATTTTTTTTTACCTTCCGTATTATTAACGCTTCTTCTTCTCGCATAGAAAATGTCCTTGGACGTCCTGAGTGAGGATACGATTCAAGTCTGTCTTCATCTCGGAACCGTTTAACAATATCTGCCACTGTGCTCTTCTTCATCTGTAGTATATCGGCTATGTGTCGGTAGGATTTCCCCCTTGCATGGTGGAAGACCACTAACTGACGCTGCTCCAACATACTGTCTTTTCCTCTACGCCCCATTTGTTTCTATCCATCACACAATACTGATCTACTGAAGGCACACACTGTTACTGACTGTTCGTGTATCTGACTACATTATTCTGTATATTGCAAACAACGTACCTGTGGTCTCTGATTGCTGTCCGAAAAATTATGTTGACGTCATATTATGACGTATACAGGTTCGAACCCCACTACTGCTTCCTAATCAAAGTATAAATATACATTAAACCCATTGTGTACAATCTTTGAAAAGGAAACTTTCCAACAGATCACTTAAAATTCTTTATTTATACTTTTTATACGTGACAGTACTATTTAGTAATAAATGGGCATTGTCGGAATCATTTAGTGATTCACTGTATGTACTCTATACAAATCAACAGGCTTATCAACCTGGTTGGCGAGTTGGTATAGCGCTGGTCTTCTATGCCCAAGGTTGCAGGTTCGATCCTGGGCCAGGTCGATGGCATTTAAATGTGCTTAAATGCGACAAGCTCATGTCAGTAGATTTACTGGCATGCAAAAGAACTCCTGTGGGACAAAATTCTGGCACATCCGGCAACGCTGATATAACCTCTGCAGTTGCGAGCATCGTTAAATAAAACATAACATTAACATCTACAGGCTTTGACCAATATAAGCTAAAGTTTGCACATTTAACCTTCATAACCTGGAGAAGAACATAGGCTACATTAAAATTGGACAGATGGACGTTACATTATTGAAAACAATAACAACTGGAAAGAAATACGGCATGTATGATATTAAAATGGCCTATTCTACAGTCAATTGTCTTTTATTGACGTCATCCAGACATCTCTTCTTCCATTGTAAAAGTGGCCATATTGTTATTGAAATATTAAATAGAATAACATTAAAATAAAACTACGTAAATGAGGGACGATCTCTTGATTGAATGTATCATGTGGCAATAATATACAATATAATATGGCATAAAACACATTTTTGATTAATTTTTAAAAATTCAAAATCAAACATAATATGCAGCAAACATGAAAGCATTCATAACACGTAAATTCAATTCCTTTCCTAGATAGCTCTGTAGTGTAGTGGTAAGGTGAATTATTTTGGTGTAGAGGAACCCAGGTTCGAACCTGAGGTCAACTCATTTTTTTTATTGTTTTGATAATTTGTTTGCATTATTTTAGATACGTTATTTTATTTTAACCCGACATAAAGGGGGTTTTACTACATAAATTATATCCATAGTATTTTATTTACGGTGTTTCAAATAGAGACCTGCAAAACTGCTCACACAACTGGTTTAGATTCGACTGGTCGGAGCTCAACCGGCTACGATGAACATCGGGCCGAATAACTCAGCTGTTGAGCGGTTACGCCTGATGTATTGCAGAGTAGACAGAACATCAGGCGGATTTACATGAAACTAACGTTTTTCGAGTAAACAACCGGAGTAACAAGGAAATTGACGTTGTCTTATTGAAAAAAAAAGTGTTTGCAAGTATTCTTACAGTTCATTCGACACTATAACACATATATTTTCTTTATTATTCTGAACTTGCAGTAACTTTATAAATATCGTTTATATTTTAAACTTTTAGAGTTTTACTAATGAAAGTTGCTTATTTGTTAAATAATGTTATAGTTTTTCACAGAACAAGACGTGCACAAGCCATGTATATTTTTCTTACAATAAACGCTATATAGCTGGCGTTTTTCTATACCAGTGTTAAACAGTATACGTCATAACTTCATCATTTGATTACGTTGCAACTCCATGATCAGAGTTGACTTCTTGTGTTTATGTATTAATAAATCTGTTTTACTAGTCTAAAGTTACGCTCGGTGAAACACTTATTCATGGAATAGCCAATATTCGTTTCATAGGTGTTGCTAGAGAGGCTAGAGTTGTTTGGTGATATTTCCATCAATTTATTATGTAGAAAATGAAATGAGCATAATGTATAATGTGAGATATAATAAGTAAATAAATCCAAAATAGAATTACAATTAATCACAAAACATAAAATTAAATAATTATTAACTCTAAATGCATTCCTCCAAAACAGTAGCTATTCATACACAGGATAGAAGTGAAATAACCCTGCAGATTGTATGGAGCGATAAGGTTCACTTAAATGAATGGAAAACGTATATTACGTTTATGACTTTAGTCATAGTAAACATATTAAAAGCATTGGTT
Organism: Periplaneta americana; assembly: GCF_040183065.1. Taxonomy (NCBI): domain Eukaryota; kingdom Metazoa; phylum Arthropoda; class Insecta; order Blattodea; family Blattidae; genus Periplaneta; species Periplaneta americana. Next base: position 104,579,097 of record NC_091123.1, read on the forward strand.
ATAGTAGGTTTCAGAAGATATAAAGTTATTTTTGTTTTAGTTTTGCTATTGATCGAGTTTACTGTTTTTTAAGTGTGTCATTATTGCAATATTATAATTCAGTTTTCTAGTGTACGCAAAAATTACAACCTTAGTAATTTGTGGATACCGAAAGTTTTTTTCTGCAATTTATGCTTTACAACGTCTGTAGTTTCACGCTGCATACTTTGTTCCTCTTGATGATCCGCAGCTATAATATCTGGATGATTCACTGTGATCTTCATTTTATACGCCAGAGCCGTCCACCCACAGAGAGATCAAATCAACTCGAATACTCGTTAAACCGAATACTGAGGCAGTATGCAAGCAGATGTACTTCGCATACTGCCTATAAAGCCAGGCGTTCAGTAGCGTTATGTAAGTTCCTTCAGTTTACAACTGGTTTTGCAGGACTCTAGTCTCAAACAAAGTTACCATACAATTATGTGAATGTACTTACGTACGTAAGCTCACTGAAAACAACAGTGTATTAATGCTAATATATATGTCTTTCAAAATATTGTTGTTCATGTCCGAATATGTGTTATTGCTAAATTATATCTATATTATCATGTCGTGAATGTACAATAGTACAGAATTTGAATCAACAATAGTTCCAAGACCCTGTACAGATTACACTTAACAGCACCATAATTAAAGAAGTTAAAAACACAAAATTTCTAGGTATTTGGGTTGATAGAGTCACATTCAGTTCTTAACAGAAAAAAATATCTCGACTATGCTATGTATTCCGAGTCCTCTCAAAAATATCACCCATTGAGCTACTATTGTCAGTTTATTTTGGCTATATACGAGGCGCATCCAGAAAGTAAGTTTCCCTATTTAAAAAAAAAAAGAACACACACTTTCAGGAAAACATTTATTGGCAACAGGTACAGCAATGTTTCAGCTATTTTTCAACATAGCCGCCATCAGAATTGAGACACTGGTCTGTGGGATCAACATTTGTATCCCTCTGTCATAGAACTCTGCCGCCTGTGAATGGAACCAGCGTGTGACAGACGTCTTCAGCTCTTCGTCTTTGCCAAAACGCTCACTGGAGGACAGGAATTTCTTGAGGTGCAAGAAAACGTGAAAATCGCTGGGAGCAAGATCAGGACTGTAGGGTGGATGATCAAACAACTCCCAGCCAAATTCCGTCAAAACAGCTGCTGTGCGCCGAGTCGTATGTGGACAAGCATTGTCATGGAGGAGCACAACACCTGCAGTAAGCATTCCACACCTCTTGTTTTGAATGGCACGTCGCAATTTTGGCAGTGTTTCACAGTAACGGTCAGCGTTCACTGTTTCACCTCTTGGAAGGAAGTCAATGAGCAGAATGCCCTTCCTGTCCCAGAACACCGTGCACATCACTTTCCATACTGACAGCGTCTGTTTGAATTTCGTCCTGACCGGAGATCCACTATGCCGTCAATGCATTGATTGCTGCTTGGTTTCCAGGGTGAAGTGCGAAATCCAAGTGTCATCGCCCATGATGATCCTGTCGAGGAACTCGTCGCCGTCATCGTGATACTGTTGCAGAAATGTCAGTGCTGCTCTTAAACGTTGCATTTTGTGTTCGGGTGTCAGGTTTTTCAGCACCCACCTGGCACACACTTTTTTGAACAGCAGGTGCTTAGTGACAATCTCATGCAACAAGGATCGCGATATCTGCGGAAAATGGCTGCTCATCTCCGTAATCGTGAAGTGACGGTTCTCCACGATGCACTGCCGCACCAGCTCAACACGATCATCATTGATGAGGGACGGTTGCCCACTGCGCTCTTCATCATGGACACTTTGACGATCTTCGGAAAACTGCCTACACCAGCGACGCACCATCTGCTTACTCATGATGTTCGGCCCATGGACCTGACAGAGCTGCCGATAAATTTCAATTGGCATAATGCTTTGTGCATTAAAGAGCTTTATCACCGACCGAACCTTGGAGGCAGCGGGAGAAGGAATACGAGCTTCCATTTCGGACCACTGCTGCCACGCTACTGGCACCGGCTGGCATATGATTGACACGTCATAGATCTGTTACGCATGCGCAATTGACACGGCTAATTACGTTTACTTTCAAGGGGAAAAAATTGGGAAACTTACTTTCTGGATGCGGCTTGTACATTGTTATATCATGTGGAATAATATTCTGGGGATCATCATCAAAATCTACTCATATACTTAAACTACAAAAACGAATAATTAAAATTATGAAGGAAGTATCCATTCGCACAGAAAGTAAAGGACTTTTCAAGGAACTTAAAATTTTACCAGTACCCTGCGTTTCTATCTTAGAAACAGTATACTTTATTCATAAAAATTTTAATTCCTTCAAAACAAACTCAGAATATCACGAGCACAACACTAAGACATCCAATAATATACATTTGAGTTATCACAGACTTGCTAAAACTCTCAATACCCCTACACACACTGGCAGTAATTTATATACTAAACTTCCCCCACATGTCAAGGCACATAACAATAGTATGTTTAAGAAATCTGTTAAAATATATTACTGACACACGTGCCAATGTGCACAAAGGAATATTTAAATATAAATTTTTAAAATTTAATCATTTATTCTTGTGTGTATTGTCCTTCTGTTCTCTCTTGTTTCATGTGCCTGGAGACCCTACTGGAAGAGAGGCATAAAAACACAGAGGAAAGAAAATCAATTGCCTGCTAGTGTGTGATTACAAAATAATTAGTGAATCTCTTAAAATAAACTAAGCATCTTATTTACAAGTAATTATTCTAATGTTATGCATTACTGACTGAATTAGTAGTATTAGTAGTACGTTATTTTTCTCAGTGACTAACTACTACATTATATTCTAAGTAACTAGTATCCTATTTAATAAGCATGTGACATGTTACCATAGATTAAGATGACTGTAAAATTATTGCATCATTGTTAGATTAATGTTGCCTGCCTGCCTCCCTGCCTGCCCTGCCCTGCCCTGCTCTGCACTGCGCTGCCTGCCTGCCTACTGGAAATAACAATCTGTTAATTTTTAAAATAAGCTTCTCTCAAAATATTATTCTTCAAGTCTAAAAATATTTAATTCCGAGATTATATTGTACGGCCTGTTCTGTACATAAAATAAAAATGACATAATTAATATACAGTATTATGTACGAGTATTTGTAAGACGTCATTTTTAAAGTCATATTTAAGAAGCCGGGTATGACATAAGTAGGTACAAAATTCTACATTTCTGTTACATATTTTTTTATTTACTTATTGATTCCTTGATACAAGCGATATAGAGGTAAATTGTAACTTGCCATGAGATCCCAAGGGGTTCAGACTGGAAACAAGAGAATTCCCTATTTATCATCAACTGTCCTTAAACATCACGCAAAAGCACACATAGATATGAAATGACACTAAATTTTGTCAGCACAGCTTTAGATCAATGTAGAACATTGAGTCTATGCTATACAGATGTAAAGGGACCGAGGGGATGTTTTTATTTAGCTAAACTAAAAAGTGGCAAGAAAGTGTATTACAAGAGGTAAATGTGGTAAAAGAAACCTTGGATCTCTTCAAGAATATTTTCCTAAAATCAGAATCCGACCAACAGTTACAAACTCCAACATCGGTTCACAAACAATCTTACTCTGATATAGCTAAACAGAGTATAGAGCAAACGAAAAATGTTGTTATGTTGTCCCACAAAGACCCCAATCAAGTGAAGGATTCGGAACAAACTCTCCAACTTGTTCGCAGAATGGTAAATAAGGTGACAGTAGGAGTGAAAAACATAAGAAAAGTGCGAAATAAGGGTGTGATCCTGGAACTGAGAAATGAATCTGAATGTCACAAATTGGTTGAATCTATGGAAGAAAACGAGAATATTTCAGCTCGAATACCCAAGAAGCGGAACCCTCAGCTCATTATCCACGGGATCGAGAATGATTTTTCTGAAGATCAGCTAATGGACTGCATTGGAGATCAAAGTCCCCCAATTAAGCAATGCCTCCAAGATACCACACAACATAATGAGAAAGTATTCATGAGAAGGTCTAAAAATACCTCAACCCAGTATGCAGTGTTAGAAGTGACACCTGGTATATATCAGGCTGCAAAACGGGAAGGAAAACTGTATATAGGCTTTGTCCGTTGTCGAGTGCAAGATTATATACCTGTGTGAGATGCTACCAGTGCTTAGGTCTTGGCCACGTGTAACCTGACTGCCAATCTACTAAAAGTTGTTCGCAGTGCGTCGAGAAACACGAGCTAAGTTCATGCCCACGAACAAAAATTGAATGTACAAATTGTATAACCTACAATAACAAGATGTCTAATAGAAAGTTCTTCATACCGTCAGACCCTAATCATGCAACAACTTCATCTGAATGTCCGGCATACAAAAGAATCATTGAAACAATAAAATAAAAAATTAATTATGGCTGAAATCATGATCTACCAACAAAATTTACATAGATCTCTAGTGCTAACGCAAGAACTACTGTTTAATGGTGAATTTCACACCGACGAAAACACAAATAGGAATACCGGTATATCAGAGATGAAAGTACTTTGTGTTCAAGAACCTAACACAAGACATAAGCTAGCGTCTGTTTTTGGATCACCAGTTTATGAAACGAATGATAATAATCAAAGAACTCACTGAGCCATCATAACAAAATACAAAAATACTTTAAAATTAGAACAGTTCTGTACACCAGATCTGGTTGTGGTAAACATTGTTATAAATACTATTAGTTTATATATATATATATATATATATATATATATATATATATATATATATATATATATTGTGACTCTAATTTGGACCACAAAATAGAAGAACTAACTAAAATATGTCAAGTGGTAAATGGGAACCCTCTACTAATCATAGGGGACATAAATGCAAAACATAGAGCATGGTCAAGTCCCATTACTGATGACCGCGGCAAAAAATGTTATGACTTTTATTCTATCAGCAACTTTATCATCCTTAATGAGAGGAACACGCCAACATATAGCTGCGGAAATTCTACTAGTTTTATAGATCTGAGTGTATATAATTCTATAATGTTACCATATATTACTGACTGGAGAGTGAGCGACAAGGCATCCCTTTCAGACCACAGTCTGATTGTTACTAAAATTAACACATCATTAAATACATATGGAAACATTGAGGGAATGTAACAACCAGTATCAGCAGAGCTACAAAATGTTAATAATTCTTCCAAGTTAAATATTGTTACTAAAAAACCCATGGATGTTATAGCACGACTTTGTGATGCCCATCTACCAAAACTAAGCCAGAAACCTTTGAAGAACTACTGGTGGAACACTGAATTTAAAATAATGAGAAAACGTGTTCTCGCATGTTACCGAAGGTATAAATGAGTGAAGTGTGACCTTCTTCGTGTGAAGTATGAAGAAATCTACAACAAGGTCAAATCTCAATACAGAATGATGATGTCGCAAGCGAAAGCAAACAGTTGGAAAATCTTTTGTTCTACACGAACAAACCCCTGGGGTATTGTATATAAACACTCTTGGAAGCCACAAAATTTTAATAAAGTGTTAACAACAGTGGAAACGGAAAATGGACCCACTATAAATGCAAAAGACATTGGAAACGCCCTGGCTAGTAAATTTTTTCCGGATGACACGGAAGATTATGATGTCCAAAAAGTAATTCGTGCAACAACAGATGATGAGCCAGATACGTTAGACTATTTATACCTCACACCTCGTAAGTGGAACGCATAATTCTGAAGAAAAATGATCGTAAGGCTGCGGGACTTGATGGATTATCGGCAAATGTTGTCAAACAAATACATTTCTCACATCCTTCACTACTATTGAATCTTTATAACAAATGTTTGGAGCTCGGGGTTTTCCTTGACTGCTGGAAACTTGGTGTAGTTAAGGTAATACCAAAATGTCAAAGTAGCAACAAAGTTACTACCTCTTCTTTCCGGCCAATCAGCTTGCTGCCTGTGTTGGGAAAATGTCTAGAGAAACTCATCATAGATCGCATTATGTATCACTTACTAAGTAACAGTTCCCTCAGTGAACTTGTAGATTGGATATAGGAGGTACGCTCAAAGAAAGAAATTGGACTATTAATCTCCTTGGACATATCAGGTGCATTTGACAATGCCTGGTGGCCAAAAATACTCCATCAACTAAAGCTTAAAAAATGTCCTAGAAATTTACATAGAATAGTTAAAAACTATTTCGAAGACCGCACAAGTCAGCTCACTATAAGTGACGAGACCATTATCAAGAATGTGACGAGAGGATGTCCACAAGGCTCAGCATGCAGTCCAGGTTTCTGGATTATACTTTATGATGATCTGCTACAACGACGACTCCCTGAAGAATGCACATTGCATGCTTACGCCAACGATGCTCTAATACTTGCAAAATCAAGCACATTTAGGCACTTAGAGGACATAGCCAATGAAGCACTAGCGGCCGTCCACATGTGGGGCAAGACAAACAAACTCAACTTCAATGCGTCCAAAACATCAGCAATGCTAACTACAAGAAAAAGGAAAATAGAACCAATAAGCATCTCTATGGATAACACAAGCATTGTACTAGTTGATGAACTTAAGTACTTAGGCATGGTCCTAGATAAGTGCCTGACTTTCCGTCCACATCTTCAACACATTGCTGGTAAAGCTAACAAGCTATTTTCTGCTCTCTCCGCTGCAACTAGACCCACATGGGGCCTTAACTCCTCTTTACTAAAGATAATATATTGGGGAGCAGTAGAACCTATGGTTCTTTACTGTGTGGCAGCATTTCAACATATATTACAGAAAAATCAGCGCAAGAAAAACTGTCTCAGATACAACGAGGACATCTCTTACGAATCATCCGAGTATATCGTACAATATCTACCGCAGCCTCTCAGGTTATAGCAGATATTCAACCATTATATTTCGTTGGTGAATTTAAAGCAAACAGCAGCAATATAAAACAAGGCTGAAAAATCCCTGGTTTTTACACATCTCCATGTACAAGAACCAGCAAATCCTTTCCAGACAGGGCATCCATCTTTATACATACCCTGTCTCAAAGAAACTTGTGATGCAGATTCCAGCGACTGTTTGATCTATACAGATGGATCGGGTTTGGATAAACTGTCGAAACAAAATGCCAAAGTAGGCTGTGCCTTTGTTGCCTACAGCGAACATACCTCAGCTATCTTCAAACTCTCCTCAAAATGCTCAGTGTTTCAGACGGAACTATTAGCTTTGCGAGAAGCAATCAAATGGTGCAGTCAGTCTGGTTACAGCGCTTTCGTTCACAGTGACTCTCAGTCAGCAGTAATATCAATTAATGATAAATATAACACTAACATTATAGCCTCAGGGATAAGAACTTTAGTAACGAAAAGTGCTGTCCATATTTGTATAACTTGGATCAGAGGGCACAGTGGGATATTTGGAAATGAGAGAGCCGATGAATTGGCAAAGATGGCAGCCAACTCTGATATGCCACTGTTGTACAAATTATGTCCGATATCCTATATAAAAAATAGCCGAAGAACATTATATGCAAGAATGGAACGAAAGATGGGTCAATAGTGATAAGGCAATCCTTACAAAAGAGCTATATTTTCCAACGGTCTATGATCGAAATAAATGTAAAGCAATAACGCCAAATTTCGTACTGACGCAGTTTTTGACTGGGCATGGAAAATTCGGGGAATACTTAAATAAATTCCATATTAAAGACAATGCAACTTGCATTTGTGAGGAGGAATCTCAAGATGTCAAACATGTATTATATGATTGTCCAGTCTTTTGCCATGAAAGATACGAGTTTGAGTTGTTACTGAACTCTTTAAATTATACATTTACCAAACCGTTAACCAATATACTTACCAACTCTAAATCATATAATTATTTCATGTCCTTCTTGAATAGAATATTCGTGAAACTGTAAAATGTTAAATTATTCCGGGGGAAAAAAAAAATCGTATTAGTTCTAATCAACTATTATGAAACTATAAGTCTTCAATTTCGCATACTATAATTTTACTATTGGTTTTAATTTTTTTAAAATTAGGTATTTGATTTCTAATTTTGAGCCATTTCTTGTAATACCTTCTTATTGCCAATTGTTGTTACTAAATAATGTATTTAATTCGTAAATTTTAAGTCATCTCTTAGTATAGCTATTTATTGCTTCTAAAATAATGTGTTTAATAGCTATTTTATTTTTATTTATATATATTTCTTCCTATAACCATTACAGGTTGCCATTGACAAAGATACCATGATACAATAAATATAGAGAAATGCCTTTGAGGCTTTATGAAACCTTTTTTGTTGTTACAGTGAAAAATAACAAATTGAAATAGATTGAAACACAAAATAATATACGATGTAACGTCAAGAAGATGTGAATTAAAGTCATGGTCGATGTATATAATGCGTGAAAATAGCTATTGATCCTTTGCGTGTTTGTTTTTAAAATAATCTGTTTAATCTGTAACTACAGTCAGTGTATTGTTATTAGCATCTCTTTGTTGTTACCTATTACTTTAAAAAGAATGTGTTTAACTTTAATTTTAAGTCAATTTTTCTACTATTCCTTTATTGTTTACATTTGTTTTTAAGTCTTTTGTTTTGCCCCTACTATTATATACTGTCCTTCAAGAATTTCGTTATTCGTTAGTTGTAAGTCATTAGTTGTCTTATTATTTTAATTATTGTACTTGTTCCCGAATCACGTATGTAACTTGCAACCGTAAATCATTGCTTGTAATATCCCTTTATTACTCTTAACTGTTTCATTGTTCATGAATTAAGTATTAATTTGGAAGTGAAAGTCAAACTTTGTTATATTAATCTACTATTTATTATATTTTTAAGGTCGTGTATTTACTCTGAAACGGTTAGACATTCTTGTATATCTTTTGCATTGATTATTCCTCAAACATCTCATTAATTTTTAACAGGATCCATTCTTTCATTAAGGTGCATTCTTCTACATAATTCATTTTAATTGTAACTGTGACCACTGTTTTATATTATAAATTTACTATTGTTTATTGGTTATAAAATATTTATTTTGATGCCAACTATAACCCTAATATACCTCAGGGTGAAATAGGGTTTATTAAATTGGATAATAAATAAACTACAAGACAAAGCTAATTAAAAACAAAAACAGTAAGGTACATGATATCTTTTCTTTTCGGTGCCTGATCTTCAGCTGTTTCAAATTCTGTTAATCTTGGCAGGTGTTTTGGCTAAGATGGTCATTAATTTATGTAAGTGACGCTATGTAAAAATTCATCTTCAGGGACGAGAAAAGCTTAGTAAAGACAGTAATTCGTTTTGTTTTTCTATAGTTGAGTTGCCGAGATCTCCTTAAGTATGAAGCAAAAAGAAAAACCTGAGCAATGTCGGGTGCTTTTAGCTAATATGAAAATAATTGGTTATCTAAATAACCAGTTCATTTTGCCCATCCCTACTTCTAGCTCGTTGGGGAAATCCATATCCTAATGTTTGTAGATTAATATGGCGTTGAGAGTAATTATACAAAATACGTAGTGCAGGACGTGTATAGCACAATATGACGTTGAGAGTAATTATACGAAATATGTGGCTGTTAGTGCAGGACGTGATAGGGAATAAGAATTTGTGGTCGCTATATATATTATGTTGGAGTATGTTTTGCGGTAGTGTGCAGAACAAGACAAGACTGTATATTACTTTAATGTACCGAAGTACATATGATATTTCCATGCAGATATTCTGCGTCATCATACGATGAAAGAGTAATGGAACGGAGAAAAATTCTCTCTGGCGCAGGGATTTCAACCCGGGTTTTCAGCTCTACGTGCTGATACTTTATCCACTAAGCCACACTGGATACCACTCCGGCGTCGGGCAGAATTGTTCAGATTAAGTTCCAACTCTTGGGTTCCCTCTAGTGGCTGCCCTCTGCACTACGTCATAGATGTCTATGAACATAGGACCGAAGTCCACACATGTGCTGAGGTGCACTCGTTATGAGTGACTAGTTGGCCGGGATCCGACGGAATAAGCGCCGTCTTAAATCATGAAGTGATTTACGCATATCATATATATTATTTAAATGTACCGAAATACATATATTTATTTCCATGCAGATATTCTGCGTCATCATACGATGAAAGAGTAATGCAACAGAGAAATATTCTCTCTGGCACCGGGATTTGAACCCGGGTTTTCAGCTCTACGTGCTGATGCTTTATCCACTAAGCCACACCAGATACCACCCCGGCATCGGGCAGAATTGTCTCTGATTAAGTTCCAACTCTTGGGTTCCCTCTAGTGGCCGCCCTCTGCACTACGTCATAGATGTCTATGAACATAGGACCGAAGTCCACACATGTGCTGAGGTGCACTCGTTATGAGTGACTAGTTGGCTGGGATCCGACGGAATAAGCGCAGTTTTAAATCACGAAGTGATTTACGCATATCATATATATTATTTTAATGTACCGAAATACATATGATATTTCCATGCAGATATTCTGCGTCATCATACGATGAAAGAGTAATGGAATGGAGAAAAATTCTCTCCGGCACCGGAATTTGAACCCGGGTTTTCAGCTCTATGTGCTGATGCTTTATCCACTAAGCCACACCGGATACCACTCCAGCGTCGGGCAGAATTGTCTCTGATTAAGTTCTAACTCTTGGGTTCCCTCTAGTGGCCGCCCTCTGCACTACGTCATAGATGTCTATGAACATAGGACCGAAGTCCACACATGTGCTGAGGTGCACTAGTTATGAGTGACTAGTTGGCCGGGATCCGACGGAATAAGTGCCGTCTTAAATCACGAAGTGATTTACGCATATCATATATATTATTTTAATGTACCGAAGTACATATGATATTTCCATGCAGATATTCTGCGTCATCATATGATGAAAGAGTAATGGAATGGAGAAAAATTCTCTCCGGCGCCGGGATTTGAACCCGGGTTTTCAGCTCTATGTGCTGATGCTTTATCCACTAAGCCACACCGGATACCACCCCGGCGTCGGGCAGAATTGTCTCTGATTAAGTTCCAACTCTTGGGTTCCCTCTAGTGACCTCATCGTATGATGACGCAGAATATCTGCATGGAAATATCATATGTACTTCGGTACATTAAAATAATATATATGATATGCGTAAATCACTTCGTGATTTAAGACGGCGCTTATTCCATCGGATCCCGGCCAACTAGTCACTCATAATGAGTGCACCTCAGCACATGTGTGGACTTCGGTCCTATGTTCATAGACATCTATGACGTAGTGCAGAGGGTGGCCACTAGAGGGAACCCAAGAGTTGGAATTTAATCAGAGACAATTCTGCCCGACGCTGGGGTGGTATCCGGTGTGGCTTAGTGGATAAAGCATCAGCACGTAGAGCTGAAAACCCGGGTTCAAATACCGGCGCCGGAGAGAATTTTTCTCCGTTCCATTACTCTTTCATCTTAAGACAAGACTGGCTTTAGTTGTATTTTTTGACGAGAATGGATATGACAAGGACATATTTATGGATGTAATTTGGTTCTTGTGACTGGTTATCTATGCATAGAAACAGCGTGAATTAAGTGATTCGTGGGACTACATTAATAAAGTGCATTCAAAGGACCATGAATATTGTTGCAAATGGTAGTAGTATTACTTGAAAATTAGAAATGGTATTGACCTGAACAGTAATTTGTACCAGTAACAAAGCAACAAGTGATAACTGTGTTCTGAGGAAGGTAGTAGGGAGGGGGAAGAGACATGGGTGGAGCCCTATATGGAGGGAAGAAAGGATAGGGTCTTGTGCAGAGGAAGTGGAGTCAGTATGTTTGAACTCCGTATGAATATACAGGCAAGTAATAAAGGATAGTTATGTGAAAAGTATGTGTTGCTGCAACGCGAAACCTCTTATTTATTACAATATTATGTATGTGACTCAATTTATTTCAGTGTAGGTTTTCTGAAAAAAAATACCAAATTTTTTTCAAGGTGAAAGGTGACATGTATAAATAAATAATATTTTAAAAAGTAATGGGACTAATACAAAAATTGTTTCAATTTAACATTATATTACACATTACCTGGGGAAACTCTCCTGGAAGAGCTTGAGCCAGTAACCAGTAAAGGTAATGGGCAACACGTGGAGATGTGAGTGCTCTCTCCAATAAGAAATGGGCCAATGGTGAAACCTCCCAGGTTTCATGCTTTAAAGCTTGTACTAACTGTGGCAAATAGTCAACCAATTCATCACTTCCTAATGATCGCATCCAAGTCACAGCTACACGACGAACTTCAAGATCTGGAAAACTAGAACAAAAGATGAACACTATTAGTAAATACAACTTCTAATTGCAGTATTTATTAATGTGGTTCTAAATTTTCTTTCAAGCAAGAAACTCGTGATTACATTAAGTAGGCCTACTCTGTAGGTCTTAGAACCTCATAGCAAGAATTCAATGTAGCCCTACAGTAAAACTTCATTTATACCTTTTTATGGGGTCTGAAGAAAAGAACGTGTAAGAAAAACATATACCTGAAATGGCACTTAATTAAATCTGAAATAGAATTAATAATTGATAGAGCGATTATTTAAAATAAATAAATAAAAGTCCGTTACACATACACACGCTTCCTCTTTCTTCCACTCATTGGAATTCAAAAACTAATCACCTACCTTCTTGTCATAACAGTTTGAGTCTACTGTCAAAATATTGCTGAGTTTGCTGTCTAAAAGTCATGCTTTTACAGCAAGTCAAACTGTCACAAATCAATTTCTGATAGTCAGAATTGATTTGCTGATCAAGTGCAAATCAATCTCAAATCACAATTGATGCATATGCATTAAGATAGTTGAGCCACTGTTTTCTACATGTTTTTTTCATACCATTACCTAAATATCTTAAATACAGTGCATCTGGGCCATACGTCCGCGACTGCATGTCCAGTAGGAGGTCGCACTTCTGTCGGCAAGATGACATGACAATTGTATGCTGACGCAGATAGTCAAGACCATTTCCACTCATAGCAACACTAGGAGATCTATAAATAAAACAGTTGTTCTGTAACTTAGCCTCTGGCAGTATTCGTTTAGCTGAGATGGAGAGCAGATCATATTGTTATGGTAAACGTATATTAATTAAGGGAACATATTTACATATATATCACGTACATAAAGAAGAGAAAATCGTGTGCTTCAACAAGGCGAAAACTTCAGACATGAATTTCCTGTACCTTCTAAAAACAATATTAAGGTTATTTAATAGATTCAATGAAACAGATTCTGTAAATGACGGAAAAAGACGACAAAAACGCCGTGTTCTTACGCAGGGAAAACTGGATAAAATTGGTGCAGCATTACAACGTAGGTGAGGAAATTGACTTTTAATAACCCAGATGGAATCAGAAAAAGAGGGAGACAACCATTGAGATGGATGGATAATGTAGAATCAGACTTGTATGAGTTAGGAATTAGTGCTTGGAGAAAGAAAGCAAAAGATAGGGACCAGTGGAAGATTATGGTGAAGGCGGTCATGGCCTGAAGTGGGCTGTCGCACCTATGAAGAGAAGATTACAATGTAGCCCACACAAGTCTATGAGAAGTTTAGCACAGCAGACAGGGATTTCTAAAGCATCTGCGGGAATGGCAGCAAAATTATTGAAACTAAAACCATACAGAATTCCATCATATCTTGAATTATTACAGCCCCAAGATTACAATCACAGGCTTAATTTTTGAAATTGGATGTTAGAAAAAGTAAATAAAGAAGAACTTGAATGACAATTTCTTGAGAAGATGTGAAATATGTGTACTGTACAAGAAAATGGACACCAAATACTGCATCTTCTATGAGCAAGGTGAGTACCAAATGATATGTTATGTTGTTGTTTAGTCAACTGTCCGAAAACAGGTCTGAACCTCAGAAGTGATACCAAGAAGGAACCATTTATGAAGCAATTAGGCCAGGAGATAATGGGGTAGAGTGGCCAGTTTCTTTCCTCCTCCATTGCATACATTGCTGACTAGCTACTGTATATATTACATTAATGTTATGTATACCTAAGTTTTAACAAGTTAAGTTAAACAAGCACGCTTGCCATCTCAGCTTCAGAAGCGTGGCCTTCCACCAGACATGCAGTCAGTCAATCATGGACATATGGCCCAGATGCACTGTATATAATAAATTTTATTTTAGTACTGTTGTTTCTGAATAATTTTGTCATTATTCAAGGAAGTAATATAGGCGCGTGCGTGCACACGCACACACACACACACACACCTATTTATCATTTACTAAGATTTATTTAAAATCATCCGTCCTCAAGTGAGGTTGGCCACTGGGACCCGGAATTACAAGCATCAAAATACAAAGAAAAATTAAATGAGTAAAATAATCATTCACTTTACACTTAAAATAAAAATGTGTTAACATATAAATTATAGTGTAGAATTTGAAGAGAGGCCTTCAGAATGTCCATCACAATCTTCAAAATCTCATAAAAGGGAATTTTAAAAGATTTAAAGATATAACATGTAAATTTTGGTAAACATCCCCTCACTCCAAATAGTAAGCCTGTAACATCCCAGTTGTAAAGCGAAATGTCATATTTTTCACTGAAGTATGGAAGGCAAGGTACATATTTAGCTTGCTTGTTAATCATTTATCTGCACTGTTTGACTCGTGTCTCAATCAAAGCATATTGTAAGGTCTAAGACCATCACTTTCTGCGTTCTTCTATTGATGACAATTACATCCACACTCTTATGAGAATCATCTTCAGACACACAATGAGTCTCCTTATGTACTTCCCATCCTCTGTTTCTTAGCAAGTTGGCAATTACTGTACAGTGTCTGTTGTTATGCAGTAGCTCCCCCTTCTTACAGAACCCCAGTACGTGGCCAAGTGTTTCAGTCTCACTGCAGTAGGGATGGTGACAATGGGTAGTACTGAAGGTTCTGCCAGGGACAGATCTCACTGCGGTGACGTTGCAAGACATCTTGATGACATTGATGTATTCCGAGGACGAAAGACAGGTTTTAGAGGAGATCCAGGAGTTGGCCTTGTGGTATTCTTCATATGTACAAACACCTACCTCTACCTTCATGTGGGAGCTTACACCATGACTGGAATGATTGTTTTCTGAGAACTCCTCTAAGATGTTTTCTGGTAATTTGAGGAGTGACGCTGTTTGAAACAATCTTTAGCTGCATGAGAGATATTTTTTCTTCCTCTTTCAGACTTCTCATGTGATGTATATGTGCATCATTCACCTGTGCCAGTCGCCTACAGATGTTATAGTATTGCATACTGGCTTCCCATTCAACTCTCAGAATTCCAAGACCTCTTACGTTCTTCGATGTAAACAACATGGCATTTGTAGTGTCATCTGGGAGAGACGATATTTCCTTGATTATACTTCTGATAATTTTATCAATATTTAAAAAAAAAATTGTCAGTAAGTTGGCTGAGTGGAGGGCATCGCAAAGGATAAGCAAGACCTGACCATAATATATTCGTTAATTATTTTCATTTTTTGGTCTAGTTTTAACTATATGCATCGGACGAGATTATTGAGATTACGTGACAAATTAGCTATAATTTTCTTTTTACTTAACTTTATTTCGTCATTAAAGTCAACTATGTTGCAACTAAACTCATATCAAGTGGTTCTAATTTTTCTTTTACAGACAAAGTAGCTGAGATTGTTAATGATATTCCACAAACCAAGAATAATGTTGAAGATTGTTTGTGCCTGGCATTTGGTAATAATAACTGGACTCATTCTGAGTTCAGTCTTAGAATGACCACCGTTGAGAAAGTATACACTGTTATCCTTCAATTGCTAATGCCTTCAACGTCGCCAAGGGACATGAATACTTGTGAGGTATGAATCCTACTTCATTTTCCACCGTCACTAGAAAAAAAAAAAAGCAATTCTCAGGATATAAATATTTTAAACTCATCAATCATTAAATGAGCTGCATTACATATTTAAGAAATTTTAACTGATTTATTTAACTCTTGTATAGATGTTGGCACTTTCCCTGAGTGTCTCAAGTATGTTAAAGTTATACCAATGTATAAAAAGGATTAGATCAGATTATAATAACTACCGCTCAATAACTATTATACCTGTCATATCTAAGGTATTTGAAGTAATTATTAATAAACAATTATTATGTTTCTTTCAAAATAATAATTGTTTTCCCAATGTCAGTATGGTTTTAGAGCTCGAAAGGAAGTTGTGATGCTGTTGTGAATTTTGTTAAATTATGCATTGAAAGATGGTAAAATGGATGAATTAAGTCGATTCTATGACATGTCAAAAGCATTTAACAGTATTTCTCATGAAGCTCTGTGTTGCATGACTTTCGTTTATTCCAAGATTAGCCTATCTATTCCATAGTTAGCAGAATTCGAACAGAAATTGGCAATACTTTAGGTGGTGCTTTGTTTATAAACTATATTCACAATACCAGCTTTTTTTTTTTTTTGTATATTTCTGAACATATTATTACTATTTTATTTACAGAGTTTATTATAAAGAAATTAATATGAATCGAAAGGAATTAGAAATCAAAGATAAGATAGAAGATACATTCAACTAGTTGAGATAGTGGATGACCATAATAATTTGCTAGAAAAAAAACCGATGTCTTAAGTCATAACATCTATCAGAAGGCAAAAGCACGGGCGTCTGTAGCCAGGTTATTTAATGCTCAGACAAATACCGACAGGAATGTAGAATGTAATGCTGATATTATGTACAATATTGTCGTATTAATTTGTTTAAAATTTAATTTTAATTATTTTCAAGAATTAGCATTTCTTTAAAATGGTGATAATGTGAAATATTTTTACCTGTCTGTCATCTGTTCCAAATCATCATTGATTAATTCCAGTATGCTTAAAACAGTATCTATTTTTAGTCTACATCGTGCCAGAAATTCTTCATTGTCATACTCATTTCATACACCAGGTCTATTATGCCATATTTTCTTTTGTTTCCACATTCTCAAAAATATATTATAGTAATTCACAATCAGTATCAGAGATTCATGTCTAATGCTGCTGCCATTATAAAATTTATTCTCTAGATAACATTTTAACAGTGACTGAAAGCATGGAATAGCTTATTTGGAAGATATCCTCTGGATAGTGCACTATTCTGAGTTCGTACAACACATTTCTCGCATAACCATAGAGTTAATTTTATCAGGACTTTATTTTATGTTTGTAAAACTGGGCCTTAGCAAATTAGCTTTGAAATATTTTAAGTATTATTTAAACAATAGTCAATAGACAACATATTTTAATAACAGTTTTTCTCAATACACAACTACTGGGTGTTCAGTTCAAAGTGTATCATGGCTCGCTGTATGCCGTCATGTGGCTAGCCGATGAGCCTAGAGAATTCAATCTTCCTACATTTCTGCAGAGGTGTATTACCTATGTGCCAGAAAAGTTGCCTAGAAAGTACGGCATTCATCCTGAAGAGTACTTACCGATACGTACGGTAACACCGGTAGTGGCAGGAATGTGAACTGTTTCGAAACATGTACTGAGGTGAGTTTTTTTCTTACTGTCGAGATATGGGGAGAGGGTTAAGACGATTACTTACGTATTTGTTGACATTAATTTCGATAGTCAACATGGACACAGAGCATTTGATTTGTGTTGTGGAATGTTGTGATATGCAACCAATGATAAGAAATACCCTGCGTACGACTTGGCCGCACAAAACAAAGTTCGAAAGAGGTTATGGTAACACACAGACTGTACAGACCGCCATCTGTTGCTACGATGTTCAAGTTATACCGTACACGTTCTCAAGTTCAGATTGAACATCTTGATTAATAGGCAATTTCTCTGACATAAAAGCTGAAACTCACTTCAAATTGCTGACTCATCAACAGTGACATCATGACACACTTTGAAATGAACATCCAGTACTAATATTGGTGTACCTCAGGGCTCTATTTACGGGGCGATTTTATTCATAATTTATATAAATGACTTACCTTATATAATTAATGGCAAATACATAAAATCATATTAATATGCGGAAGTTCTTGCTATAACAATTACTGGATATGATAGTTCAAAAATTATTAATGATCTTGATGCCATCAACCGAAAAAATATGAGATTGGTGTTCAGCTAATTCTCTTTGTTTAAATAAAATGAAGACTCATACCGGTAACTTAAGAATTTCATTTAAATAATAGAATCAATTGTAAAGAATTCGTCGAATTCTCCATTTAGGACTATCTACACTTAAATGGAACTGTCATATCGACATACTATGTAAGAAACTTAACAAAGGCATTATTATGTTATGGAAATTAAAAACAAATGTCAGTGTTGAAGTGTTAAAATCCGTATACTATGTTTATATATACACACATAGTCATCTAACATATGGAATAATAATTTGCGGTAATGATCCTAAAATAATAAAGTTATTAAAATTGCAAAGGAGGGAAGTAAGAATAATTTGCAACGTTGATAATCATACACATTGTAAACCTTTATTCAGGAAACTTGAAATTTTAACTTATCATCTTTATATATTTTAAAGTTTTAATAATGTACAAACAAATATTAATGATTTCATTACAAATAAATCAGTGCATAGACCCAACTATTGAACTAGGCATAAAAATGATTTAAGTGAAGGACAGTGTATTTACACTACAACTAATAACAGCTTTGTAGAAATTTGTAAAAAAAAATTGTGATTATTTCTTTGTATATAATTTTATATGCTATTTCTTTGTATGCAACTTATTTATAAATCTGTTTTTAACACTAGTATTTATGTTTTTATTTTACTATGACCTTTTTCTATACTGCATTGTACAGTCTCTGGAATGAAATAAATAATAATAATAATAATAATAATAATAATAATAATAATAATAATAATAATAATAGGTATAAGTTTCACTTAAAAAAATACATTAGCAAGTAAAACAATATATTAAAGGATGCTAATATAAATAATAATAATAATAAATTTTGAATCTTGAATAATAATAATAATAATAATAATAATAATAATAATAATATCACATATTTTTTTTCTCAATGTGGTAGTTACTATATTTAGTAAGGTTTCAAAAAAGTTGAAAATGATAAGAGATTGAAATAGGCCTACCCTTTGAAACATTAGAAGGGTAATGAAGCTATTAACCTGTAAGGGAGTAGCGTTATATTTTTATATATAGAGAATATAATATGTAATAAGATAATTTTGACTGCAGAAAGTTAAAAGAGGGTCAGCGACTTTAAAATTCCTTTCAATATAAAATAAAAACTCATAATATTATGAATGAGTTTAGAGGTTTCAAAGCTTTCAAACGAAGTTAAACTTCCATTTTATTTACATATAATGCCATCAGCGCAGTAAGAACTATGTGAAAGACAAAGATAGCAATACTTTGCTAGTTTGGGTTGCATACTTTTCTGTTAGCCTCACCCACTAGCACTTGGAAGCTGTTCCAATTGTGAAGTACAGAGTTCAATGCCCAAAGCACGTTGAAAGTTTTTAAGCTATTAAAAAGAACCAATCACAATGAATTTTGCATTTGAAAAAGAACCAATCGTAATAAATTATCTCTTTTTTTAAACAAATTTAAAGATCCAACATTACGATTATATATTACCACGGGTAGCAAATGAAAATGTAATGCGTTCATTACGAGGAAATGTTTTTACCACAGCATAGGTATTCATAAAGTAAGGAAACCGTGTGTTAAGAGGGCTATGACAACATGTTAGTGCAATTGGTGGCGAATAACTATAACTACATGCTCACCATATCTATTAATGTGGAAAAATAAATAAACATATAACAAAACATGTAATATTAAACAAAAAGATGCACATAATAATAATAATAATAATAATAATAATAATAATAATAATAATAATAATAATAATAATAATAATAATAATATAATAATAAAATAATAATAATAATAATAATAATAATAATAATAATAATAATAATAATAGTTTTATTTTCCCTGGCAGAGTTAAGACTATCAGGCCTTCTCTTCCACTCAACCAGGATCAACTCACATACAGAAAAATACATACCGGTATACAAATATTAACTTGCATGTCTGACATTTAAACGTGAATAAATTTAAACAAAGGAACAATATGGACGCACAGAATTTTACTTGAGAACCGGAACCAATTTCAAATGCCACTTAACCTGAAATTAAATGTAGGCCCTACTGTTACAAGTTTAATGACTCGAAAATGATACATCCATAGAAAAGAAATATCATTATTATACAATAAATTCAAACCAATAATTACTTACTTACAAATGGCTTTTAAGGAACCCAGAGGTTCATTGCCACCCTCACCATAAGCCCATCATCGGTCCCTATCCTGAGCAAGATCAATCCAGTCCTTACCATTATAGCCCACCTCCCTCAAATCCATTTTAATATTATCCCCCCCATCTACGTCTCAGCCTCCCCAAAGGTCTTTTTCCCTCTGGCCTCCCAACTAACACTCTATATGCATTTCTGGATTCGCCCATTCGTGCTACATGCCCTGCCCATCTCAAAAGTCTGGATTTAATGTTCCTAATTATGTCAGGTGAAGAATACAATGCGTGCAGTTCTCCGTTGTTGAACTTTCTCCATACTCCTGTAACTTCATCCCTCTTAACCCCAAATATTTTCCTAAGAACCTTGTTCTCAAAGACCCTTAATCTCTGTTTCTCTCTCAAAGTGAGAGTCCAACCATACATAACAACCGGTAATATAACTACTTTATAAATTCTAACTTTCAGATTTTTTGACAGCAGATTAGATGACGAAAGCTTCTCAACTGAATAATAACACGCATTTCTCATATTTATTCTGTGTTTACTTTCCTCCTGAGTGTTATTTATATTTGTTACTGTTGCTCCAAGATATTTGAATTTTTCCACCTCTTCAAAGAATAAATCTCCAATTTTTATATTTTCATTTCGTACAATATTCTGGTCACGAGACATAATCATACACTTCGTCTTTTTGGGGTTTACTTCCAAACCTATCGCTTTACTTGCTTCAAGTAAAATTTCCGTGTTTTCCCTAACATATTCACGTCATCTGCATAGACAAGAAGGTGATGTAACCTGTTCAATTCTAAACCCTCTCTGTTATCCTGAACTTTCCTAATGGCATATTCTAGAGCGAAGTTAAAAAGTAAAGGTGATAGTGCATCTTCTTGCTTTAGCTTCAAACAGAAGCTGGGCTATACAGACTCTGCTGTAAGTTTCACTAAGACATATTTAAATTAATCGAACTAGTTTCTTGGGAATATCAAATTCAAGAAGAATATTATATAAAATTCTCTCTTAACCGAGTCATGTGTTTTTTTGAAATCTATGAATAACTGATGTACTTACTGTACCCTTATACTCCCATTTTTTTCTCCAATATCAGTTGAATACAAAAAATCTGATCAATAGTCGATCTATTACGGCTAAAACCACACTGATGATCCCCAATAATATCAACTACATATGGAGTTAATCTTCTCAAAAGAATATTGGACAAAATTTTGTAGGGCATCAACAGAAGTGATACTCCTCGAAAGTTACTACAGTTAATCTTGCCCCCCTTCTTAAGAATAGGTACCAGTACGATTATGGACTCCTTCAAATCAACAATTATCAACAAAAAATAAGTAAATACCCACACCGTGATATTACCGATAATATTGACAAAAGCTGTAATTCACACTTTGTCACAACACCTGAGAGCTTTGGAACCTTAGACAAACAAAAGTTTAGAATTTTTAAGAACTCATAAAAGCCTTATATTCAATGCTCTAATTGGAAAATGTAAATAAAATACAGAATGCAGTGATAGGAAGGACCTTGTTAAGCAGAAAAAATTGGAATATACAAGACGTCCAAGAATACCATTAGTACACAGTTTAGTTCTTTTTATACAAGCTTTAATATTTCAATGTCATATCGCATGTGAAGTATCTTTCAGTACAGTATATCAGTACCCCGTTGAGTATTGCTGATATTCTGTTTCTATTGTCATGTGTTATAGATTGCTTGTGTTCATGTACCTAACTGATTTGGATTTTGTTTCATTATGTATGATACTGGTGATTAAGGCAGTGATAAATCATTGTATGTAAGTTTCCAATCCAATATTTGGCATAGCGACTGAGGGAAACCATGAGAAAAAACCTAGTCAGATTGGTCAGCTATGGAGTTCGAACCCAGGATCTTCTGAATGCGAGTCTCAAACGTTACCATCTGAGCCATGTTGCTCGCTTATATGCTTACTTACTTACAAATGGCTTTTAAGGAACCCGCAGGCTCATTGCTGCCCTCAGATAAGCCCACCATCGGGCCCTAACCTGTGCAAGATTAATCCATTCCATACCATCATAACCCACCTCCCTCAAATCCATTTTAATATTATCCTCCCATCTATGTCTTGGCCTTCCCAAAAGTCTTTTTGCCTCCGGCCTCCCAACTAACACTATATGAATTTCTGGATTCACCCATACGTGCTACATGCCCTGCCCATGTCAAACATCTGGATTTAATGTTCCTAATTATGTCAGGTGAAGAATACAATGCCTGCAGTTCTGTGTTGTGTAACTTTCTCCATTCTCCTGTAACTTCATCCCTCTTAGCCCCAAATATGTCCTAGGAACCTTATTCTCAAACACTCTAAACTTCTGTTCTCTCTCAAAGTGAGAGTCTTATTGTAAGGATTCGTAACAAGCTGTTTTTTTACGGTGAAGGGTTGTTAGTAGCCCTTCGCCCAACCCCCTAGCTGGAGTACTACCCCTTGCTCCCCTTTAATTAATAAGTTCTTATTGAAATTCATAAACTGGCCGTTCTGGAAGTGTTCCGTGCATGGACAGCAATTTGCACTAAAATGTTTTATATTTACAGTATTTTAGCAAGTTCTGTCGCCAAATATTTATAACCCATTGGTTACATCAGAAATAATTACAGCAGAATTTAAGTGAACAATTAAACGAAATAAAAGTATAAAAATCCGAAACTGAACCACATTAAAAACACATACCAAGCGTAAGCCAGTAGACCAACACTAAAATATGTACGGATATTTCTTTGGATCTTTGGAGAAAGCGAAAAAATGTAATTCTGGGTTTAGTTCTTTGTTGTTGCTGCTGCAATTTAAAGCCTGAGCAATACAGTCTGTTCGAAACCCTCATTTTTCTAATAAATCTTTTGTTTCTATATCATCACCATAACATAATATAAACAACTGAATTTCCCAGTAGAGTTAGTTATTTGGTGCTTGGATCACTAGCTGTATGCACGCGCATGTCTGTCTGGCAGAAAAAGTGGCGAAGTTTTCTTATTGCATGAATACCTATACTGTGATATTACTGTCAAAAATGGAATGCATACATTATGCGAGGGCATCTATTGCATAAGTAAATATGGTATATCACAGCATAAGCTTTGTAGTAGAGGTTTTCCATTTTACAGGGAATCCCTTTTCTTAGGTTTCCTTGATGATATTTTATGTAGAAATTCAAGATACTTTTAGTACTAACAAGAACATTCACAATTTTTAATAGAAGATACATAATAATCAGATTTCCTGCTATCCTCTGTTAGTCTCTGCTGATACACATAGGAGTGCATTATTGAATGTACAGCTTAATTATCTTAAAGCTTTGAAGAGCCTAGAAAAAAAAAAGTTTATACCAGAATTAACAAAATTTCTCCATATTCATACCTTGTACTCAAATTATTTACATGTTCAATCCACAAATGAAGATTAATTTTTAGTTCTTTCTCAAATTGTCGTAGCTTACGCACTTCACTTGGTTTGAAGTCTGAGCAATTGCATCCTGCAGTTTTTTTGCATATATTTCATCTTAACAGATTTCAATTTGGATTTATCTTTGGTTCTAAGAGTCCAACATTCACTACCAGCACTATATAATAGTACAAGAGGGGCATGAGCGTTGCATAAATTGATAAATTTCTTCTTTTTATAGTTGGATTTGAAAATATTATTAACAATTCCTGATATTTAACAAAACTTCGAAATTTTATGCCTTTTCATTTTCATATGAAACTGAACTTTTTAGACAGTCGACTGTATTTACTTTTTCCATAATTTGGTTGTTAATAATTTTGCTTCCCTTTGAGTTTTTACCTCGAAATGCCATTACTTTAAATTTTGTTGTTGAAACTGCTACACCATAGTCCTTAGGAATTAAAGCAGAGATGGGCACAATTTTCTGTTACGTGAGGCACTCCATTTGAAATAGTTTGTTTACTAGGAGAGCAGACTGCAGAGTAGAATGAGAAATATAAACTACTATGACCTGCGTCACCTTATCATAATTGCTAAGGTGGTCAGTGGCAAATTATTAGGAAAGTGCTTGGTTATCATGAGACTCTCGAAAACTTTTATTCAATTTGGGCTAATTAATTCGGAGATTTAATCATAAACCTCTTTACTGTTTCTCCGTCACTGAATTAATTTAAATCGCAGGCAAGAAATTGCGTAATTAGCCAATAATATTCCATCACATTGCTTCCGTTTATTTTCTTGAATATTCTGGCGTTTCTCAAATTAATTAATAGATTTGCATGTTCTCGACCTAAAATACTTTCAGAAAATCATATTTCGTTTTCTACGCACATTTGATATGTTTTAATAAATTTCCTTGGGAAATAATACGAACAAACATTTAATTTCTCGACCTTTTAATGTAGCATGTTTAAGGAATAAAGTCGTATAACATTTATTAGTGCATATTAGGCAAATGTGGGAAGTTGCGCATAAAATTAATTTCTACAGGATGCGAAAATACGCGTCAAATGTGTAATTTTCTTTAAATGTAAAAAAAAAGTAAGAAAATCACAACTTTGTCTAACAAATTAAATAAACAAATTGTTAAATGAGGCGTTCAGAAGTCAACACGATTAACTCCACTTTTGGTTATTTCAGAGTTTATAAGTTGGCAATGTATTAAATTGACCATATTTTCAGTGGTCAATGTGATTTGCTCCATAGTTCAGTAAAAAGCCCACAAATTGCAGTATTCTTCTCGACTACATCACAGAATTAATAGTGTGTGTTTAACTTTAACCTTGAATAGCTCAAAATCTTTGGAAAAGGAGTTAATCATGTTGACTTCTGAACGCCTCAAATAATTGTTAACTCGAGTTCCCAGGCTATCGATGTCCGTTACTTGCGGTAACTCATACGTGTTCTTCATATCAAGTGTTATAATATTTTCTATCATATGAAACAATTCGCCGACACCACACAGTGTTTCCGCATTTTGCTTAGCTAATCGCCACACTGATACATATGCCAGAGTTTACTCGTATTAGCCATCAAAGCTGCCGACGATTTTTTTAATTGGTTATTTTACGAAGCTTTTTTAACTGCTATGGTTATAAAGCGTCTAAATGAGATGAAGGTGATAATGTCGGCGAAATGAATCCAGGGTCCAATGTCGAAAGTTACCCAGCATTTGCTCTTAATGGGTTGAGGGAAAATCCTGGAAAAACCTCAACTAGGTAACTTGTTCCAACCCTGTCATCGTAGGGCCAATATTAAACGAGAAAAAAACAAAATCAATTATTGTCCTTTTGAGAACTCTCTGTGCACACTTTCCCAGAGGCGACACCTTTGACTTTCCTACATATGGTATGTACTTCTAGATTGTTCATGATCATGCTGTAATCTGATACTCTAGTCATGCAGGGTGTTAGGAAAAAAGGGGACAATATTTTGAGAGGAGGTAAAATTCATACAAACTAGGAAAAAAATATAATAAATATGCGTCCAAAAATTAATATCTTTGAAGAAACAAGGTCAGTAGGTAAGCCTACTGTAAGCCTATCTTTTCATTTGAGCTCTTTGCTCGTTTCTCTTTGGGTATGTCACATCTATTTACTCTTAAGTGTGCTGTATTGCAATAGGAAACAAGCAAAATGCTGCTGATATTAGAAGATAATTATGATGTTGTTAAAATACTAATTTCACAATCCTTGTTTCTTCGAATAAATTATGTTAGATGTTGTTACAGTAGGAATTTCACAGTCATTGTTTCTTCAATAATATTTATTTTAGTACCTATGTTTATTAGACTTTTTTTCTTGTTTTTATGAATAGGTCTACTACCACGTTTCAAAATATTACAATCTTTTTCCTAAAATCTCGTATGTACGTTACATTTCACCACTCAAATTATTTTCCTTTCTGTGATTAATGAAATTATTTAAAATAAATGCTTGCCAATTATACTGTGATGGCATTTTATTAAAATGAAAATCATTTATTATGCCGTGTATAAAATCGTGTAAAAATTAGTTTTTCGACGCAACGTAAATTACGTTTAACATATACGTAAAATATGTACCATGTAATTTACGCAGTCAAACCTGATACTACGATTTTCGAGCTTAACAGACAATGTATGTTCTCCACCTCTCTCATTCCACATGAGAGTCATTTTCAGCTCGGAACACTACTTTGATAAGTCATGATTCCGCCAATGTTAACTGAACATATAATCTGCCCACACCAACGAGCTACGAATAGAGGGGAAAGGGGAGTAAGACACTTACGTCATACAGAGCGATAAACATTGCCAAAGCTGGTGAGACACCAATTCTTAAGTGAGGCACCTTTGGCCATATATGAATTAAAGGATAGAGAATGGAGCTGGAGCTGGAATTTACTTAAAATTATTTAGCTTCTATGTCGCAGTTTGGAAAAACTCCACACACTTTGATGATGAAATTCGGCAATTGAGATGGCACTAACACATCTTCTCTACAGAATAAATTAATTTCAGTGCACAGTTATTTTAAGTGATTCAACTTCGGCTATACAAGCAATAGCAACAAATAATTCTCCTATCTTCAGTAAAGTGTTAGAAAAAAATTATCAGACTTCTACTTACTTACTGGCTTTTAAGGAACCTGGAGGTTCATTGCCGCCCTCACATAAGCCCGCCATTGGTCCCTATCCTGAGCAAGATTAATCCATTCTCTATCACCATATCCCACCTCCCTCAAATCCATTTTAATATTATCTTCCCATCTACGTCTCGGCCTCCCTAAAGGTCTTCTTCCCGCCGGCCTGTAAACTAACACTCTAAATTCATTTCTGGATTCGCCCATACATGCTACATGCCCTGCCCATCTCAAACGTCTGGATTTAATGTTCCTAATTATGTCAGGTGAAGAATACAATGCGGGCAGTTCTGTATTGTGTAACTTTCTCCATTCTCCTGTAACTTCATCCCTCTTAGGCCCAAATATTTTCCTAAGCACCTTATTCTCAAACACCCTTAATCTCTGTTTCTCTCTCAAAGTGAGAGTCCAAGTTTCACAACCATACAGAACAACTGGTAATATAACTGTTTTATAAATTCTGTTTGATGGAAAATTCTACTTTCAGACTTTTAAACAGCAGGCTAGATGACAAAAGCTTCTCAACCGAATAATAACAGGCATTTCCCATATTTATTCTGTGTTTAATTTCCTCCTGAGTGTCATTTATATTTGTTACTGTTGCTCTAAGATATTTGAATTTTCCCCCCTCTTCAAAGGATAAATCTCCAATTTTTATATTTCCATTTGTGGAGCTCGTTTCCAAAAGGTACCAAATCCAACAGATCTAATTTTACAGGAAATGAAAAAAAACTGCTCATAACTGTAAAAAAATATTATGTATTGTTATGGCTTTATATCACTATTCTTTATGTGTCACCAATAATATTTAGGCATACATTTAAGATATTTCACACATTTTCAGGAAGTTATTACCGGTAATGATTTTAGTTTGGATTTGGTACATTTTGGCAGCACAATTGGATGAGGTACATACTGGCATGAAATAATTCAGTAATTATGAATGAGGATGTACAGGAATTATTTACTATCACTGTAAAAGTGAATACATAATTAAACATTTTTCATTTCAAAAAATTAGGCTATGTTTGTTGTTTTTGTTTTTGGTCATTTTACGACGCTATGTTTGTTGTTCTAATCATCATAAATAACATCAATGTTATCCTCATCCTCTGTTCTAACAACAGACTCAACATTTATAATATTACTGTAAAATTGGAGTTTATTAATGTCAAAATAGCCCATGGATACTAACAAAGAATCTTTTTTCTTAGCCTCCTGAACATGACTTTGATATTGGCATGGAATAATTCAGTATTATAAATGGGGATGTACAGGAATTATTCATTAGCACTATAAAATTAAATAGGCTACATATTACTAAACATTCTTAATTAAATTTCATAAAATGGAGGCTATGTTTGTTCTAATTATGATAATCAACATCAATGTTATCCTCATCCTCTGTTCTAACAATAGAATCAGAATTTATAATATTATTGTAAAATGGAAGTTCGTTAATGTCACAATAATGCAAACAACTAATACGTCATCATAATAGCCAATGAAATTTCTGCATGACACGTGACGTATCAGTGACACAAAGTCGAGAACCAATAGGAACATGCTAGAGATTAGGTATGTTTTGGCATCAAACTCAGCATGGAT
Source organism: Periplaneta americana (assembly GCF_040183065.1). Classification (NCBI taxonomy): domain Eukaryota; kingdom Metazoa; phylum Arthropoda; class Insecta; order Blattodea; family Blattidae; genus Periplaneta; species Periplaneta americana. The sequence goes on from NC_091123.1 coordinate 104,607,709, forward strand.
GTGGTATTTTCTGCTGTAAAACACTGTTTTCAGTGACTTCTGGAGACATGATTTGGTACTTTTTCGAGAGAAATGGCTAGTGTTTCCGTTCTAGAGGTAGCTAAGAATGTGCTGCCATCTGTAACTCGTTTTTCGAAAATTGTGGATTTGGTACCTTTTGGAAACAAGCTCCACATTTCGTACAATATTCTGATCACGAGACATAATTATATACTTCGTCTTTTCGGGGTTTATTTCCAAACCTATCGCTTTACTTGCTTCAAGTAAAATTTCCGTGTTTTCCCTAATTGTATTTGGATTTTCTCTTAACATGTTCACGTCATCCGCATAGACAAGAAGCTGATGTAACCCGTTCAATTCCAAACCCTCTCTGTTATCCTGAACTTTCCTAATGGGATATGCTAGAGTGAAGTTAAAAAGTAAAGGTGATAGTGCATCTCCTTGCTTTAGCCCATAGTGAATTGAAAAAGCATCAGACAGAAGCTGGCCTATACGGACTCTGCTGTAAGTTTCACTGAGACACAATTTAATTAATCGAACTAGTTTCTTGGGAATACCAAATTCAATAAGAATGTTATATAAAACTTCTCTCTTAACGGAATCATATGCCTTTTTGAAAACTATGAATAACTGATGTACTGTACCCTTATACTCCCATTTTTTCTCCAATATCTGTCGAATACCAAATCTGATCAATAGTCGACCTATTACGTCTAAAACCATACTGATGATCGCCAATAATTTCATCTACAGTAAAACCTCCCTAAAACGAAATGCGATTGTTCCAGAATTTTTTTTCCGTTTTCACAGGTTTTCGTTTTACAAAGGGTTGAGTTTTGGCAAAACTAAGAATAGACTACTGCTATATGCTCACTGTATGAAGAACACAATGAAGAAATAATTTGAAATAAAAGTTACTACAGTGCATGCAAAGTGAATTTTATTTTCATAATTGTTAACTGACGTAATTGCAGCCTATCTCCTTCTCTCTGCGCCCTAGTTTCTTGGCCCCCACATTTCTTTTAAAGTGCATTGCCGCGATTTTTTTTTTAAGGGAACATTGTAGGATTTCCTTCAGGTCCTGCATCAATTCAGAATGTAAATTGCGCCCTGATCCATCGATTGTGTAACTGAAATTGTTTGATGGAAAATAGATTAACTTCACATTAGACAAATCAATCCTTGGATGGCAGATAGCATTGTCTAAAAACAATATGACCTTACGACCCTGACGTTTCATTCCTCCATTAAAATTATAAAGCCACTCTTCCATGATAGAACTGGTCATCTAGGCTTTTTTTTATTAAATCGCGCAGTTTTACTTCATTCGCACTGTTATTTAACACTGTATTGGCATATTAACACAAAACTCAATAAATGAACTGAAATGCGAAACTAAATTGACACTACACTACAATTAATCACAGTTTTAGTCTACCAGCACTGTCCTTTATCACTCTATTGGTTTGTTAACACAAAACTGAGAATAAATTAAAGAAAATGCAAGAGGGTTGAAAGAAGTAATGGTACAGGAGGTCAGTAACATGTCGGGGTCCTTGACAATAAGCACAGAATAATGACATGGTTAGAGAAGCTTCACTCCCAACGCCTGACAAAGAATAGTGAAAGTCTTCCAGAGCATTGCATGTACAGTAACACAAAAAATTATGGTTTGAAAGAATGTGGCAACAATTACGTTTAAAATTATCTGTTTTAGTCAGGTTTTTTTACCTAAATGGTGCCCAAAAATGATTCATTTTTGCGTTAGGCAGTTTTCCGTTTTAAATTATTATTATTTTATATAGGAAATCATTCTGTTCACAAATTTATTTTTCGTTTGTGCAGGATTCCTTTTTATAGAGGGTACGTTTTAGCAAGGTTTTACTGTACATATGGAATTAATCTTCTCAAAAGAATATTAGACAAAATTTTGTACAACGTCAACAAAAGTGATATTTCTCGAAAGTTATGACAGTTAGTATTGTCTCCCTTCTTAAAAATAGGTACAATTATGGACTGCTTCCATTGTTCTGGTATAATTTCTTTTTCCTAAATAGCAAGTACAAACTTACAGTAGCGTGCAAATTAATCCGAACACGACATATTTTTACATTTTCTGTCATTGTTGGCCTCACAGCTGCTCATACTGCTTTAATTGACATCTGTAGTACGTGTAATTCCATTGTTGGTCTGTCATTATTTTTTTTATAATATGTGACATTTTGCCTGTCGTTTTGTACTTATAAGCATTTCAGGTGTGTTGAAAATACTGCAATCCTGTGTACATTCTGTCGTCTTCACAAATGGATACAACTCCACGAAAACGGTCTAAAATTATAACATTAGCAGAGCATTCTTCTATGACACAGAGGCAAATTGCTGCAGAATGTCACATCGGCTTGGCTACTGTTAATTCGATCATAAAACGATACAGGGAGACTGGATCCATCACACCCCAGAAAAAAGGAAACTGTGGCCGGAAAAGGAAGACTTCACCTGCAGATGATCGTTTAATTGTCAGGAAAAGTAAATTAAATCCTAGACTAACTGCTGTCGACTTAACCCGCGAGTTAATGGCTACCACTGGTGCGAATATTCACGTCACAACAGTGTGGCATAGGCTTTTGGAAGCTGGACAAAGGGCTCGTAAGCCTATTAAGAAGCAACTGCTAACCCCTGTTATGTGCAAAAAACGCTTAATGTGGGCAAAATTACATCAACTCTGGACAGTGAATGACTGGAAGAATGTACTTTTTTCCGATGAGTCTCATTTCGAGGTCCACGGCCACCGTGTTTCTTACGTATGGAAAGGATCCGAAAAAGTAACAGCAGCTCATTTCCAACAAGCACCCAAATACCCCCCTAAAGTAATGTTTTGGGGTTGTTTTACACATGAAGGGCCTGGAGCATTAATACCTATCAAGGGAATGATGAATTCTGACAAATATATTCACTTATTGGAAACCAGAATCGTACCCCAGCTGCAAAAATCATTTCCGGATGGCAGAGGTGTGTTCCAACAAGACCTGGCACCATGCCATACGTCTCGAAAAACTACAGAATTCTTCAACAAGAAGAATATTCAGGTACTCCCCTGGCCAGGCAACTCACCCGACATCAACCCCATTGAGAACTTGTGGTCAATTTGCAAAAGAAGAATGCAAAAAATGGATTGTTCTACAAAGGAGAAGATGATTTCTGCCCTCATTGGAGTATGGTTTCGTGATGAAGAAATGAAGAATATTTATGGGAAATTAGTGGAATCCATGCCAAATCGTCTCAGAGCTGTTATTAGGAACAAGGGAGGCCACATAGATTACTGAGGTATGTCTTAGATCCTTTTTTTTTATCCCGTTTGAGTGTTTTTGCATAAGTAATTACGTTGTTCGGATTAATTTGCACGCTACTGTATAAATTTTGCTACATAATGTGCTTCCACTCTCTTGCATTAATTCTGCTGGAATTTGATCGATACTTGGAGACTTGTACTTTTTCTGATTTTCTATCGCAATTTCGACTTCAGAATGTGTGGGTTCGGGTATAAATGGCTCAGCAGTTTGTATTTGAATTTCGTCCCGATCATTTCTATTTGGCTTATGTACATTTAGTAGTTGCCCAAAATAGTTCTTCCATCTGTTCAGGATTGAATGAGAGTCTGCAAGCAAGTCACCATTCTCATCCTTGATCACATTTACTCTTGCCTGATATCCAATCTTAAATTCCTTTATAGCCTTATATAAATCTCGAATGTTTTTATTCTTACTATTTGTTTCTGCCTCATTCAGTTTTTCTTCAAGTAATTTCTCTTTTTTTTTTTCCTAAGTGTACGACTTGCTTCCCATCTTTCATTGAAATAATTATCTCTACACACCTCAACTAGGATTGTGTAATATAAGTACTGCTACTAATAATACATCAAAAGTATAATTTAACAAGTTTCTAAAAATCAATTAAAATAGATGCGTTAGGGAAGGGACCATAGAAATTTGAAAAAAAAAAAAAAAAAAAAAATGAAAATGAAATGAAGAGTCCACTGCAAGAATGATGGATGTCATTTGGAATACATTTTGCAGGAGAAGCAATTGAAAGTTTGAAATGCTTAGCACTCAAAGCTTAACTGTGATTTTCCGATCATTTCTGGACAATGACTATCAGTGTTAATGCCATATACGGTAACTCTCTATGTACAGCTGTCAAAAGAAAAAGTGGCCGCTCTCCTCAAACAAAGTTCCCTTCGGGTATCTTCGCTACAATTCGGAGCCAGGCGATGTTACATGTTGTTGGACCACGTTGGCTGATATCTACAGTTATAATTGAAGTATACTGTGTGTTATTCGATAGCATAATGGTAGCGTTCAGGCCTCTTATTCATGAGGTCCTGCGTTCGACTACAACCTCGTGCTTTTTATGTCCTTTTTTGTTCTGTTTTTGAGAGAGACAAACTAGACATAATGGCTCCTTTCTCTTTTATGATTATTTTAGTAATTAACATCAGGTTCATTAATATATTATGCCATGACTTTATCATTATCATTATGATATTTTGGCTGCAAATGGAAAGAAAAAAGATTTTATTCTCAATAAAATATCTTTCGTGGCATAAACATAACAAATTTACTGGCGTCGGCCTTAAAACATTCAAACAAGCGTTCAAAAAACAAAACAAAAAGCCACAATTCAATATTTAGTCTATCTTCCTCTTATCTCGATCATCTTGCGGTCTAGTGGGCATGGAATTGACTAGTCTTTGCAAATAGCGACTGTTCTTAGACACGATATTCCAGGCATTCTGAACATACACACATAAATGTTCTGTCCATGGGCAGGTCTTTCATTGCAAACCCAGCAACCTCCAATCTTTCCTATTTTCTGCCTTCCTCTTAGTCTCCGCATATGATCCACGTATCCTAATGTCGTCTATTATTCTTTTCAACCAGAGACCCAACCAATTCCTTTTTCTCTTTCTAATCAGTTTCAGCATCATTCTTTCTTCACTCACTTTTTCAAACACAATTTTATTTCTTATTCTGTCTGTCCACTTCACACACACCGTTCTTCTCCACATCCACATTTCAAATGCTTCAATTCGTTTCTCTTCATTTCGTCGTAATGTCCATGTTCTTTCCCCATACAATGCCACACTCCACACAAAGCACTTCACTAGTCTCTTCCTTAGTTCTTTTTCCAGAGGTCCGCAGAAGATCCTTCTTCTTCTATTAAAAGCTTCCTTTGTTCATGTTTGCAGTTTTCTTGGGAAGGATAGGCCTAAATGCGGTAACATCCCGTTGCTTTCCGCACATCACTATCTCTTTCGCATCTTATTAAATTCCAGGGGGCCCAAGCGTGGAGATGAGGAGAGTGGATTTGACTAATTGGGCCCTCCGGACTTCACCGAAAGTCACGGCAAGGATTAAATATTAATTCTATCAGGATGTTTGACCCGGTCAGAGTCCGGGAAATCTCAATTAGCCTTTGTCCCCCGCATCCTGGACTAGCTTCTAGGAATCATCAGAAAATCTTAGAGTGTGATTGGGCCAATTTTTCCGAAAATGTTTCCACACTTTTGCTCTCGTAGCTCAGCGGACGAACGTCGGAATTTAGATGTCAACGTCTCAGGTTCAATTCCTCGTTACTCCTTTTCATTTTATTGTGGTTCAAGATAGTATAATGTAATAATATAAAAAGAAAAACTAATACCAGTATTATGCAACTGGATTTTTCCAAACCTAATATTAAATTTATGTTATTTATATCGCTAAAGAACGATTACAATATAAATAAGTTGAATATTATTTATACAGTATCACTAAAGAACGATAACAGAATATAAATGATAAATATCGGTTTGTTTAATTAATATATTGCGAAAGAACAATAACAATATAAATAACTTGAATATTGTTTTATAATGCTAATGAAGGAAAACAATATAAATGATAACTTGAACATTATTTAAATCGCTAAAGAACGATAACAATATAAAAAACGTGAATATTATTCATATCGGAATTTCACAGATTTATTACAGATGTATTTAAGAAATTGTAGAAGAATACTAATTAGTAACAGTGTCCTATTTATTCTTCTTGGAGCCAAATTTGTAACTTTTAAAAGTGTGGTTACTATGTTGAAGTGTGAGTTGTAACGGATGCTTGATTTGTTATGTATGTGAGTCAGTTATGGAATGCTTGATGTCGTCGCAATGTCGTAATTATAGTTTGATTGTGTTTGTGTGACTATTGTGTATTAATTTATTATGTATGGTACAGTAAGCTGCATATTTGTGTTATAGAAGTGTTACGTATGTGTGTTGTTAATGTTTTTGTATGTTTCAAATTGATACCTGACATTTGTTTTGCAATCGCAATGCCTAATTTACGGATTGCTTATGTTTTGTTTACATCGCGTAAGCTAATTTAATTTTCTTTTCCATTTCTCTTTATGCTTATCTTTTTTGTGTATAAAACTATAGCCCTAACATACATATGTAAAATAGGGCTAACCCCCATTGGAGATACAATAATAATTATTATTCATATCGTTATAATACGATAACAGAATACAAATGATGACCTGAATTTCATTCATATCTCTAAAGAACGATAACAAAATATAAATAACGTGATATCCATAAAGAACAATAACTGGATATAAATGATAATTTGAATATCATTTACATCGCTAAAGAACGATTAAAAAATAAAATGAAAACTTGAAGAAGGCCCGAACCCACGACCTTTGAATCATTAAACAAGCACTCTACCGCTGGTCTACGAGGCGCAGATATGGAACACTTTTATAGTTCCGAACTCCTTGTACAAGCACATGCATCGTGTAACATCGCCGCGACCCGAAGTGGACTTTGAAAATATTCGCTGTTCACGAGTGCGGCCACTTTTTTTTTTGACAGCTGTACATTCTATATGTCTTAAGCTATGCATTGACAGTCTTGGTTCATTTTCGACAAGAAAGTGACATCCATCATTCTTGCAGTGGACTCTTCAAATGTAAATTTTAAATTCACAGCAACTATAACAGAGAATTATATAATACAAAATCAAATGATTACCACATGCATGTAATAATAATTGTAGAAAGATTAGTGTATGTTGTTCATGTATAAAAAATAATGAAGGCTTCGGGTGCACTGTTAGGGAAGGGACATTGACTATGTTAGGGAAGGAACAATTTAGGGTATAGGAGAAACAGAACGATTCTCTCAATAATTGCTGCTGTTCAGCTTAAATTAAGTATCTCACATATAATATTACTGGTAATGAAAATGGAAAATTCTTCAATCTATGACTTGTAGCTTCTAGAATAGAATTAGTGTTATTTAAGCAAGGTTCTGACTTTCTTATTTTTTACCATTCAAGAGATCAATATCTTCATAATACCAATGTAAGCAAACTTCAGGGTCTCGTGTAGTAGTTACAAAGAATCTAACTTACTGGATGTAGACTGTAAAATTTTGTCTTCCCAATTTTCACATCTCCACATTCATGCTTGAATAGGGCATAAACTTATTTGATATTGGAATTCAACGTCTTTTTTGAGGGGTTTTCTCCTCTTTATTATCTTTTTTTTTTTTTCACCAGGGAAGTATTTTGATTTGCATCATCTCTGTGGCAGAAATCTTGTATTTTCTTTATTAGATTCACTTGAAGAATCTTTGTGAACTTTATCTGATAATTTGTATATTTTGAGAGTAGACTGAGAAATTAGTTCACTCTGTTTCTTTGACGACGTATCATACAACTGTGAGTTCAAAACCTTCATTTTTGTTCCTGGTGATCTTGGTAAAACTGATTTTATCCTACGAACTGCTCGTCCTAGTGCCTGAGGGGTATAAGACATCACAGCAAAACCTTCAGTTGACTATCTCTTTTGTACTCTTTGCTTTTGTTTCCCCCTTCCTCTTTTTTTTTTTTTTTTTTTTTTTTTGGGGGGGGGGGGCTTCCAAGCACTTGTATTTTTTTCCCCCAATCTACACGTTTCTGATTTTCTGTTCCTTTTATTTTGCTTTATATTTAATATTACTTTCTTCATCTTCCTTCAGCTTGTTACGCATTTTTCCCACCTTCCTATTGGTGTTTTAGACTCCAGATTGGTGAATATGAAATAAATATATTCAATCTAAAATGATTTTGAAATTAAGTTGAAGGCATAAATATTTTCACAGATTGATTTATAGCGAGAGCTATAGACTGTATTGTGAAAAAATTCAAGGTTAGGAATATATTTCCAATGATTGCAATTACTGAAAAATTACTAATTCTTAACCTAATTTAGCCCTTGAATGCAGTACTGCATACTGAAATTATCATACCCTACCATCCTGATATAAGAGATAACAGTAATGAATTGTCACTTTGAAAAGGTATATAGCTATATATGTATAATAGCTAACCAGTATTGTAACCTGTAGGAAGACAATATGGTGTTACCACAATAATTATTACCTATTTGTTTTAATAACATGTATTTACATTATAATATATATTTAATTATTTACATATACATAATAGTCTGTACTGCAGTGTATAGAAAAGATGTAATATTCTAAAGCAGGCCTGCACAAGGTTTGTGCTCTCTGAGCTGGCTCACAGCTCATGAGCAGAATGCAGATATTGGCTGCACTCTGTATAAGGGTGGACTGCAAGAAAGGGTGATCCCGTACAAAATGTTGTTGTTGTTGTTTTCTAATGCCAGGCGTTTGACAATAAAGTCATTTGACCTCTTGCACTCCAATATTTTTCAAAGATATTATCATGACCAGCCACTGAAGCACAGATTTTGAGGTGTTCCGAATCCATTTCTTGGTTTGAGTTGCACAATGGGCAGTTAGGGGACTGATATATTCCAATTCTATGCAGGTGTTTGGCCAAACAATCATGGCCTGTTGCCAATCTAAATGCAGCTACAGACGATTTTCGTGGTAAATCGGGAATTAACCCATACAAAATGTACACAAAATGAAGTACTAGTACAAGTGTTCATGAAATGAATTCCCATTCAGTGTTTACAAAACTATCTTGGACTATTATTAATTAATAAAGAAACATTTATTTTACAGAAATAATAGAATTCTATAGCTACTTAAGGGGTTAGGTACATCTTACAGCAGTAAAATTTTTGGAAATATTCAACATTTTTTTCCTCCATTACTGTATCTTGTGCAATAATGAAAATTTATATGTGTAAAACACTGTCCTTCTGCTATACGAAAAAAATATTTTTACGCTTAAATTTTGTTTTTTTCAAAATTCAAAACAGTGGCAATTCACTGTGCAGTGATGGAGTGTTTCCCTCATAACTCATAAACTTGATAACTTTTTCATCTTCTGTCTCTTATTTTATTGCTGAAATACATGTTTACAATATCATGCTCTTTCAACTATATTCCTTAATAAATAATATTTTTTTATTTTGTGTGGCCATTTTTTTTAAATGCATTAATTTTTATCAGACAATCTATCAACGGCAGAGAAGTGATCTTGGTTCATATTTTAGATATGACATGCATAAATACACACAAAACATTTCATCACAGAATGTTGGATAGTTTGTGAGTTATGTGGGAAATGCTTCATCACTGCAGAGTGAACTGAATTTTGAAAAAGAAAATATATATAATTTTTTCTAAGTAAAAATGTATTTTTTTTTTTTTCATATAGCAGAAGGATAGTGTTTTACACATAATAATTTTCATTACTGTACAAGATAGAGTAATGGAGGAAAAAAATGTTGAATATTTCCAAAATTTTACTGCTGTAAGCTGTACCTAACCCCTTAAATGTACAATATCATTTTGTTATCTTTTTATTTATCAGTAGGTACATGAAAACGGGGTTTTATGCTGTTGGCAGCTGAAAGGAACAGTACTGATCGTAATGAAACATCAGTTATAGATGTTCGATGCCTGCCTGTATTAAAGTTGATTATAGAAAAAAGTTGCTCACAAATATAAATGTTGAGCCAAACATAGCAATCATTTTCACAGCCAGCCTGTGTAGTCGTGGATATTATTGCGAAGGTTTAGTCTTGTAAAACTCAACCAGGCTAGTAGTATTATCCAAACGGTCTTTAGCCCTTAGGTCACATTGAAGATCAATAAGTTCGAGCTGTAAATCGTTAAATGATATGTTTTATTTAATGATGCTCACAACTTCTGTCACCCATGCCAGAAATTTGTCCCCCAGGAGTTCTTTTACATGTCAGTAAATCGACATGTCAGCTATACCAACTGACATAAGCCTGTCGCATTTAAGCACACTTAAATCCCATCGACTGGCCAAGAATTGAACCCACATCCTTGGGCATAGAAGGCCAGCGCTATACCAACTGCGCTAACCAGGCCGACCTGTAAACTGTATGACACTGTATCAACTGATGTTGAAGGAATTTATTAAGATAACTTTAAACTTCTTTCCAATTAAAACAAGATCTTGGAACCTAGAATTAAATTAATTTTGAATTTAAATTAATATTTGCACATAATCGTTTAACATGGCTTCATCACGAGCAGTTTCTATCATTGGAAAGTGAGCCATAATACCTTCCCGAAACTGACTTACGAGAAGTGTGACTGAAATTCCGTAATTTATTCAACATATCAACAATGAGCTAGCCCCTTCCCTGAAGAGAGATATTTAAATTGTTGAAGATTAATAAATTCTAAACCCTACCTCATGTAATAATGCAACTTTCAAATCCTGAACCATTTTACTGCGATCTTCACCAACGAAACCATCGTATTTCTATGTGTGGACTAATAATAACGCATTATATTATGTTTTCCTCTTTCTTTCAAACTTTTGTGGCAGATGAGTATTGACTCCAGTTGCTGTAAAAAATAAGCATTTTCCCATGCAATATTGAAAGAATTTGCCTGATGATCACTTTTCCGTCTTTTAGATTCCTCCTTTATGCAGCCATAGATAGGCAAAGTGAAATAGCTACTGATAATACACACTACACCAGGTAGCTGAGTGGACTATCCTCTACCTATAGCAGGCTTACGTCATTCTGATGTACCTTTCTGGCAAGCTGTTAGAAGGCTCTCCTGCTCCGAAGGAGCGGCCGCGCTCAGTGAGCGGCGTTTGTGCAGGCCTGTTCTAAAGGATGTGGTCATAGCTATGATAAATCACATGTGTTTGACTGTTATAATCTCTTCTTAACAATTATCCCTTCCCTAACACTTGTCCCTTCCCTAATAATTGTCCATTCCCTAAAGTATAAAGTATAAAGTCTAAGAAATAATTATTTGTCTAATAGATGCACTTATCTCAAATTATTTTCACATTCAGGCAGCTATGAATGGAAAGTATCAGGGGTACCAGCCACAACCTCCTACAATGATCTTGTGACATAGCAAATAAAGTTGAAGTTTTCTTTTGTTATGAAAGGGACATTTTTTAGTTGTCAGATATGTAAAATCAATAATTATCATCGTATTTCAAAATTATTTGGACACTAGCATAATTTTGCAGTGTAGGCTTTCACGTCCGGAGTCTATAGATGTAGATTCATTTTCCGGGCTGAGAGGCCGTGGTCTATTAGTTGGTTTTATACCAGACGTTTCGTCTGCAACTGCGGCAGACATCTTCAGTGGAGTGGTATCCGAGGTCGCAAGACTCTTCTCGGCGTACCTGAGGCAACTGATCCTGTGTCTGGTTGTGCGGGCGTATTTATAGTGCGGCTCGCGG